>NW_027468680.1:171701-246701 GCF_046254945.1 Alosa pseudoharengus | reverse complement strand
ATTTTAATAATTTGATATTTGAATATAACCCATCATTGCTGTTTGTAAAATACGCATTTTCTTCCATGTGACTTAGAAATCCCTGATTCGTTTGTGCCTGCGGACATCGCTGATGGATCACCAGAACAACAGAGGGCCTGGTTGTGTGAAAGAATGGAGGTTGTTGACAGAGTGTCCTACTCGATGATGTCACAGAAGCTGTGAGCAGCATAAGTGATGCTCAAGCAACATCCCGTGAAAAGAAAAGGTATCCTTGTCGAGTGGAGGGTTGTGGTCTTGTCTACACCTACCTAAAGGCAAGAGACAATCATGAAAAAAAGAAACACAACTTTTCAACTCCAGATTTGGCAGACGAACAAACACCATCAGATCGTGACCACAAAAAAGACCACACATTGGCACGGCTCAGCTTAGGCTTCTTCATCATGGACATGCAAGATGCTGTGAAAGAGGGTGATGGAGAAAGACTGATGAGGCTGTACAAGGTTGCCTTGCTCTTCTACAAAGCCTATGGCCACACAAACTACGCTTACAGCACCCTCTTACTTACGTTGCAGGTGAATGCCTCGTTGAGCCCTCGAATGGCTCATGGTGTGAAGTGGAATCGGTTTTGGAACACCAGGGGAGGCAAGGGGGAAAACATCCCCTAGACCTCCACCTGGAACACCTGAACAACTTTCTTGTCCTTCCTCAAGGGTCTTGGACCCAACCTCTCGGAGAAATCGGCAAGCCGAATCAGCCAGTCCATTGGGGTCCTGAAGGACATGATGGACAACGTAGATACGGAGTTGGGGGTCAAAAAGCCAACTGGCAGCCATCGTGCAGACCAGACGATGTGTTAGCTCTGGTTGATGTCTTCAGGGAGGCACAACTGTTTACCAACGTACCCGGGAGACAATTTAGTGCCTTCCCTGACTTCGACAGGAGACTGCCAGCCAGGATAAAACACAGAGAACTATGGCAATGGATGAGGGTGAAAATAAAGGAATGGAAAAATATGCCAGTC
Organism: Alosa pseudoharengus; assembly: GCF_046254945.1. Taxonomy (NCBI): domain Eukaryota; kingdom Metazoa; phylum Chordata; class Actinopteri; order Clupeiformes; family Clupeidae; genus Alosa; species Alosa pseudoharengus. The sequence continues at coordinate 245,695 of NW_027468680.1, read as the reverse complement.
TAATTATTTCAGATTATTGTCTTGTGCATTTGTTCATAAATCTGTTTACCTGTTAATCTATACTTAATAAAGTATTTTTGTTTGTAATGTTTTTCCTATTTATTTTTGTTCTCCTACTGTATGCCATGGTTAGTGTGTTGTGAGGTTTTTCAGCCTTGGTTAACTGAAATACAATACATATTTTTGTTGCGTGCCATTCTAAATGAAACAAAATGAAAACAATTTCAGAAGTATCAATTTTGAACTTTATTTACATTTAGTCTTTTTCAAAACAATTGCACGTACAAACAACTTTGTATAAAGTATGGCAGTGATGCTATTTACAATTTTTATTAATTATGTAGAAGTGTTAGTCTGAAATCTTAAGTAAAGACAGTCCAGATTCTGCACTGCTCAATGAGGCTTCCGTTAGTTCCTCATCCTCCTCATCAAAGTACCCTGTGTAGTCTGTGTCTGGTACCAAGAAGTCCTCAGGAGGGAGATCAACTTCAGAAAATTGAAAGTCACAGAAAACCTCTGAAAAAATTCTTAAAATTTCCTGTGCATGCTTTCTATGAAACACTGGGAGATTATCAATTATGTAGCTGACATCAAATATCTCTGTGCTGTGTTCCAGAACAGAGTCATCACTGAAACCTGTGCAATTTGACCTGTTTGTGTAGAGAGGGATGTCTTCCTGGATTAGGCTGTTCTTATACTTAGTCAAAAGATCCCTAATCAAAACCCTTTCACTCTGTGTGACTTCTCTGACTTGAACACTTGGAGAAACCTCCTTTTTTAACAGTTCATATGCAGGGGTTGCCACATCACAACCGTCTGGACGGCAAGAACAGACTGAGTGACAATGTGTGCAGCACAAATGTCCCGGTTCAACACTTTCTGTGGTGTTCAAAGTGAGAGAACAAGGCTTTCCGAAAGCAAGAAGTGATGCTTCTGTCAATTAAACTTTTCACAGCCTCATCTACTCTTGTGTGCTGCTTGATGGCGTAGACAATGGCGTGTGACTGAGACCCGTCTCTCCCGGCCCTGCCAACTTCCTGCAGAATAGCTTCCACATCTTCTGGTAACCCATAGAGGACAACATGAGTGATGTTGGGATAGTTTAACCCCATCCCAAGTGCAGTTGTTGCCACAACCACTCTGCAGGAACCATCTCCACCCAATGATGACAGTACTCTGCTTTTGTTCTGCGGAAGAGTCTGACTGTGAAACATGCCAATGAGTAGATTTTCTGGCATGTTTTCTTGGCCCACCCAACAATGTTTCCCTAGTTCTGCTTTAAGATGGCAGAACACTCTCCCAACTGTCTTTAGTGTTCTGCAGTAAATTATGACAGGACATATATTAGGGCCCTTCTCTCTCACTTCCCTGATGATCCAGTCGAGGCAGTCCAGTGATGAAGCGGGCACTTTAGTCAGTCCAAGCCTAATGTTGGTCCTGTTCGGGCTGATGGTGAGTTGTGCAGCATTCTCCAAATGCAGCTTGTTCTTAAAGGTCTCATTCACCGAGAAACCGTTTAATACTTGTTCCTTTCGAAATACTATAGCTCACTCCAAGTTGCATATGCATGCTGCACGTGAAAATGATCTTCTACCCCCATTGCCCGCATTAGCCACTGAAAGAAAATTCACGGAAAAACAAGCGAATCAGAAAAAGCCCTTCCCTGTGACGCCGCAGGGAAAACAATTATTCATGACCTCGCCCACCTTGGCTTGTGACCGCCCACAGGAAGACAGGAAGATTTTGGCCAGGAGATTGTCTCTCTGCAGCTAGTAGGAGCTAACAGCAAGTTGCTAACATGGTGGAGCAAATTTGTGCCTGTGTTTTTTGTGGCAATAACACATCAATGTTGCATGTCTTGCCTTAGAAAGAAGAGTTGAGGAAGAAATGGTTGGAATTTATGTTGGAACACCACCACCGAAGTATAGTGCAACATTAGTTCTGTGTTCCAATCATTTCGACCACACTCACTGTGCCTGCCTACAGTTAGAAAGTGGTTTTGCATCGATGTTCCTGAAAACCTGGACCTGTACGTCACGACGATCGACCACCAGTTCACAGGCTGTAAGTACAAACAAACTTTTCCACCTAACGACTGTTACAAAATAGCATGTTCATATTCTTCACGTTAGCATGCATGAAAAGGGCACAAGCTAGGCTTAGGCTAGCCTATATTACAGGAAGCTACACCAGGCACGTAACTGAAGTGTTCTGTTCGCGACGTGTAAAATCAGAGAATGTCTAATAGGAAGGGCTCTGGTAAAATCCATTAGAGGAATGGTCTATTTTTTTGCACGTAGCCTGGCCACGCACCAGGTGTAGCTACTTCCATTGATTAGACCTATTGGAAGCTAATTGTTGCAGAAGACGCAACGTGAACGAATGCTTCAGTTATGTGCCTGGTGTAGCTACACTCATTAGAAACTGTATGACCACACTACCCAGAGATTTAGCTTGTTGAACCTATAATCTTCTAACCTAAGCGTTAAACCACAAATAATAATATTGGCAACAATATCTTATGCTCAACTAAGGACTGGTATTGTTCTAGTCTAAACAGGGAAAATCAAAAACACAATACCCGTGCACTATTAGGCCAAGTTGCTATTACTAGAGCCCAGGTATTTACACTTCAGTCTAATTTACTGTATGTCTTCTTGCCATTATTACATTGGCCTTTGTAGGCCTACAATGATGTTTTGTTTGATTACTTGCTGTTTACTTAGTGTTTTGTATGTCTTCCAGAGCACATCCTCATGTTGGGCTACACAGCTTTCTAGCCTACATTAGGTCATCACGTTAGAAGCAAAGGTTTGTGATCTAACTTTTATTGTTGTGCTAGTTAGTTTCTAGAAGTCTTTTTCTAGTAGGCTAATACAGGTTCTTATGTGCTCGTCAATGTTTGGGAAAGTCAATTCATCAGATCACTTTCCACAGGTGTATAAAATCAAGTACCTCGATTATGAATGCAGACTGCATGGTGCTTGATTAATACACCTGTGTAAATGGACCTGATGAAACCCATGAATTGCATAACAGATATAATTGATATTACTGAATGTGTTCTTGTGGGTGTGCTACTTAGTACATCATACACCTTACCACAGTCACTAAAATATTTTTGTTTCCATTGTGCCAGTACAGTTTTGTGTGAGATAGTGAATGTCCTGTGTACTATTAGTATCTTGTAACTTGACAGTAATACACATTTATTTACTTTAGGTACCCAAACAGAATACTTCATGAAAAGTATGAGTATTGATACAAGCACTTCGGATACACCATGGACATGGGGGCCTGCTACCTCTACTCCCATCAAGCCTGTTCATCCAAGGCCAGCTAGAAGACCTCGGGTTGATCAAGAGGAGGAGGAGGATGAAAGTGACATCTCCACAATAACACCTGATGGCTCCACCTATGGCCCAGCGCAATCAATGAGCAATGTAATAGAATCATCACAGCCAACGAATGTGTTTTGTGTGTTGTCCCTTCGGATACCCAGGACAACACAAGCCGAAACAACAACTCAGACCTTTTTCCCTAAATAATCCCAGCACCATCTTACAAAGGATCTGTAGGCCAGATGTCTGCATCGTCTGACAAAAAAAGGACATTGTTAATTCTGTGCATAGTTTGGATGTTCTTGTTTTGTGTTTGCATTATTTTAATAGACTAGCAATATTACTATTTGTCAGTGTTTCTCAAACTTTTTCAGACCAAGGACCACTTAATCAATAATAAATCACTGAAAAAGATAAAAAAAAAGATCACTGACCACCTAGCAAAAAAAAAAGAACAGTAGACCTACTTCAACAGTATATTACACAATAGGCCTTCTCACTAAACCACCTTGCTTATTGTCTTTGCACCATGCTTATACTGTCAGAGGATTCATATGATAAAAACTGGCATACTGTAGGTTACATGAGTGTTGCAGAACTGTTTGGATTTACTGTACATACAAGTTGGCTCAATATTGCAAACAACTCATCTATTATATTTTACCACATCTACTTGTGGAACACTTGAGAGAGCTTGCGGACCACACTTTGAGTACCACTGCTGTATGTAAATATAATAAAGCTATTTATTGAAAATTGACCTGTTTTGTATATTAGTTTTAGGAGTTGCATCAGTTTTTGTCCCTTTTAGGCTAAAGGTTTATCTTACCTTTTTATATCTTCTGTCTCACAGGGGGCCATAGTTGTCATAGTCGAATGTTTAGTGCATTTTGAAGGGAGTACATTATGTTAAGGCAGACTGGTTCTAATCCTGGGTACAGGGTCATACAGACAACAGGGGTACTGGTGTTGCCCATTTTTCTAACCACATGAGCAATCCCCTTATGAAAAAGTAGTATAGGAATCTTATAGTATTTTGGGACAAAATATTATAGTAATCTTATAGGAATACATATTTTGGGACATACTGTAGAAGTACTACTAATAACTCTATAATATCCTATAACTGCTATAGTTTTTCTATAGTAGTCTTATACTATAAGATTCCTATAGTACTTTTTCCTAAGGGTCATACGTGACAGAAAACAACTTGAGTAGGCTAACCTCTGCCAATGTAGGCTATCAAAGCCATAGTTTATACTCATTACTGGAGAAGTCTTGCAGCACACGTTCTCTGCTTCTGTAGGCATTCTGGTGCAATTACAGCGAAATATAGCTAGGAGTAGGTAAGTGTTTGCATTTAGATCTATATATTGAGCTATAACCAAGTGGTCTTTCAATGATAGTATCATGGAATTCAAACCATAACTACAATCTATTCCGATAGCATACAATTAGCAGGCTAGGTCAGTGGCTGAACTGCATTTAGGGTGCTTATAACCTGTGTTGTGAAGTAAAATATCTACCAGGAAGATTGCAAAGACTTTTGACTGTGTAAAGAAATAGGTCTTTATTTTAAAATGTTTCCAACTGTTTATTACTTGAATGCAAGACGACTATTGCCACAAACGTTTACCTCTTTTAGGATAATTTTTAAGCTGACATGCAATTGTTACCATTCTATTAATGCCCCATCGGAAACAATAGCAAGACCATTAACGGAACCATTAAAAGATTAACATATATGACAAAAGAGATATGGGGAAGTTCACTAAAGAGACAAAACTTTATTTACACTAAATTATGCCTTTGCTACATACTCCCCTCTGAACTTCACCAAAATATCACTGCAAATCAAGCATACTAAAAACTTGTGTCAGTACCACTGCAAATCAAGCATACTAAAAACCCTGTGTCAGTACTACAGCAAATCAAGCATACTAAAAACCTGTGTCAGTATCACTGCAAATCAAGCATACTAAACCCCTGTGTCAGTACTACGAGACAAAGTATACTACACAGCATACTGCAACACGTGTGTTACCCAACTCAAAGGGAAAGTGACCATAGAAGGCTGCGCAGACCCCCTATGATGTACTTGCTACAGGAGTGCCATATACACTACCTAAAACATCTCAGAATGACTACTGTATCTTGACTTGGCATGAATCAATAATAAAAAAAACATTATCACTCAATCTTTGATCAGTGTGTCAGTATGTGTGTGCAATGTATTCATGACATTAAAGCTCTTGCCAAACTACGAACCGAACTGTTTGTGTGCTGAGCATAGTGTTGTGTCATGTTCTGAATCAGCCGATTCACTGGTTTAACTACTCTACCCAGTCGAGTCTTAACTACACTAGCTCTACTACTTGGGGAACTTACAATACTAGAGAGCTGCATAGAAATCTCAGATCTCTGGTCTTCACTTTGACTGGCAGGTACACAGGGTGAATGAGAATCACTCCCATTTTCCTCTGTATTCAACTGCACAGTTAAGTCTATATCCTGTATGGCACGATCTGATATCACCAAGTAACTAACAGTCCAGGATCAATAACGAAGTTATTTGCCCTGGATTAACATTACAACCAACCAATAAGTGGCAAGTTTGGATTGTGATGTGATTAAAAGTGCGACGTGAAGGTGAAAAAAACAGGCTCCCGCCAATTTCACATTTCAGAGCTACTAGCCGTGCATCGCAGACAAGTGGATTCTTCACTGTGTGATTCTTGATTCTTTACAATCGTGCCTTACAGGTAAGAGCCTATTTCCAAGAGTTTTAAGCACTCAAAACGATTATTTGCCTCTTGAACGTTTTCAAAACCATTATAGAGTTAATGTGTCTAAAAACAATCTAATAATGATATCTAGCATAACTAGGTAGTGTGTTAGCTGTTCTAAATTTGGAAAAGGTTGAGCTACCAAGTCTGATATTGATACGAAAAAAAATATTAGTGCCCAGTTATATCTCTTAACATGATGGAATGCCTGTCATTAGGCTGTAGGCTAAGCACTTTGATCCTATGAAAAACAGGCTACCTAGCATGACCAGCTAGTGCAATAGCAGACTTGTGGTGGTATGAACTAGCCTAAAGGTAGCTTAGCCTACTACTAAAATGTTCAAGCTAATAGCCAGTGTGAGTCTGTAGACATGTTTGCATAAATAATATTACAGACAAAACTCCTTAGCAATGTGTGTTTTAATCAAACTTTATGGCATTAGCAACGCATGCACGCGATGCTACAATTAGCTGCAAGTCTCCCGCCTCACATGAAAGTGGTGGTGTTGGGGGGCAATTTATTTCTGACAGACAGAAATATCACACCTTCATTGATAGCAGTGGAGGTGATGAAAGTGAATTTGAATTGAAACGGATTAGCAATAAAAAATAAAGCGTTAGTCCAGGAGCATCACAGAATCACATTTATCTTGTGGTATCGCAAAATGTTAGCCCAGGACCATCACAGAGTGACATTCATCCTGGACTGTTGTTTATTGTTAGTCCTGGACAATCACAGCCACAGTTTTTCTATGCTGTCATTAAGTGTTGATCCAGGACCATCACAGAGTGACATTCATCCTGGACTGTTGTTTATTGTTAGTCCTGGACAATCACAACCACAGTTATTCTATGCTGTCATTAAGTGTTGATCCAGGACCATCACAGAGTGACATTCATCCTGGACTGTTGTTTATTGTTAGTCCTGGACAATCACAGCCACAGTTTTTCTATGCTGTCATTAAGTGTTGATCCAGGACCATCACAGAGTGACATTCATCCTGGACTGTTGTTTATTGTTAGTCCTGGACAATCACAGCCGCAGTTATTCTATGCTGTCATTAAGTGTTGATCCAGGACCACCAGCATTATGTTTAGCCTGGGCCCACATATGACAGTGACATTCATCCTTACTTTGTCCACACCTTATTTTAATCATTTGAATCTATGTTTCAGAAAACTGGGAAACCTTTCAGGATGCCTGGTAAGTGTGAAAGGCTGCGTGATAAAAAGTGTCATCATTAGTTTATTTCAAATTATGTCAAATTAAAGATATCCTTTTCCTTTTTATTAGATAACCTTGTTGGAACGGTTGGACCTCACACTATCTATGTGTCTAGTCTGAAGAATCTTTTCGAGGACGCATATATTTCAGATGAGGTTCCAACTAATTTTCAGCCATGTGTCTATATGTTAATGTAGATGCATGGAAATTATGTCACATATGATTTTAAGTTTTAAAACCAGATAAATTGCTACTTTTACTTTTTGAAAAAATATGTAAATACAACATTAAAAGCTGGAGGGGGGGGGCATGGTAGAATTTGCCTATTAACCTACTAGTGCTGTTCAGCAAACAATGTACAGCAAATTTTGGGTTCAAAGAGTAATTTGAAAGAAAATCATTGGAATGCATGCAGGAATTTGAATTGATCTAACTATGTTTCTTCAACAGGTGATCGATTCTTTCCTTTTTCTGCTCTGCAAGGTATTATTATTAATACTGAGCATTTAATTATCAGTACTCATGAGGCAGATGCAGGATGTGATAATATACTTTGGCTAAGTTTTTAAATGTAATCTCACTATTTCTGTGTTTTTGTTTGACGCAGGACTCTCCAGGTACCATTCATGTACCAAGCCACATAATGACCAAAATCTCGGAGGGTTCTTCTAGAGCCAGAAACTCCTACTTTTTGAAGGTGTGTGTGTGTATTTTCTTAATGTGCAGTAGGTCAGCAGACTTGGGCTTACTATACCTATTGTGGTCATTTAAATTTTGACGTTTTTAACTTCTTCTTTCTCTCCTGTTAGATGAACATCTTCCAGAAGTATGTCGTGGGAGCCATGCTGGAGAACAGCAATCATTGGACTCTTTTTGTAAGTGCTCTGCTGCTTGCTCTTTTTCACATGCTTTCCGTGCATAAAAACTGTTGAAATTTGGAATCTGTAAAACTCACAATGTTCTCTGCTCTAGTATGCAGGCATAGAACGGAGAATTGTAGTTTATATGAACTCCCTTGGAGAGTCCAAAGCCAAGGAACAGGATATCCTGAACAACTGGAGGTAAAATCCGCAAACAGTGGCAACCTATTTTTTACCTGATTAACACTATACTGGGGTCCATTTCCCTAATGCATAGTTCCTAACTATGATGCACCTTCTGTGGTAGCCGAGTTACAGTTATAACTCCTTGAATCTATACAAAATAACTACCTCATTATCTTTTCTCCATTCTGACCAGCTCATTTGCTGCAGCGAGGGGCTGTGATGGGCCCTGGGAGATTGTTAATGTCCAGCATCCAATGCAGACAGATGGACACTCTTGTGGTGTCCATGTCATTCTGGTAATTTTTGTTGATATTGCATTGCATTGTTGCACTAAATCAGTGATTATTTTTGTCAACATAGCACTCACTATATTTCTTCAGTGCCCTCATCACATACTGTACATATTCAAACCTGGAAGCTACTTATAAGTACAGTTCAATCTTCCGGAACATTTAGCATGTCTGCTGGAGAAGGTTTTGGTCACAAGCTTATTTCTCTAATCTTTAGGCCACTTTGTTCTTCATTCCCCAGTATGCACAAGCGCTCTTACATGGTGGGGCAGTTGAGCAGGGCATTGTGAAGGACTTTGGATGGGAGATGTCCGAAATACGAGCACAGCTGTGCCATGATCTTTTCAGGTCATTAGGTAAAGTATTTCAGTTATCTAACATTATACATAGTATACATAGTAAATGGGATAGATTTGTTTATGCTTTTACTTAAAGTCCCACTGCGGCAAAAGTCGAGTTTGTAACTGTATTCCACATCTGTTCTGTTCTATGTAGCTCTGTCGAATATTTGGGCACTGACACCTGATATTCTTAATGTGCATAAAAAGATGATTCAAATGACACCAAATAAGTTTGCTATAGGCTATTTACTTCCACCTTTGACTTCCACCTTCGCTTTTAGGACTATAAAGGCCTAAAAATAACCTTTTTTTTTGTAATGCCCACTATGCTTTACCACCAACACATTCTGATGATGTGAGTACACACAGGATGAGGAAGAAACCCTGAATACAAATCATGTTAATTTATGGTATACATGAAATTGGTTAACCATCAGCATGGTTTCTATGTATTAACTTTAAATTAATTTCATCTGTAGACAGGACACAAAAGTGCAGCGACTGCCGGCGGATAATGCGATCTGAAACAAAGGTGAAGTATACCATGTAACCATTTATGGGAATAATCTTTATTGGGGCAGTTTAAAAATCATGTTTGAGTGTAACTATCATTTGTTTGACCTATTCTCCGTCCTCACTTTGCTTCGAGTACCCTTATTTCGTCCCTTCATGTACACCAGGGGTATTCAATTACTTAAGCCCTCCTCAAGCAATGGCCCGGAGCATCATAATATTTGAATGATTAACATGCCTGTATAGGCTATCTGTCTATCTATCTATCTATCTATCTATCTTTTTTATTTATCTATCTATATCAAAGTCCTTTTAGGCAAGTCCCTCCACTCGGCGGCGATATCTCAATGCTTTTTGGGGACTTATCGGGCATCTATTCGGCAGAAATGCGCATGGCTTCACAACACCAACTTTGCTCCAGCTGCGAGATCACAACACATGATTGGCACAATGTCTTCACAACACACCACATGATTGGCTCAATGTATTCACATGTCCACGTTTTGCCGCGGAAGGGGTGGGATATGTGTAGACAGACTAACCCAATGCATTTCTATAGAGGATTTTCTGAGTGCTGTGTCTCTTTATTAGAAAGTCTCTGTCTATATATCCGGCTATTGGGAGTAAAACAGAGTAGCCTGAGCTATTTTAAGATCTTAACGTGAACTTGAAATAAGATTTAAGCTGAGACAAGGAGGGATATTCCACAGCTGGTTCCTTGAACCCATCCATCAACAACTTTAAATGTTTTTTGTAAGGTATCACCAATATCAATTTAATGTTACAGATGTGTGGCTACATACTGTACATTCTTAAAATGGTTCTGGTCTAGAATATCTATTGAAAACTTCACAATGTGTTTTTAGAGCGTGATCTGCAGGGGACCTGATGGCTATTTTTAGAAGGTGCGCTGGGGGCGCCTCATAGCCGTTCTGCGGGCTACCTGGTGCCCGCGGGCACTGTGTTGGAGACCACTGTGTTATAGCCTACGAAACATTTAGCGCAGCTGTGAAAATCTGTAGTGAAAATCTCAATATGGTCCGGATAGGATCACGTCAGGGTCCGGGTCCGGACCCAGACCGCGGCCCGCCAATTGAAGACCCCTGATGTACACCATGTAGGAATGACAATTAACACACCTTCCTAAATTTAAAAACCTTAATCCTTAAAGTGTAACTTTATTAGTATTTGACAACTTTCTTTCCATTTAAGGTCAACTGTGATGGCTGTGCTGCCTACAGGCATGCACGCTGTGCAACAAAAGTGTGTCCTATTTGCGCCTATTGTAAAGGTGAGTACATATTCTGTTCAACAATTTATCACTCTAATTTTACTTAGTATAAAACTTTTTTAACATTAACAGATGATTGATAACTGCATGTGAACTGATTGTGAACTTAGTTGTACTGAACTTGAATTCATGATTCTAAAATGCTACAGAGCACTTACATTCATCTTTATACTTCAGAGATCAGAAAAAATTTAGCAGACAAGGGACAGATTTTTGGGAGTATATGGGGAGAAGACATGGAAGAAGAAGGAAGGAAAGGAAGGAGGAAGGAAGATATGTTAGGAGATGAAGGGGGAGAAGATCAGGGAAAGGGAAACCTTGAGGGCAGTGACAGCAAGGACGAAGACCAGGGCAGGGTCCAGGAAATGGAGGAAGAAGAACAGGGACAGGTCCAGGAAAAGGAGGAAGAAGAACAGGGACAGGTCCAGGAAAAGGAGGAAAAAGAACAGGGACAGGTCCAGGAAAAGGAGGAAGAAGAACAGGGACTGGCCCAGGAAAAGGAGGACGGCCAGAGACTGGCCCAGGAAAAGGAGGAGCAAGGCAGTATTGCAGTCCCTGGTCGCCTAGCGGTCACGGGGGCCAAAAAAAAAATGTACAAAATGACTCCGGCGGAAATACAGCGAAGAATTAAAGGTGAAAACATGTCGGCCAATGTCTTCAGGAGTCTTATTGGGGTAGGTTTTCATGAAATGTCTGTAGTGCCAATTTATATTCCTAATCACATTGAGGATAAGTAAGTATAAGTATATATACTCTTGTGATCCTGTGAGGGAAATTTGGTCTCTGCATTTATCCCAATCTGTGAATTAGTGAAACACTCTCCGCACACCGTGAACCACACACTAATCCCGGTGCAGTGAGCTGCCTGCAACAACAGTGGCTCGTGGAACAGTGAGGGGTTAGGTGCCTTGCTCAAGGGCACTTCAGCCGTGCCTACTGATCGGGGTTCGAACAGGCAACCCTCCGGTTCCAAGTCCGAAGCGCTAACCAGTAGGCCACGGCTGCCTCAACCCACTATACAGTTGCCAGTGAAATTATTCAACCCCCTCTTGATATTGTTTAACTATTTTTTTTTTTCAAGAAACAGTGTACCTGACCCAATTTAGACCGCACTATATAAAACAAGATGTGGTTTAACTAAATTCAACCCAAAATGGCTCCAACAAGCTTCTTCAAATTACCACTGTGCTGCCAAATCCTACAAAGATAGGGACTCTTTTTTTACTTTTAAGCTATAGATTCAAAAAGAAATAGAGTCCTTACAATTTTCAATTTCATTCTCTTTCTAGGGAAGAAGGGCAAACCTGCCTCCAGTGGTACTGCAGCAGCCACCAAAAAAGAAAACAAAAACGACAATTTTAGCTGTCTTACAGAGGGAGAGGCCATGGACTTGGCGGATGGGTTTGCAGGGAGCCTGGTCCACAATGTCAATTCAGCTGACATCTGTCAGGGTGTCACTGAAGACATGGCAGACAAAACAAAGTAAGTATTATGATCCAATCACAGTATTATAGTTCGTCAAGTCTGAAGTATCACCTCAATGCACCTGTCTGTACTGTATATCATCACATTGCACTTTTCTGCTTATTTGCACCTCTGGTTAGACGCAAACTGCATTTTGTTGTCTTTGTACTTGTACTCTTCACAATCAATGGCAATGAAGTTGAATCTAACCTAAACTAATCTTTGACAGTGAATGGAAACTTCAGTCATTTGCATTTATCATGCTAAAAATCTGATTCTAGGCACTACACTGATGCCAAACCTGATTTACATTTACAAGGCGGGATGTGATAAAAGCATGGATAATTGTTTTTTGTGATTGTTGTGATATTAAAAAAAAAGGTTTGAGCTTAGCTAAAGTTCTTAGATGATAAAAGCGGCCCTTCACCACACTGCTCACTAGTTTACTAAAATTGAAAGAACTATCAACTAGGACACCAATATTTTTAACTACAGTTTGCAGATATGCAGAAAGGAGGCCTAGTGTGCTGATTGAGCTGTTAATGATGCTGGGGTAGCCAAATTAATATCACTTCAGTTCAGTCATTGAGTTGTAGAAAAGTGTATAATGTTAGTTTGGCTTTTCATTGATTGACTCGTCTGCCAAAATTGTTTTTAAAATATGTCTAAATATGTAAAATATGTAATAGCCAAAAATGGATGCATGTGATTTAGTTTATTTTTTAATCGATTCACAGCCCTAGTTTTAAACCATATGCCATACCGTAGGTCTTATAATAATTTGTTGTTTTGCTGTGATTGATGTTTTTTTTTCACAGACAGACTCTGATGAAGATGATCCAAAACGCCAAAATGTACGATTGCGACTCTGCTTTTAGTTTAGAGACCCATTAGTTCGGACCAGCTGCACTGGTCCATGTTCTTTCCGTGCTGTGCGCGAAATTGGATCAATTGAATGTTTAGTCCCAAAATGTAAAAAAATAAAAATACTAAACAGAATGATGTCGTTGTTGTTCATGATGCAGACTTTTTAGTTTCTAAATAAAAACATATTCTTCATTCTGAGTTTCTTTTTTTTAAATAATTTCATACATTTACATGTATGGGCAAATTGAACACACAATAACACTGTCTAATCAGTTCAAGTAGTTCATTGTCGTGCTACTCCAACGGAATTACCGGTATAAGTAATAATAATGGGGTGTGATGAAATAGTGTGTGTAGGGAGGGGGTATGGTATAATGGTTAGGCTAGCCTACAGAAAATCTAATTAACCAAATTGTGTGATATGAGTTTTTAAATGTATGCCTACAATGGTTTATTAAGGAAACATATAGTGATTTATATGGTCAGTCATAATGTTCAATTTAATGAATAGTAAGGGAATTTGCACCATAGCCAATGCAGACAAAATTTCATATCTGCTGTGAGTCATGTCAGCTGGCGCAGGCGCAATCTATTATTTAATAATGTGCGTTCTACATGCAGTCACTTTTTTCCATAGACTGAAAGGAAACAAGCCCCCCCCCCCCCCCCGTATTCTCCATAAAGATTAGTCAATTATGTACCTACTTCCTTCTGACATTCTCTAAATGACTTACGCCTACTGGTTGTGTGGGGTGTAATGGTGTGTGTGTTGGGGGGTGTAAAGATGACACAGAACACGCACGATAATTTGTGTTCTAGACACATGCTTTATTAGTACTCTCATTCATGTTATACTGAATCAAACAATTTTTAATCTCATACAGAATCAGAACCAACTTCACCGTCATAACAGAGTTCATAGCTTAACCAACTCTTGTTTTATTATACACCCCTGAGGTCAGATCAGGCCCGGATCTGGGCAACATCCGCTACAAGTAACAGCGGAGACAGTCTTTCATCACATATCATCAATATGCACACATAATTATACTGTAAGAGCATTAGACAGTATCTTTTGCCTGTTGCACTACAAGGGTTTGGTTTAGAATTGCCCTGACCCCCATTACTGCTTAGAGAATCTGAGGCGTTTATGTTTAAATGTTGAGCTTCTCAATCGCTTTTTGAGAGGGTAATCAGGGGTTTCCACTGTCTTCGCTGGTGTTTCAGCTTTGCAAGACAAAGTGCCTGAACCCATAGTACCTTTTCGACTTGGAAATAATGGTCTGATTTTAAGGGTTCTGTCAACAACATTAATGGGATATGGGACATTGATGTGACCTTGACTCTCTGCCTGTACAACATGGCTATGTAGTCTGTCTATCATATCTTCAATGCGATTGGGAATGTTTGTCCAACAGCTAACAATCCGCGTGACATTCATTAATTTTTCAACACTTGTCAACTCAGTAGTACTGCTCCCCATGGTTGGCACAGAAACTCCTGCACTGTCTGAATTGCTTTGCACCAATTTATCTGTGTTTAGATTATCCATAGTACTAGTGCTACATATGGTTGGCCCAGGGACATCTGCACTGTCTGAATGACTTTGCACTGATTTCTCTGTGATTAGATTGCCAATTGTAGTGCTTCCAGTGGTTGGCAATGGGACATACAGAGTGTCAGAATTACTTTGATCAAATCCTCTGTTTTTTTCTGGTGAAGTACAATGAATGAATGTGCATTTATTCTTTATACGTCCAGCAAATTGCAAATTTTGGATGATTGTAAAGTAATCCTCAGCTTTTCCCAGAAGCACTTGAATGAGGTCATCGATGCGCCTGTTTCTGGAGCCGCCGAGAAACTGGTACTTCAGCCTGTGGAAAAATCTGAAGAACAATATTTATAAAACAATAATTATACTGATTGCTATCAATGCTAGACACCTGTTAAATACACAGTAGGATATGTATGGCTAATAACTTAGTATGTATAGCATGTAAGGTTGGGCAAAAATGACATTTTTACCGTTCAATCACATTATTCGTTTCCGAATCCAAGTGGTTGAAGCAACGTCCATAATTTGACCACATGTGCCCAATATCCTCCCAGTGCCTTTTGAAGTAATGGCACACAGCTGGGTACTGTTTAAATTCATGACAGAACTTCTCTGATGTGGCTTTGTATTCAGCAACCTCCAAGAAATATGAAAAACACAAGTTTACATGGTACATGAATCACATCATTTTCAAATACATTAGTGGATGTAGTATGCTGTAACATGATGAAGATATGTCAAAATACTACAAATAAGCTATGTACAGTACACCTAAAACATGCCTAGAATTTCAACTCACAACATATCGCTATAGCCTACTTCACCATAGTAATGCCTATATTATCAAGTCCACGCATGCACAGACCTACTTACAATACACTTACAGTTTTACAAGCCTTGAGTTTGCAAAAAAAAGATATTATGCAATCTCTGATCTTAACATTGGAGGGTCCATGCACACTAGAGTCCGTTTTGGATAGCCATCTTTCAACTGCCTGTTGATTAAGGGAAACAATTAAACAATGGAGGACACTGACTAAATCTGAGAGTGTAAAGAAAAGCTATTGCAATATGCAGTGGACTTAAAAATGATCTACCTGCAAGACGTGATACCAGCACAAAAGGATGGCAGACTCTGGGAAAGTACTTGATAATGCATTGATTTCAGCATAGTCCTTGTCAACCATGAATGCCCTAAAAGGAAGGTTATGGCAAAATGGGTGTGACCAAAACTCAGTGCATGGTGGGGGTGTAGGTTCCAATACAGTATAAATTAAAAAAAAAAATGAACTTGGACACCATACACAGCCAATGTAAAGATGTGCCCAACAGGCTTACGTTTTTAGATTAGTAAAGATACTAGAGAGGCATGAGCCAGGTCATTGACACGAGAACCGTCACACAATTGCAACATGCACACATAAAACAAAACACTGATTTCGGTTTACCTTGGAGGGCACAAGAACTGCTTCCTCAGTTGTGCAAGAGCTTTCTCCAGAGTGTTTTGGCATTCGTTGCTAACAATGGCATATGCCACCGGAACTCCTCGTCCATGATCATCCCTTACAAGGAGTGTGAGCAGAGGAAAGTCATACTGATTGACACAGTGAGTGGTGTCCACAAACACAAGCTGCTTTCCATATTTATCTAAGTTTGACTTCATCATCGGTGTCTGAAGAAGAATAATCAGCTCCTGATATGACGTGTATGGCTGGTAAAATAACACATGCTCTTGCATTGCCCCAGTCAATAAACATTCAACACTCTGGTTGTCATTAGAATTGAAGTGTTTCCTTCTCGTGACAGTTGTTCTCACATTGTCAATATCACGTGGAGTGACAAAGTACATTCTATCATGAACGTTACTGTGTCCTTGATTTCTGGCCCACTTGTGACACTCGGTTAATATTATGTCTGGTTTTGTTCCAAGGGAAAGGAGCTCTTCTATTTTAATTTTCAGCTCAGGGGCCATACAGTTTGAGTGTACATCCCCAGGATCGCTGGTGCTATGGTTAGTATGGTGGTCATATACACGCTGTACAATTACTGTGTAACCTTCCCAATAAGTGCTGACTTTGAATGAGACATAAGCCTTGCAGCCTACAGATCGGTAACTTTTCGGCTTTGGATGTCCAAACCGAAGACAATTAAATTTGAAATAATTTTTTTCCTGGTCTTTCTTTGAGGTGCAATTGAATGTGCTGTATTGTCCATCCAGGTTTTTCAGTTTGCCCATTACAATGGTATGAATATCTTTCTGTTGACGTGGTATGACACAAACATCTAGTTTAGCTTTCCTGGATCCACCTTTTCCTTTCTCTTCATTGATAACTGCTTTTTTAATAATATCCTCCATCTCTGAAAGAAAATAACACATGCTTTTAACCTCCACAGACTTTACTCACAATACTTTCCATTATACAGTTAATAAATAACCCAGCAGCTAAAACTAACCTAACTGGGCATTTGAAATTAACCAAACTTAAGCCAAGTGCCCTGATAGGTTAGCTTTAGGTGCTGGAAAAATGTAGTTTTTGCTATATAGACAGCACTTGTGACCTTGAACAACAGGGCTATAGATCGCATAATGCCAGAGTTATGATTTAATGGCAGCAATTACTCTGGGACTGTAATGCTGTGATTGTCCTGGGCTACCACTTAAATGTACACTATTCAGGTTTAGGTATCTTTACAGACTGTATAGTTCCCTCTAGAGTCACAATGCATTTATATGTTACTCTGCTACTGTAAATAGCAAAGTTCTTCCGACATATATCCCTCCCTACACAATGCAAATGCTTTTGTTGTGGAGGTGAAGGATTAACTACAGGCAAAAACTATCTCCAAAGAGCTCTATATACTGACAAGGTATGTTTTACGATTCTTGCTAGATTTGGCGGGGCACTGGTTTTGGAAGTTGCACAGCTGGTTTCTCGGTAGGGACCCACTAGGCCTATGCTGTACAGCTATGCTAGGTGAACAATTCGCCTATGACAAGTTTGTTTACCATCAAATTGCCTTCATGAAGGTAAAAATATGGCATAACGGTGCATAATCTTGCACGAAGGTCAAGAATAAAAATGACCTTGACTTTACAAACGCTCTATGACAGTCCAGGATAAATGTAATGCTGGTGGTCCTGGATCAACACTTAATGACAGCATAGAATAACTGTGGCTGTAATTGTCCAGGACTAACAATAAACAACAGTCCAGGATTAATGTCACTCTGAGATGGCCCTGGATCAACACGTAATGACAGCATAGAATAACTGTGGCTGTGATTGTCCAGGACTAACAATAAACAACAGTCCAGGATCAATGTAATGCTGTGATGGTCCTGGATCAACACTTAATGACAGCATAGAATAACTGTGGCTGTAATTGTCCAGGACTAACAATAAACAATAGTCCAGGATGAATGTCACTCTGTGATGGTCCTGGATCAACACTTAATGACAGCATAGAATAACTGTGGCTGTGATTGTCCAGGACTAACAATAAACAACAGTCCAGGATCAATGTAATGCTGTGATGGTCCTGGATCAACACTTAATGACAGCATAGAATGACTGTGGCTGTGATTGTCCAGGACTAACAATAAACAACAGTCCAGGATGAATGTCACTCTGTGATGGTCCTGGGCTAACATTTTGCGATACCACAGGATAAATGTGATTCTGTGATGCCCCCTGGACTAACGCTTTATTTTTAATTGCTTATCTGTTTCAATTCAAATTCACTTTCATCACCTCCACTGCTATCAATGAAGGTGTGGCATTTCTGTCTGTCAGAAATAAATTGCCCCCCAACACCACCACTTTCATGTGAGGCAGGAGACTTGCAGCTAATTGTAGCATCGCATATGCATATATGCGTTGCTAATGCCATAACGTTTGATTAAAACACACATTGCTAAGGAGTTTTGTCTGTAATGTTATTTATGCAAACATGTCTACAGACTCACACTGGCTTAGCTTGAACATTTTAGTAGTAAGCTACCTTTAGGCTAGTTCATACCACCACAAGTCTGCTATTGCACTAGCTGGTCATGCTAGGTAGCCTGTTTTTCATAGGATCAAAGTGCTTACAGCCTAATGACAGACATTCCATCATGTTAAGAGATATAACTGGGCACTAATATTTTATTTCTTATCAATATCAGACTTGGTAACTCAATTTTTTCCAATTGTATAACAGCTAGCACACTACCTAGTTATGCTAGATATCATTATTAGATTGTTTTTAGACACATTAACTCTATAATGGTTTTGACATCATATAACCTAATGTCAGACATTACACTTCCCCCCATTACAAATGCAACCCATGCCCCCCAAATTAGTGCTTAAAACTCTTGGAAATAGGCTATCTTACCTGTAAGGCACGATTGTAAAGAATCACACAGTGAAGAATCCACTTGTCTGCGATGCACGGCTAGTAGCTCTGAAATTTGAAATTGGCGGGAGCCTGTTTTTTTCACCTTCACGTCGCACTTTTAATGACATCACAATCCAAACTTGCCACTGATTGGTTGGTTGTAATGTTAATCCAGGGCAAATAACTTCGTTATTGATCCTGGACTGTTAGTTACTTGGTGATATCAGATCCTGCATCCTGTATGAATGAACTCTTTGGAGGCCCATTGGATGCAGAGGCCTCTGCCACCCAACTGGCGGTCCAATCTGTCTTGTCAATCTTCGCAACATTGGAATCCTCTGAAGGTAAGTCTTCCTGGTCATTCCTTGACTCATATGACTCACTGAGGGTTGTGTCACCTTCTTCATTGTCCATCTCAATTGGCAGAAAGTTAGCCAAGAGAAGTAAATTGTGATGAACAACCTTCTCCTGTCCATTACTTGTGTTCTTGACACGGTATGTATGGCACCTGGGATCGGCAGCGACAACAATATATGGGGTGGACCCCCACCTGTCGGCCAACTTTCTGCGTCCACGCTCACCCTTGTTCGCCATCAAGACCCGGTCACCTTCAACAATGACATTCCCCTTTATCTTTCGGTTGTACAAGTCTGCTTGGTGTTCCTGGCTAGTGAGAGCATTGGATTGAGCAGTAGCCAAAGCCTCCCTGAGATCTTGCCTCATTTTAGCAACATGCTGGTCATAGTCTGCGATGTCACAGTCCCTTTCAGCACTCTGAAACATAACGTCAACTGGTAGACGTGGTACTCTTCCATACATTAAATAAAAGGGCGCGTACCCCGTTGACTCATGTGCAGTGCAATTGTATGCAAATGCCAAGGTCTGTAACATCTGCGGCCATTTCTGTTTAGCTCTTGGAGGGAGGGTTCTGATCATACTGCCCAAGGTTCTGTTGAACCGTTCAACGTTCCCATTTCCCATGGGGTGGTATGCCGTGGTTCTTGACTTCCTTACTCCAGCAACTTGTAACAGCTCTCGAATCAGTTCACTTTCAAAATTGGCTCCCTGGTCCGAGTGAATTCTTTCAGGGAACCCATACACACAAAAATACTTGTCCCAGAGCTGGCCTGCAACTTGCTTTGCAGATTGGTCACGGCAAAGATAAGCATGAGCCATTTTAGTAAAATGGTCAGTGACCACTAAAACATCCACACTCTTCCCATTAGTGTCCTCTGCAGACCAAAAGTCAATACAGACCAGTTCGAGCGGACTTGTGGTTTTAATGCTTTCGAGAGGAGCTCTCCCTTCTGGTTCAGGAGTCTTACTGACCACACATCGCTTGCAGGTCTTCACATACTCTCGGACGTCCTGTTCCATATCGGCCCAAAAAAACCTCTGTCTCGCCAGATACAACGTTTTGTACTGCCCCTGATGGCCTGCTTCATCATGGATGCCCTGCAACGCTTGCTTAGCTAATGAACTTGGAATGACATACTGGAACCTTTTCTTCCCAGTCAGTGGGTCTTTGCTCACCCTATAGAGTAGCCCATCTAACATCTTGAGCTTGTCCCATTGCTTCAGCGTTTTCAAAACTCTGCCCGTTTCGTTAGCCCTTTCCCTACTCGTCGGCCTCCTACCACGGACCACATACAGCAAGACTCTGGAAAGCGTACTGTCCTGGTGCTCTTTGTCTTGAAGCTCCTCAAGAGAAAACACAGGTAAGGGACTCTGACCAATTTGAGAAAACTGCTGAACGTCATGGACAAGCCAAGAAATAACTCTGTTATTTGGCCCCATCTCCCACTCAACATGACCTTCCAACACAGCAGTAACCTCATCATTGTCGAGTGAGTGATGCTCCAAATCAGTGGTGTGTTTGAGAAGCCCAACTTTCTGCTGATTCGCACTCAGCCTGAAGACATCCTGTATCGTGTTGTCCTTTATCTGCTGCGCCTCCTCAAGCAGGGCTCCATATGGCTCAGACACCAGCCTCTTGCTAACATGACTCTGGACAAAGGGCTGTCTGCTGAGGGCGTCTGCGACAATGTTCTTACTGCCAGGGATGTATTTGATACTGAAGTTGTACGGCGCTAGCTTCGCCACCCACCTCTGCTCGCACGCGTCCAATTTCGGTTTATTTCGGATTATTATCCGTCCAGACAGTAAAAATATGGCCTTTCAGCCAATGGCTGAATTTATCGCACACTGCCCACTTCAGAGCCAGAAACTCCAACCGATGTGCAGGGTATTTAGTCTGGGCATGTGACAGATTTACTGGCAAAAGCAATGGGGCGGGCCTTGCTCTCTCCCTCTGGAACTTGTGAAATGACTGCACCCAACCCATCTAATGAGGCATCAGTTGATAGGATGAACGGCCGACTGAAATCTGTATAAGCCAAGACCACTGACTTCACTGTCCAATCACTAGGCTTAAGTTTCTTAAACGTGGCAGCACCTCTTTTCTGCCCATTGGTCCTCTTTGGTGCTGATGTCAGAGCAAAAAGAGGCAATGCCGGAACAGTTCTGAATGAAGCGCTGGTAGTACATCACCATGCCTAAGAATGATTTTATTTTCTTTTGGGAAGGAGTAACACCATCATCCCCCATCAACGGTTCTTCAGTCATGGCAGCAATTGCTTGTACCTTCTCAGGGTCGGTTGATACCCCACTCTCATCAACGACGTGGCCAAGGAACACACTTCGCTAAAGGAAATGGCCTTTTTTAGGGGCCAGCTTCAATCCATGTGCACTCAGTCTGCCGAACACCGTTTCTAGACGCTTCATAGCTTCCCCTTCATCAGGCGCGAATACCAACAGGTCATCTAGGTAACACAGCAGTGTAAGGAAATTCTGGTCGCCAAAGATGTTTGTCATAAGGCGCATAAAGCTGGCTGGTGCATTACATAGGCCTTGGGGCATTCGATTGAACTCATGCAATCCCATAGGGGTGGTAAAAGCTTCTTGTCTTCTTCGCACATGGGGAGGTTATAATACCCTGATGTTAGGTCCATGGTGCTGAAGAACGCGCTGCCACCCAGAGCTGCCAGGCAATCTGCCTGATGAGGCAAAGGATGGGCATCTTTGACAGTCCGCGAATTCAACCAACGATAGTCCACACAAACTCTCAAATCACCGTTCTTCTTCCATACAAGTACCAAGGGTGACGCCCACTCACTGGAAGACTTTCGGATGATTTCCTTCTCCTCCATCTCAGACAACACTTGTCTCAGCTTCTGGTAATGCCCTGGAGGAACGCGCCGGTATGGGAGTCTGAACGGACGGGCATCAGTGAGGTGGATTCGGTGAACAAAGCCAGTGGCTTCACCACAGTCTAACTTGTTTCTCGAAAACACCTTCTCATACTTCTGTATCAGGTCGAATAACTGCTGTTTCCAATAACGCGACACATCACATGAATCTATGTCAATATCACTCAATCCGAGTTTCTGCAAAGCGTCACTGAAGTTAATGGGAGACGGAGATGAACAAGGACTACCAGTGTCAGCATCATGTACGTTCTGGCTGTGCACATGAAGACCTTTTTGAGACGAGTGAGACACACCCACATCCAGATCTTCCAACGCTACACATGGAAACACATCAGCAATTTTGGCATTCCGCCTCAATGTTACATGCTTGTCACTTGGATTGATAATCTTGACCGGCACCCATCTGGCCACGGCTCTCCCAACCATGATACTCTTCTTGTGAGACCGAGAACGCGGAGCGTCGATGAGAACATCGCTACCCTCAGAGACAGGTGTGTTTACTGGAAGCCTACCCCACACAAGATGTTCATGACGTGGCAGCAATGTCACAGCCTGGGCCAATTTTGCTGTTCCTATGATGTCAGGAATAACACTCCCCTTCCACCTATTGACTCCAGACAGCATATTTAGAAAATGTTCAACTGCCAGGTCATCTGTTGTTTCAGGCTTGCTCATCACACGCCAGTAACTGGGGGTTTGTTTGAGTTGGTGTATCAGATGTTTAATTACATTTGAGCCCAGAATCAGTTGATCGCACTGGCCCGGCACAACTAGCGTAGGTACACTCATTTCTTGGCCAACTGATAAATACATTTAGGTTTAACTTGCACTCCGCCACACCCTACCAGTACAATATCAGTGTTCAATTCAGTGCATCTCCTTTCTCTCATACAGTGGGATCTTGTGGAGTATGTTTTGTCGCTACAGACACGCCAGGGTGTGACACGATCCCAGGGCTCTGGTTGGGGAACACCAGGTGAGTTAGTCTGATTGGTTTTTTCCAACACCCTCTCCAACATACATACTTAACCTCTGCCATAGAGTAAGTAGCAGCTGTGGCTACCTGGAGTGTTTTAACTTTCCCAAATTCCCTGACTTCTTCTTAGACAGGTGCTCCCTTTGATGCTCATCGATAGCTTCCTGCACTTCCGTGGAGGTCCATCTGCTCATTGGCTTGCTCTTAAATACACTGGACAAGTCAGGGTCATTGCAGTTCCTTATGAACATCATAGAAATCTCTGCACTCATGTTCTCTAACTTTCTACCCTGCTTTTTCAGATGACGATCTGCCTGCTCAGCCGCTGTGTTCAAACGCACCCAATAGTCCACTGGACTCTCACCCACACTGGGTTGAGTGGCATAGAAATCTGCCAACGGTAAGCATGATACAGGACTTTCACTGAAATACTGCCTCAGGATATCATAAATCATTTCTGGCTGGACTGTCTCATCAGGAGTAGAGACACTCTTTAACCCCACTTTCACAATTTTCTTGGCCCTACCCATTAAATGGCTCAAAATCTCCTCAGCTCGGTCTAAAGCAGAACAGTTATTCTTTCTTAAATACACCTCCATCAGCTCTATCCATTCTTGCACTGTGCACTTGTCAGATTCCTCTCCTCTGAACACAGCGGGCTCACGAACATCCGGCTTGACAATCACATTAACTTTGGTGAGATCAAGTGTGCTACTGGTATGATCATGTCTGTCTCCTAACACTGGGGATACTGCATTACTAGATGGTGAAACAGACTGAGGAGTGGCAAACAGCCAACTGGCTATTGAATCTCCTATTTGGTTTCCCAATACAGTAATTAGGACTTCGGAGTTAAGCTGTGGGGTCATTGCTATTGGTAGATACAATAGGTGTGGAAAATTTTGGCCCTACAGGGGATGTAAATACATGACCCACCTTCACCTTTGTGTCCCTACCACTATCACTGATAAGTGGAGGTGGTGTCTGTGCGAAAGATGTGAATCCTACAGTGTGTGTAGCCATGCGACCTGCCCCCCCCCCCAAAGTGTCCGTAAAACATAACTTTTTAACTTCTTCTCCTGTGTTCATATATAGGCCTCTGCCCCTACCTCTCCCAGCAAATGGTGTTGCATAATCAAAATAATCCTGTCCAGACATACCTCTAGCCATAATGTGAACTGAATAACTAAATATGAACTTAATATTATCACTTTGCAGTCTCTTACTTTTACGTTCTTTAAAAGAAAAATTAAATTAAATTATACAATGTGTACACTTTAGTATTTAAACCCGAAACAGTTGCAGTCGGTGTGGATGATGAAGTATCACTGGTCTTCGAACACAATACCTTCACCACGCAGACAGCTTGACCCCGGCGATCGGCGTTGGCTGACCAGTTGAATCCTTGAAAGGTCACGGCACCAGTTTATGTAACCGACTTTAACCAGTCAGTTACATGATTAATAACTAAAAAGTCTTTCTATGGCTAGAAGTGATGGGAGTTCCACATCTTCACCCTGGTGGAGCCAGACTCT
This sequence comes from Alosa pseudoharengus, assembly GCF_046254945.1. Lineage (NCBI taxonomy): Eukaryota > Metazoa > Chordata > Actinopteri > Clupeiformes > Clupeidae > Alosa > Alosa pseudoharengus. Next base: position 220,817 of record NW_027468680.1, on the reverse strand, counting down.
GACATTCGACCTGAGGTCACCGCTCTGTCCACCAGGGCCTCGGACGCTCAGCTAGGCTCAGAGCGGTTTGAAAGGTTTTCAAGCTGGAGAAACCTCTGCAATGCTACAGCCAGACTCATCCACGTCGCTGCGTCTTTCAAGGGAAATCCAGCCATTGCAGAACACAGAGGCTGGAGGCATTTCAAAGACACACTCACCACAAGCGAACTGTCACAGGCAAAGTGTGTGATAATTCGCACTGTTCAGCATGAGGTCTTTGAAAACGAACTGAAATGCCTAAAAGAGGGTAAGACACTTCCTAAGCAAAGCCCACTCAAAAAGCTCAATCCAGTGACCGACGAAGACGGCCTGCTTCGGGTTGGCGGTCGTATAACATCCGCCCCAGACCTGTCTCGTGAAGAAAAGCACCCACTGCTTATTCCACACACCCACCACATCGCCACACTCCTGGTGAGATTTTACCATGAGCAGGTGGTACATCAGGGACGACACATAACAGAGGGAGCTGTCAGAGCAGCAGGCTACTGGATCCTTGGCGGTAAGCGTCTGGTGTCGTCTGTCATCCACAGGTGCGTGACCTGCCGCAAGCTGCGTGGGCGGCTACAGGATCAGAAGATGGCAGACTTACCTGCTGACAGACTCACACCCGAGCCTCCGTTCACCAACGTAGGCCTTGATGTCTTCGGGCCGTGGGCCATCATGACACGGAGAACAAGAGGAGGAAGTGCAGACAGTAAGCGCTGGGCAGTGATATTCACTTGCATGGCAACCAGAGCTGTCCACTTCGAGCTCATTGAATCCATGACAACCGACAGCTTCATCAATGCGCTCAGAAGATTTTTTGCAATCCGTGGCCCTGCCAGACTTCTCCGCTCTGACAGAGGGACTAACTTTGTGGGAGCCTGCAAAGAACTGGGCGTTAACACGGAAGACACAACCATAACAGCCTACCTTCAAAGCAAGGAGTGCTCTTGGGTTTTCAACCCACCACACTCCTCACATATGGGGGGCTCATGGGAAAGGCTTATCGGCGTTGCCAGACGCATCCTGGATGCCATGCTGCTTCAGACCGGACACACCCGCCTCACACATGAGGTCCTGAGCACCCTCATGGCCAAAGTGATGGCAATCATGAACGCCAGGCCCCTGGTGCCTGTGTCCTCTGACCCCGATATGCCTACAGTCCTCACTCCTGCGATGCTGCTTACCCAAAAGATGAGTAATGTTGCAGCCCCCTCCGGAAACTTCCAGATGGCTTATCTACACGGGAAGCAATGGAAACATGTCCAGTGCCTTGCAAACACCTTTTGGAAGAGATGGAGAAGGGACTACTTGTCAACACTGCAAGGCCGCCGAAAGTGGACTGATGAAAGGTCTAATGTCAAGACCGGCGACGTTGTCCTGCTGAAGGACAGCCAAGCCCACAGAAACGAATGGCCTGTGGGAGTGGTTGTCAACACTCTGCCAAGCGGTGACAAGAGGATCCGGAAAGTGGAGGTCAAAATAGTTAAAGAAGGGACTGCTAAAGTGCTTTTGAGGCCTATCTCAGAAATAGTCATTCTTCTCTCTGAGTGAAATAGGAAATTTAGTTTGTCACTCATGTTTAAGTTGAGTTTTAAGGTTATATAGTGGCATAATAATATTATACCAAGCGGGGAGTGTTCTGCCTTCCATAAGAATGCATCCTATTTTGTATTTGTGGTATTACTTTATTTCACATTCCTTTGTGTATGCTGCCATCTTCTGGTCTTTTGAGGTAACTGTTTAGTAGTTAATTGGTGTTACACACCTGCAGACTTTCTCACGTTTTGGAAGTCTGGAAAGGGGTAAGCTGGCTTTGTAAATCCTGCGAAGTTGAAATGCTTTAAAACTGTGTATTTCTTATTTTACTTAAGATATTATCTTTTTATATGATGTAAGAATGTTCTGTGACACTTCCGTTATTTTTTATTAGATTGAATATGCAAATTAGCGTCGTAAATTCATTTGAAGAAAACCGATTGTTATCTGAGTAGCCTTTTGACTGGGTGCTAACGGGTGCATTACTTTGTAGGATGCCAGAACTCTTTTGTCTGCATGTCGTCATTGATTGCCCTGTCTGTTGTCTTCCAGACCAGGAATAAATGCTGACAAATCAACTCTTCGCCTCCTCTACATCACTTCTAGCCATAGAAAGACTTTTTAGTTATTAATCATGTAACTGACTGGTTAAAGTCGGTTACATATAGAATCAAGCACCTAGAATAGATTATGAATGCAGACTTCGTGGTGCTTGATTATAGCCTAGGGCTGTGTGAAGGGACCTGATGAAACCCATCATGGGTTTCATTCATGGCATGAATAACGTTAGCTACTTGTTGATGGTCATAACGTTATAGCTTCTACCGTTCACATTTTAGGTAAAGTTAACAAATATATGCTCCTGTTTTTATTTTAACAAATGTTTAACGTTGTACACCGCCTGTTTGTGTATCAAATAGGCCAGGCTACGTTTCATTCTACGCTCCTGATTCTTACGTAGCCTAAGTAAACACTATCACGGTATACTATAGTTCGTCTATTGATGGGTTTCATCAGGTCCCTTTCAACAGGTGTATACAATCAAGCACCTAGATCAGGGATTCCCAAACTGTGGTACGCGTACCCCCGGTGGTACGCGAGATGCCACTAGGGGCTAGGCGAGATGAAAAGGGCAATGGCGGAAAGGAGTTAAAAATGATTAATTAATTAATAATCTAATTAATTCATAAATAATACATAATTTCAAATCGGGTTATAATGATATGGAAACGTGAAATTAAAGGAAATCATTTGTAAACTCTATAATAGGTTATGTTTTCATTAAAAAATAAGCTACACACATATGATTTCCTGTGGGCAGCCAGAATATCTGGTGCGTTAGTTTCGTTGAAGTATATGCTAGGTAGAAGGCTGCGTAAACATGGAAAACTGGCTAAAAACGAGGACACTGTCCAAAAGGCCTAATAAAAGCGATCGTAGAGGAGAAGCGAGAGAAACAGAGCAGGAGACAGGTAACGATGGGATGGGGGGCAGACTAATGAAGGTGGAGATGGAGCGCAGGGGGATAAAAGAAAGAACGAGACAGAAAAGACTCTGCGAAGAAAACGAAAGTATGATGAGGCATAGCATAGGCTTCACGTGGATTGGGAGGCAGACTGCCCAAAGCCACAGTGCGTGGTCTGCAGTGAGATGCTACCTAACCATTCTAATGTGGTTCTCCACACTGTTTTTTTTTTTTTAGCGTGAGAGCTCATAGACCAGTTGCACATTTTGATTTTGTTATCATGTAGGGCGGCTAATTAAACACGATGCCTGGAATGCGTCAATAGAACGTGTTACTTTTTTATGTGTTGGATGGTGGGGGTACGCGAGCCGAGTCAGGATGTAGAAGGTGTGGTCCGCAGGGGAAAAAGTTTGGGAACCGCTGACCTAGATTATGAATGCATTGGTGCTTTATTAATACTCCTGTGGAAAGGGACCGTATGAAAGCCATGAATAGGCTACTGTTAGGAAATGGACAATACGACTAAAGTCTTGTTAAAACACACAACAGAAGTTGAGCTATAATGTTTGTGTTGTCAACGTAGGCTACAATGTTTACTTGGCCTACTCATTTCTGCATTGTTCTGGTCTATAAATTAAAGTGTCGCCTGGCACGTGAATCAAACTTTCCAGTTGTAGTACATTGTAATCTGTAGGAAAAAATGTGGCTGACAGACCTAGCAAGCTGTTTAAGTTATAGCAGTTGGTTATCAAGATACTTAGTATCAGAATGATCCGTCCTTACAGACCCTTTGCCTGCAAAGTTTTCTAAGCTGTTTACATTTTATATTTTAAAAAAATATGATTAGCTATCACCTATACTAAAACTGAAAACAATAAAACACAGAATTCTGCTTTGTTTGCAATTTAATATTATAGGCTAGTATTTAACTACCAGTAGCTTGATGGTGCAACAATTGTATTGTAGGCCTACTCTACCTTTTTTTTTAATTGTCCTAGAATTGTTGAGAGAATTGTTTAAAAAGCTTAAACTGTTTACCATGTTAGTCGTTAGGTTATAATGTGTCAGCCTAATGTAATGTAACAACTTCACTTAAATACCTTAGTTGTATTGAACAATTGTACAATTGCAGACATTCCTTGTTTTGGTATAACTGTTAAACTTGTTTGCTTTTGTCTTTTAGGTTCCAGACCAGACCAGACCAGTGGTGATGACCGTGTATGACATTACGTGTGTGCCTGTCTGTGTGCACACCTGTCAACCATACTGTACATCTCTGACAATGTTGCCAGCAACATTCCTTCTAACATACATTCTTACAAACATGTGACCATATCTCCACATATCTGTGCACATACCATTTAACCATACTGAGACTTATCTGAGATCTACACTGAGACATTCTGAGAAATATATTGTTGTGTGAGCACTATACTCACTAACTATATGGAACATGTATACCTGTGAATCATATTTGTCAACCATTCATACCTTTGAATCATACCTGTGCTGTAACATCTGTGAAACATAGCTGTGCTGTTAGACCTCTCTTTGTAGACCTGAGCTGTGCTGTGTGAAAAATAAGATTCTAACAGAACTAAGTTCTGTCTAAAACTGATCATCTGAAGGGCTGACTCTTTTATTCTTCAGTATATATATCACCATCAAATTTGACCTAATACCATTAACTGAGGCCTCTAGCTGTTGCTGCCAGTTCAGAGTTACCACTGATAAATAGATCTGTCTTAGGATAATATGATTGGCATTATCAAGTTCTGTATATATATATATAACTGTGATTTTTACTTCAAGCTTACATTGGTAAGTGTTCATTAGTGTATTCTAAGTATCATTCTGCTGTATTAAAACAAAGAATGTTGATCAATATTGAATTGACAATTTATTTGTACTGAATGTCATATACTCTAAGCTAACATCTAACCAAGAAAGTGGTTTTCAAGAATACTGTAAGTCTATGCAATCTGAATAATCATACTGTAACTTTTTTGCATTTACATGCAATGGTAATTCCCTGGAATTGCATTTTCTAGTTAAACTATCTATCTATTAAACTAGCTGTCTATCAACAACTTTTAAACCATCTACATTCAACTTTTAAACTTTTAAACTATATACATTCAACTTTTAAACAGTCTACTTTTATTCATTAAACTATCTATCTAGCTGTCTATCAGCAGCTTTTAACTTGTCATCAACTATGTCAACACTTGTCATCAACTATGACTCCTACCCACTGTAGCTAGTTAGCATTGTTAGCATAGTTAGCATTTTAACAAAACTGCTAGAAAACAATAGCTAAGTTAGCTAAGTAACATGGTTAGCATGTTAACATTGCTAACATAGTTAGCATTTTTAACAAAACTGCTAGAAAACATTAGCTAAGTAGCATGGTGTTACAACCACCCGGCTCGTTCTGGGTGATTTAACATAGGGAGACCACATGTGGGTAAAGAGTTAACAAAAAATATGTATTTATTAAAGTAATCATGTATGCAAAATGTGAAGTCAGTATTAATGAGATGGTAAGAAAACAAAGGTGTGGTGTAAATCAGAGTAATGTGCTAAACCCAAACAAAAGACAAATGCGACGCATGTTGCAGTGGAGAGAGGGAACCCCAAACTTCAGCCAGGTAGCCTCTTTTATAGTGCAGTTGCCCCAATCAAGTGATCAGCAGCACCTGTGTCTTGACTCCGCCCTACAAACCAGAGAAAAACAGACAGGCAGGTAGGCAGAGACCGGCAGGGTCGTAACACTCCCCCCCTTAAAGACAGAGGACCCTCGAAGAGGATCTCTGTAATCAGAAGACACCCTAAATCAAAAATACATGAATAAACAAATCAAAACAGTGATGCATAAAAATTTCAGTCACTCATCTCACGTGGGTCCATAAATGTGTGTGAGAAAATATAGAGCATGAAGCCCCAGCTGCAGGATAACAGTCTCCCATGTCTGAATCTCACCATCCAGCAATTCTTTGCCACTAAGAAAAGTATGTTAAGGACAAGAGAGAGACAGACAAAAGACACAGCCAAAGCTACAACTGATCAACCTGGATCATTTTGCCCCTGGGTCCAAGCTAACACAGTGACTACACCCCAGTTTTGTCGAACATCCAGGTTGCAAGGCTGCCCAAACATCCAATGCACTAAGCAGGGTTCACTCTTTATTACGACATCCCGTTATTATGACAACCCTCTATTACGACATACCGTTATTACGACATCCCTATATTTAGACATGCCCCTACTCCGACTTTTTTTAGTACCGCTATTCCGACATTACCAATCCTCATTTTCAATTTATCTCAGTTCCTGTATCCTATCAAATTCCAACATCCTAGATGCATGGATGACCTGTAGTCATGTCATCTGCACCTGCAGCTACATCAACAATCCACCCGCCATCCACTCCAAACAATGTTTTTCCCAATAATTGATATCGGCACACATTTCAGTCAAAACCTTAGGTGATTTTGAACTGGCCATGTGAATAAATGTTACACATTATATGTAAAACACAGGTAGCTCTCCTCATTTTATTCTCTAAGCTCTCAGGGGAAAACGGTCGGAAACTCCATGCATCAAACAAACTGTGCGTGCAGGCCACCTATATTAATTCATTAATGGCCGTCAATCAATGGCCAATTGCGCAAAGACGGGCGGAATTATTGTTCCAGTAGCCTAAACCACTTCAGTGAACGTTCAAATAACCCCCAGAGTTCAGTGTCCATCAGGGTGTTCAAACTGGGTGTGCGATATATTCATGTTTTTAGAGCATTTTAGAGGACAATGATAAAGCCATGTGCAACGCATTTTGGCTTGCCAGCAGGTTGGATAAACTCAATTTACTACACAATAATGTAGGCTAAGAATATATCTTGTATATGTCATGCGTGCAGTTGTTGAATTGCACATAACATGTCTGCATATTTATTATGACCGCCATGCAGCGAAGCGGCGGTCATATAGGTTTATTCAGAATTTTTATTTTTTTTTCTCGCATGCCCAAATTTCCGTCAATGAGTCCCGGGACACTGAAAGACCGGGGTACACGAAACTTGGTGGGCATGTAACCCCACATGGATAGCATGGAATCATTATGACACCCTCCGAATGCATGCCAAGTTTTGTGTACTTTCGTTCATGGGGGGCCTTACAATAAAAGAATTTATGTGTACATTTAGTGACGTACACCAACAAGGATTCCCGGGACACTGAAAGACCGGGGTACACAAAACTTGGTGGGCATGTACCCCCACATGGATAGCATGGAACCGTCATTTTCCGTTTTGATCTGTAGCCCCCCCGCTGGACTGGACCCCCCGAAAGGAGGGTAGGGCAGATACAGTTCTCTGTGAATATCTTGAGAACTGTAGGGCCTAGGATGACCATTTTTTTCCGTATGTTTGCCTCCAGGGGTCATGTTAACCCATTTCATGTGCACACATGTGCACAAACAGATACACACACACACACACACATACATTCACAGTAATCATACGTATGACACATACTCACACAGTAGACATATGTACGCTTGCATGCACAGGCACATACGCAGGCACACACACAAGCACGCACACACACACACACACACACACTCACACACACACACACCCACACACATAACATAAACATAACACAAACAATCAAGAATTTCTCAGAATTATGAACAGGCAAGATGGAGGTGGGGTTGTATAAAATTAATTTTACATCTATGAATCTATGAACTAATCATGTTTTGGTACTTGTTGTCTAGCAGATACCAGTGAGAATTGAGTGTAGATAATGCAATTTAGTGAGACAGAATCATATAGGCCTTTCAGCGTGATTTCTTTTTGTGGAAAAAATGTGCTGGACTGGGCGGCGGTCATATTTTGTACCGCTCTGCGGTACATCTAGTTTAGTCTTCTTTCTCTTGACTCTAGGCTAGTGCATTATCATGGCCCTATAATTGTGCAAAGACAGGCGGGATATCCGACGCTCCTTGTACAGTAAACCACTTCACAACGAACGTTCAAATAACCCCCAGAGTTCAGTGTCTATCAGTCCCAACATTTAGAAACATAATCGAAAAGTCCATGCGTGAATTGGGTGTGTTTTGATTTTGAGAGGGACTGGAGAAGGGCCGTATGTCTCACAGCAACTGCGATAACCTTGTTTCTTGAAGGCTATCCTAACCTCCAAATATCCACATCTAATGAGGGTCGACGACAATCCAATACCCAATACTGTTTGCAATACCCTCAATATGCATATTATTGGAATATTATAATATATTAGTTTATGGCCGTTTGTGTGAGTACAATAACTTAATTTTGTAAATTTTACCAAAACGACTGGTTTCGCCTTGCAGGGTCACATTTCATTTGTTTTATCTTTTTTTTATTCAAAACAATTCGTAGGTATCTATACTCAAGTCTAATTACCACCAGACACAAATAATCATCACCAGTTTAATCTTCTCTCTCTCCAAAATCTCTTCCTCTGAGATGCACGTGCTATAGGCTATAATTAAGACTACACGACATTTCTAATGTGTTTCTCTAATCAACTTGTTTTAGCTCTTAATCACGAAAAATACAATGTTCAACGGAGCTGGTGTGTGTGAGGCTCACTCTTGAAGACGCGACTAACCTTTCGGTTTCATTCGGTTAAAGTTCTTTATAGGCTATTATAGAATCCAATCCTGTCGATGCCCCTGCTATTTATCAATGTAGCCTTTTATTGTTTTTTTGCCATGAATCGTCTGAGCTGTGATGAAATCGTGTGTTGTTTAAAGTTGGGACGATTACTGTAGGCCTAGGCTATACTGCCCATATTGGAATAAAAAAAATAAAGGCCCACCCTAGGCCTACTTCGCAAAAGTCCACTCCATTGAAAAATCCTGGCACTGTTAATGACCTCGTGTCGAAATGGCAGGACGTTTGAAAAAAGGTGAAGTGCCGCTACTCCGACAATGAAAAAAAAATTTTTGCAGTAGTGGGACGCCTGAAAATTTATGTTAATGCCGCCACTTCGACAATTAGACGCCAATGTCTAAGTAGCGGCATGTCGGAATAGCAGCATGTAACCGCACTAAGCACTGGTGAAGAACCTGTAGAGAACCAACAGCGAGGGATAGACAGACCACATCAAAATGCACACCCCCACCCCTGTCAAACAATAGAAAAGCAGAAACCAGAGGCAAAGCCTCTTTCTGTTTAAAGGTATGAGATGGACTACAGTCCAAAACTTCTTCATTCTTGTGTGTATGCTCTAAAGATGGGCCGGCGAAAACACAGGGCCTCGCTAAAATGTTACTGACTGACGCTCAACCCGCAAGTCCACACCCCTTGCCTTTTCCTTGTCTAGAGACCTAGGAAGTGAGCGCGGACATTTTGGGGAAGCCTCACCCTAAACCTCATGGTCAGTTAACGGTGTGGGTGTGAAAATATCAGCCAACTGTATAGGACCAGAGAACAACCATCTCCCCTGCACATCTCTCTCCTCAGAGCAGTTGCAGGAAGAGAACTCCCAATCATGTTCAAGCTGAGGCTGGAACACATGGTCATCCTGAGTGCATGCTGCCACCATGCTAGGAGTGAATGAGTGAACCATCTCACCTGCTGAAGACAGTCCCCCAGACTTTACCTCATCCCCTGCGGTACTCTCTTCCTCAGACATCTGAAGGACACAAGCTGTTAAATCAGTGTTGCCGAGCTGAGTGGACTGTTGCTGATCTAGAGAGGAAGCTAGATCCCCCTGGTCTGACACACTAGGCCTACTAATCTGCTCAGCAGACTCATCCAAAGAAAATAAATCAACTAGGCCCATATCTTCAAATTCATTGTCAACAACAAGGCAGGAACATCTGGCAACCACTGAGTCTTACAGCTAACTGTAGTGTTAAGGCCCTTTCACACTGGCGAAATCGCCACGATTTTATGTACCAGAATCGCGGAACGACTGTCCCTTTCACATAGACCGAGGCGGAACGGCGGGACAAAGTATCTCGCCAAATTTACTACCAAGCCCCCTAGACATTTTGCCGAGTTTTTTTCGTTCCGGCACCAGTGTGAATGGGTCAAGGCGGAAAGGGGAATCTGGGCGGGCATTTCGATGCTATGTCCAGCCCACCACAGGAGATTGCAAATCAATCTGATCAAAAGCAGCAATAGCAGAGACACCACATTATGTCAATCTATAAATTTACATCATTCAATGCCTGCTAGAGTTGACTGTAGCTTGGAATGCAATCAGTTGCCATAATAGGCCATCATAAAATCCAGCGAAAAAACAAAGCATGAACTCATGAGCGTCTGTCTGCCCTATATGTATATCCTCTAGGCGATATTTGTAACATTTGTTTTGTATTTGGCCTGTTATAAAATCATGTAGACCTATTGAACAATTTAAACACATTAGGAACCGCAAAGTTGGAGACATGCATAAAGACATTGCTGCAAATTTAAAACCGGATTACTCTGGAATGGCATGCTTTACACCTTTGTGTTCGGTAAGGTCTGCTGTTTATTCTGATATATGGTTTGTCATGTGTTGAGGTAAAGTTTGCGAAGTATTCCACCAAGATGAATGGATAGGGAGCGCAAAAAATATGATTAGATTAAAGTTACTTTTCTCGCGAACCGTTTACCATAACAACTAACCACTAACATCGTTTAAAAGCTGAGAAAAAGCTCTTTCGTGTGATACATGTGATGTCTGTGATGAATAGGATACTTCGAAAGTAGTTCAGCAAATTTGGGTGGGACAGAAATACCTTTACAGAGCAGCAGCTCTGACCATATCGGCTCTGGCTCACATGATGTACTGCTTTAAATGCATTATCGCTTCACTACCCAACACGCGAACAAGAAAGAAAAGAAAAAAGAAACCAATGAGCTTATGTCGCAATTTCCGATAGGCCCAGGCCTAGAGAAAAGACAGCTATGGTAACCTAACAATTAGGATTTGCTTTGCCTACACTGCTGTTTGGTTGTCCCAAACTTTGAGACGATCCATACTCGCATTAACTGAATCTTATCAACCCGAACTGCGATGTTCCAAACAGAGTGACAGGATGCAATGCCTAATAATCTCACTGCCTTCGGCATAACTGCTACAGTGCGCCTAGGCCTACTGTTAAACACCTGAAAAATATTAAGCTGCTGTTTTCTTTTCATGACGAGCACTAGGCCTACGCTTAAATTATATATGACTGAATGGAACGTTGCATTTTTAAGCGCTTAAAGTGCTTATCACGTCGTGTGACAAAGTTTACACCAATCATCATCTTCTAATGTATCCTTATGTTGAGATGTCCTTTCTCTTTTGTCAATCATTTGTGCGCGAAGCATGTTTCAATTAAGACAATACACAAGCTATTTTTTATTGTTGTAATACTGAATGATTTCATGAATAAATTGTACGCACAGTGCATACAGGATTACGGCTGGCGGTGCCACTGACCAAGGCCACAGTAGCCTGTGAACCTCTGATTCACTGTGAACCTCGGAATCACGGCGAACGCAAGGGGCAACTCTTCTCTTCAATTTCCCTTCCAAATTACTTTTTATTGTCTGAAGACATCTATCGCAAGAATCTAACATTCTAACAGCAACAGCAAAGCAAATGCAAGCTAACTAAAGTGCAGTCGGTTCTCCCGCCATGGTTTTTGAAATCACACACCTGCTGTATCTGAAGCCCCACGCACGCATAATAAGGCCTACGACTATCACTCTACACGCCCCCTGTTGCACGTCACAATTTAATTTACTATAGCTGATCCTGCCTCCTGGCTCCCTAAAATGCCGCATCATGTGAACAGATCAGCAGGCCGGCAAATTTTCATCTTGCTTTCAGACACAAAAAGACGGCAAAAAGACGTCTCCTCTTCCCGCAAATTTAGCGGGATCTCTGTGTGAAAAGGCCTTTAGTGTGATCTACCTTAACCAAAGACTGGCCCATCTTACAAAATGGCACCATCTCTGAAAAATGCCTAACACCCAAATCCAGTTCACAGACCAACTGCAAAGGTCTTACCACAGAGGACGATATTGAAGCACGCCAAAAACCTGCAGAAGGCCCAGACGGGAGCATCCCTTCTGACCTGACCGAAAACCACTCAGGCTCATAAGCCCGTTTTCTCTCTTCATAAGCCTGTTCCATTTCTTTCATTTTGGCTTCATGTGCTAGATCAATTTCTTTCAGTTTAGCTTGATGTGCTAGCTCTCTTTCTCTTTCCTGCAACAGAAAAGGCATCATCAAAAGCACCAGCTGTTCCCCAGTGTAACCATCACCTATACGCATACGAGGAAAAAGCATAGTTCCCATGCCAGCCTCAAGTTCCAACTCACATTGTTTAGCTACCTTTTGCAGCTCCGCTTTATTTAATCTCTCCAACCCGTCCTCTGTAGGAGAGGCCAAAAATACATTAACAGCATCCATTTCAAAACAATCAAAACTGAGCGCAGTATAGCCAACAAATCGGACCAACAATTTACCAATAGCCTAAACTCGAACCCAAACTGAAAGCATCAAGTGACTGACCGATAACTTTAAACAACCATTCAATGAATTTGTTGTGTGCATGAATGGCATTGTTCATTGCGAAACAAAACAAAAATGAGCGACCAGGAGCTCCCCCACATCTAACTCGTAAATTCCCCTGAATACTACTCACCTACGTCTTCTCGCTTAACCCCAAGAACCAAGATTTTTACTCACCATACCGATGGAAGTAACCATCCGGGCTTTAGGGACTGTACGATATTTACCGGGGGGGGAGGGCCGGTCGTCAGGGGGGGGAGGGCCTAAGATAATTTTTTAAGCCTTAGGGGAAGGCCCAGGAGAATTTTTTTGGCCTGGGGGGAGGGCCGAGGAAAATTATTTTTTCCTGATCCATGATATTTTTTTCCCCTGATCAATGATCCGTTTTCGATATTTTAAAAGGTTTGTAGGCCAAAACATGATTCACGTCTCTTTGACAGAGTGGGCGAGTCCAAAAAGTCGCAACCCTACCTGAATCTCCCACAACTCCCCTCGTAAGCTTGCAGGTCACCCGCGGTTGGGTCATAAACCAAATATTTGAATGATATTCGGGTCGTTTGCGGGTGGGTCAGTTAAAATTAATTAAATATATATTTTCCACAAATAGGCCTACTTAAAATATCACGAGAAGGCTAGCATCAATACAGTAAAGCATCAATACAGTAAGTCAACAGTAAAGAAGCTGAAGACACGAGTTAAAATAATAAAGACACCCCTTCAGGAAAAGCGATATAGGCTATGGGAAATATTGGGAAAAGTTCTTAAAGAAGATGACAGTAGTACAAGTTATGGTGGGCAGCCTGCAGGAAAAAATCTTATGACACAGACTACACAGCCATATCTACCGGTATGTATAGGTTCGCGCATGCATACAAATTACCCTAGTTCGTTGTGTTTGTGACTTTAAACAGTGGATGTGCTTTAGTAAAGCGTTGTGCTTCATTCAGCATTTTAAACCAGTTCTTACGCTAACGTTTTGACCAGCAATATCTCTCTTGCCTACCTTGCCTCCCCATTTCTATTTTCGAAAGAAGTATGTCCATGGCCAAATCTTATCCTAGTGTTCTAATCCTTGGTGGTTGCGTGCGTGCTTGCGCTCTTATTCTCATTCTCTCTCCTGCGCAAACATTATGTCCTGCATGCCTGCCTGTAGTTCTACTGCATAAAGTTTCGCAAATAAATTTGTTTGTTTTACAGAAATGTACTACTGCATGCAGGCTATAACCAAAAGCACACATTCTGTAAATAGGCGGGTCGGATCGCGGGTCGGGTATAATTTTGTCCTAATTAATATTCGCGGCCCGAGTTGCGGTCGGGTTGATTAAAATATCGGGCGACCTCGGGCCGCTTGTGACCAAACCCGCGCAACACTGTTTTGTAGCCCCGTGTGTGTGTATGTGTGCTTATGGCATTTGCTGGCCGTTTTAACCTTGTAAACTTCATTTTTCGACCAGTTTTATTTGATTCACGTAGGGGGGAGGGCCCAGGAGAATTTTTTTGAGCCGGGGGGAGGCCCCTGGAAAAAAAAATTTGACCAGGGGGGAGGGCCAGGCAGAACATTTTTAACCCGATCGTCTGGCGACCGGTCCTCCCCCCCCGCTAAATATCGTACAGTCCCTTAGGCCCCTCAAGTCAACAGACCACGGCTGTGTCCTCAGCCCAGGGCGAAGCACACCAATCCCCAAAAAGCCAGACAAAAAAGCGCAGAACGGTCTGAAATCTAACGCAGGGTTAGTACTTTGCTCCAATGAAACAAACAAAATCAATGTTCCTGCAAACAATGCCAAAACCACACTTTTTTTCAGTTGCTTACAAACAGCTTGGCAAAACCAAACTGGTTTCCCCCTCTCCACGTATTTAACAGAACTATACAGAACTAAAGTATCCAAAAAACTCTTACCATCCCAACGATATCCACACGAATCTCCCAATTTTTTTTTTTTACCTACTGGCCTAGGGTGCACTCAAGCACAATCGGAGTAGCCAATCAAATGCGCAAATGCCCAATTCAAACAGGTCACGTCTTCTAGACCGCCTACCCATTCACAAATTTAAGTGATAACATTCACTTACCCAAAACCAGCGCATTTACCTACTCCGCTCAACAAAAAGGGCCCAAAGTTATCCCGGACATCAAGCCCCCATATGTTACAACCACCCGGCTCGTTCTGGGTGATTTAACATAGGGAGACCACACGTGGGTAAAGAGTTAACAAAAAATATGTATTTTTTAAAGTAATCATGTATGCAAAATGTGAAGTAAAGTCAGTATTAATGAGATGGTAAGAAAACAAAGGTGTGGTGTAAATCAGAGTAATGTGCTAAACCCAAACAAAAGACAAATGCGACGCATGTTGCAGTAGAGAGAGGGAACCCCAAACTTCAGCCAGGTAGCCTCTTTTATAGTGCAGTTGCCCCAATCAAGTGATCAGCAGCACCTGTGTCTTGACTCCGCCCTACAAACCAGAGAAAGACAGACAGGCAGGTAGGCAGAGACCGGCAGGGTCGTAACAATGGTTAGCATAGTTAGCATGTTAGCATTGCTAACATAATTAGCATGTTTAACAAAACTGCTAGAAAACGTTAGTTAAGTTAGCTAAGTAGCATGGTTAGCATAGTTAGCGTTGCTAACATAGTTAGCATGTTTAGCAAAACTGCTAGAAAACGTTAGCTAAGTTAACTAAGTAGCATGTTAGCATTGCTAGCACTGCTATAAAACATTAGCTAAGTAACATGGTTAGCATAGTTAAAAATCTTAGCATAACTGCTAGCAAACATTAGAGCCATTCCAACTTTCAGTTATCGTCAAATATCTACCTATACACAGCCATTAAGGTGAGACACGGCAGGTGAAAACATCGTTTTTTCATGCACAGGTCAATTTCGAAATTTTGGGCTAATTTGCTACATTAGCATGTATTCTTTCACACTTCTACAACAACAAAGCCCGATTTACACATTTAGGTGTTTATTTCATTACATTTTGTCTACTCGCGCCTGTATATTTCTCCTAAATTCACCAAAAGTTAGTCTTCTAACGTTTCATGCTCTACCGCGACCGTGCTACAAAACATAACATGTGTAGTACCGTTGGAAAGCTCTGTTTTTCATGCATGACGTTGTGCTATCCAAATATGGACACTTCCTTTGTAACCGCAAACAATCGCGAAAGTTCAAAGGCGAGTCTAGGCTGAGAACGGAATCTCTTGGCTGTGTTCCAAGGCTGTTTTCTCAAATTGAGTTTTTCTCATTTTCCAGTAGAAACATCTCAGCCTATGTAGCACCTATGTACACCAAACTTTCCAGATATACACTTAGCAGTGTTCTGAAGATATTTACAGAGGGATTTGTTAATAAATCATTTCTGGCCTGATTTATGTGACATTTTATTCAAAAATATATGGCAAAAATCGTTTTTTTAAGGCTATGGACAGTATATTCTGATTTCCTAGGTAATGAAAGCAGATATCCTGAAATCCCTCTGTAATTTTATTTTTATCTTGTATGCAAACAAAATGAAAAAATAATTTTTTAAAATCATATGTTCAGATCTATCTACCGAAAATATATGCAAATTTGCACATATTTAATAAGATAATGCCTAATTTGCATAATTAAACATTCAAATTTCAAAAACTTGTAATACATTTTTTGTTCATACTTGTGTAAGTAATCAACTGAGGAAGTTTCATGGTGATGTCTATTATTTTAAAATTTTACCCTATTCACCTGTAGTGTCTCGCCTTAAACTATTTGAATATCAACATTCATTAAACTTCCAGTCTGTCAACAACTTTTAAACTATTTACCTTCAACTTTTAAACGGTCTACTTTTAAACTATCATTAAACTATCTATTAAACTAGCTGTCTATCAACAACTTTTAAACTATCTACATTCAGCTTTTAAACAGTCTACTTTTAAACTATCAACTTTTATTAAGCTATGCAACCACCGTGTCTATCCTAGCATAACCGTAGTAACCATCTCTGTATTATCTGTTTTAACTATACATGATATTTTACATCACAACTTTAGCATTTTCATGCACTGGTAATTCCTTGGAATTGCATTTCTAGTTATTTATATTACTCTAAACCACCTTCTGTAAACCAACTGTATATTACTGTCTACATTGCACAATATTTCTTGTCCTGTCTATGCACCACCTATCTATACTTTGTATATCCCTTTTTTGCACTTCTGGTTAGACACAAACTGCTCGTTGTCTTTGTATTTGTACTCTGCACAATGACAATAAAGTTGAATCTAATCTAATCTATTTGGTAACAATGCTTATTGTGTATATCTGCACATTGGTCTTTTGTTTAGGTTCAAATGGGACCCTTGACAACAATATGCCAACACCAAGTGGAATGATGCAAGGAAGACAACATGGCAGTCTCTTTCTATCCACTACCTACACCTATACCTACATGCGAGACCAGACTGTGCTGGAATGTCTTGATGCACTAACAGTTAATGTTTTCTAGACTGTGTAAGGCACAGTAAGGTAAATAAGTGAGTTTAACGTTGAGATAAAAAAAAAGCTTTATAATTCAAATGTGCTGCTGTTAGGCCACTGTTAGGAAAATATGACAAAAATGCTCTTTCCACAAATCCACCTCATGTTCTTCTCACCTCATGTTCTTCCCAACACCGTCACAAATCCACCTCATGTTCCTAATTCCTCATATAGCTCTTCTTGTGTTTGTTTGTTTGATCTTTGGCACCCAGTGTTTCCCACAGAATTGAATTGTATTTGTGGTATTAGCTGCAGCAGGTGGGGGGTTACACTTGGTGTATGGGGCACAATGGATGCATTTTCACATGAAATTTCGCTACAAAGTGTCAGCTGGTTAGTGGCGCAAGCGGGTAGATGTCAGATTTTCATACAAGCAGATTAATTTAGTAGGCTAGCGGTTCGAGACCTGCGTTGAGTTTATTTCGTTTTATTTATTTTGTGGCATATTCATGGTCCAGCGCATGTAGCCTACTACAGACCACCTGACACTTCCAACACCGACACATCTTGTTGTACACCTTTATTAAACAACAAATTGGAGCATCAAAAACATTTCTATTTAAACTGGAGTTAAACAGACGAATCTGCGACCAGGTATCAGAGGCTAAATCATCAGCTGAACACACCTGCAAAAGAAGGGGGCGGTTACGTTAACTCCAGAGGCAAAGTAAACAGTCCAGCCAGTTAACATAAAAGCCAGTTACTGTATAACAGGGGCACACTGGATGTATAAGGTCTGTTTTTTGTTTATCTTGTGTACGGGGGCACACTGGATGTATAAGGTCTGTTTTTTATTTATCTTGCAGATCGGCGGACAGTGGACAGCAGTGGAGGACTGAATGCAACCCCTGCATCCCATAATAACCCTGGGAATGAAATATAAGTGCCTGCATACAGTGCATAATAAAGAAATACATTTTTCATTCAAGGACTCATCTAACTAATCAAAACAATTTGATACCTGTGTTTGCATAGCCTACATTACCGCAACCAAATAGTAACGTTCTCTAAAGGTTGCCCCTAGGTTATCATAAAATGAATGTTAGAAAAGCAATAAGTACCTATACATAGTGTACTAGTGTAAAGGTAAGGAGAACGTTCTGCAAACCGAAACAAATAACCAAAAAAAAAATTTGTATTTCCGTCAGAAAATTTTTCCTGCCAAACCATAGGCCAATATTCGCAACTATCATGATCAACCATCAAGCAACGTTCCCATAACCAAGAAAAAACGTTCTAATAACCAAAAATTGTTAGCTGGGATGGCACATCACCTGTGATATATTGTTAAATTGACAACACCAAAAATGTGTAGCCTCCCTTTGGGTAACTGTGTGTTTCATGTTTCATAATGATTCATAATTGTTATATATTCTCCTGGATAAAGTGCATATATGCTGACTTATGGAAAGGACCTGGAAAGGGTGAGAGTGAGCCCTCATGCACTTCACAATTTCACAGTGGGACAGGCCTATGGGAATGTGCAGTGGGACAGCCCTATAGGCCTATGGGAATGTGCAGTGGGACAGGCCTATGGGAATGTGCAGTGGGACAGCCCTATAGGCCTATGGGAATGTGCAGTGGGACAGGCCTATGGGAATGGGAATGTGCAGTGGGACAGGCCTATGAGAATGTGCAGTGGGACAGGCCTATTGAGATTCAGCCACTCTGTGTTAGGACAAAATTAAACTAGGGAACATAGGACCCTGGGAACATAGCAACCTGGGAACATAGGACCCTGGGAACTACGCTCCCTAGGCTACTGAAAAACATTAAAGGGAATGAGTTCATATAGCTCTACCGTTCTGAAATGTACCAGCAATGTAGGTAGGTAGTAAGCTATAGCCTACAATGTAGGTAGGTAATAAGCTATAGCCTACAGGAATAGCAATGTAGGTAGGTAGTAAGCTATAGCCTACAGAGTTTACCGCTGGCCACTAGGGGGTAGTATCTCATTAAGACAGCTTACCTTACCGGCTCAGTTATATAGACCAGTGTTTTTCAACCTTTTTTGTGCCACGGCACACTTTTGACACTTAAAATGTCCCACGGCACACTAACATCCTGTGTGAAGAAAAAATAAACATACCATAGCCTAAAATTTCAAATAATACACAGATATGGCCTTATTATGGCTTCTATGCAAGACCTGCTCAATAAAACAAGCGCCCTCTGTTTCATTTGTAGGTGAATATATATAATTTAATTGTTGTTATGATTTGATTCACGCTGCTAAGGCAGCCTGGAAACTACTGCCCTAATTTTTGCCTCAGATAGGGATCCAATCACAGAACAAGGGGGAAAGCAAGACGATGATGAGCTATGCACAGACGCATTTGATAGACATCCGTGGCACCCAATAAACGGATCTGGGCATTTTTTTCAAATACGAAAAAAATTAACGTTTGGTTCCCAGACCACGTCTCATTGAGAAGTGTAAGGTAGTAGGCTAGCCCATATTGCTGGAAAATAATAGTATAACCTTAAAGTTATCAATCGCTCGGTTGCTTGTTTTTGTCTGAATAAAACAGAGATAAAAAGCAGATAACCTACCTTGAAAAGTTGGGCTGTCCTAGTCCAACCCCAGGCTGGCAAATCATGTCAAAAGATTGATAGTGAGCAAACTAAAGATCCTTGATTAACGTTACTGCTTGGACTTCTGCATGCGTGGAAAGAATATGGGGTTGTCTCATAGCACTGTTAGATCTGACACAAACAACAATTGACTACTTTTACCACTGCTAGGTAATAATACAAATAATGAAACGAACATATGATCAATATTGAGGCAACTATATCTTCTTTTCCAGCCTTACTGTAGAAATGAAGTGGCCATGGGAACATAGTGCACCCCCATGGTTTCTAAATTTGTGCCATTCCAAAATACCTTTTTTTTCTTTAGCAGCCAGTTGACAATGAAGTAGGGAAAGGACAGTCAATTTAGCAGAATCAGCACCTTAATTAATATCATTACCACCTGGGTCTGCTGTGAAAAAATGGTCCTTCGGCTCATATCCGTATCACAGGTTTGGGCCAAATCAGTGTTTTGTATTTTAACAGCATCTCCTGACTTCCAGTTGAGTTGCGGAAATTGGACCTGGGACAAATCTGTAAACCGGTGATAAAACAGCATTGCTAGCAGAGCTGAAACCTGTATCAGGAGCAGACCTGGCCCACAGTCAGATACCGTATGTCCGCTACAGGCGGATCTAAAGGCTTTTATGCGGATCCGGCCCAAAGGAAATTGCTATCTGGGATGGCTTGCAAGTGGTCAGAGATAAAGTCCTACTGTAAATATGAAAATAATTTAGTATGAACATAAGTTTATGAAGGGGGTAAATTTACTCATCTAATTTGCATATTATGACGTCACTGGATGGTAACCACCGTGAATTATGCACATTTCAGTAAATACTAGATGTTGAACATATTTGAGCAGTTTTTCTTTCTTTTTTTGTCATTTCACCGACATAACAAATGAACAGGAATACAGTCACATGTAAACCAACAATAGTAAACTATTACTATAATCACAAACCCTATGCTACTATACAATAAAGTAGCCTGGTCAAATCAGTTCCATATCGCGGGTGACTTTGTAGTTCTTCAGAGCCCTATTTTTACAACCCCTGCTGTCTATACCA
Organism: Alosa pseudoharengus; assembly: GCF_046254945.1. Lineage (NCBI taxonomy): Eukaryota > Metazoa > Chordata > Actinopteri > Clupeiformes > Clupeidae > Alosa > Alosa pseudoharengus. The sequence goes on along the minus strand of NW_027468680.1, from coordinate 200,072 downwards.
CGTCCATTACGGACACTATCATCACTATTGCCATTGGCACCTCCAGCTATGTTGGGCAGAGGGTCGAAATCGGTCGAAATAAGCATGGTATGCTTAGTGGACACTGCCGCAAAGACGTACCTCCATTCACAGACGCACCGTGACTATCAGTCAATAGACGATCGATCATATTCTCCAAAAGGCAGATATTCTCCTTCAGAATCAGAATAGGTGAATAACAGATCCAAGACATTTTTTTTTCATTTGGTGTATTTCTGCTTCAATTTGTGCAAAACTATGGCCCGCATCGCTTCCGCGTTATGGAGGAAATGCACGTCATGTGTTTCTCGCGTGCTTCCCGTCTTCTTCGTGTGTTTCTCGCGTGCTTCCCGTCTTCTTCGTGTGTTTCTCGCGTGTTTTCCATGGTGTTTTCGCATGCTTCCTGAAAACTTTGAAAAAAAAGGTTGAGCTCGAATCTAAGCTCTGGGTGTCTGCCAACTAGTGGTCAAGAGTACAAATGAGATTTTACACTGTACTCGCGTCTATCGCGTCTGTTTTATTCAGTAATGACGCTTGTCGCAATATTGCGACATGGGCGGTTAGAGGGTTAACTCAGAGTAAGTGGGAAACCTCCTAATAGAAGAGCTGTATGGCTTCATTCTCCTCACAAAACAATGTCATAGGGCTCTTGTGGTAGAAGGTTTCCCACTTACTCCGAGTTAACTTAACCAGGTTTGTCACTAAACCACGTATTTGGAATATCCCCCAGGTCTTGTGAGGCTGTGTGCAAAAGTAGATCAATATAGAATGAAAATATGAGTGCTTTAGACTATTATTTGCCAAGGTATGCTCATGCGTTTTGTAAAATGCCTATGGAAACTCCCCATAGGACTTTTTGTTATCCAAAATGCATACTGACACTCAAATGCTTACTGCACATGAACCCCTTTGTGTAGAAGCATAATCCTGGTCTCAAATGAAAGGTAACACTTTGATGTTTCTTGTGGACTATTTAGATTGTATGTCATGTGTTCTGATATAGACTGACTACACAAAATATGGAATAATTACAAAAAAGTCTCTATTTTTGCATTTACTTTGTTGGTTCAATGAGTGTGTATAAGATAAACTATACATCTGTACAACTAATATTGGATAATACAACATGAATATTCAATTTCTATGGATTCTTGTGAATATTTCAGTACCCAATATGTTGCATCTACTTATGGTGCTGCAGCTACACTGCAGCCAGAGGTCAGGGTAGCACCAAAAGTGGAGGAGGGGGAGGGGGGCATTTTGGATCAAATTTAATTGAGACATAATAAAATTAATCTGAGAATGTAAAGCACTATACAGATTGTACATGAAAAGAGTTGTCATTTTTGGATTCCCAAGAGCCAAAGCTTTGAAATGGTGTATAACATTACTATATGGTGCATACAATTGATTTAGAATGTTGGGGGGAGGGGGGTAACCGTCCCGCCGGCGGGATATGAAAATTATGTTAAGGAGGGATAAATTGAGTAATCAATTGAGCATTGTATATCTAGTTTAAATGTATTGAATAATTTGAAATGATACTTTGAATTTTAGCAGAAACTCTTCTTTCAGATTTTCTTATATACTTGAATATGGAGATCATGTGCTCCATGGCTACCTCTGACTAGTCGGAGTGATAGCCAGTGAGGCCTACATTTGTCCAGTTTCAGTGCTTCACGACACTTTGTTGAAAAGTTATGCATTTATTGGGGAATGCAAGGATTTTGGATTTGAGGGCTGCTTTGGCCAAATATGCCGGTGCCGTTTAAAAAAAAAAAAAAAAAAAATCACAGTCCGTCCCTGTTCATGTTTGTGTGTGTGTGTGTGTGAGAGAGAGAGAGAGAAAGTATAGGCCAACTGTGTGCATGCTCCTAAGAGATATAAATGTTGTTAGTGTTGGGGAGCATGTTTCATGAGTCATGACTTTGTAAGTGTTTGCGCATGTTTCACTACTGTATGAGGACGCGGTTGTGTTTGCTGTGAGCTCACTTTTCCTCTCAGTGAACTGCTCGCGTGCCCTCCATTATATTCACAATTTGGAACAGCAGGAGGAGCACGAGACTCCCGGACAGGGACAACTTTCCCACCGAAATGTGCGGGGCGGGGCCATGTGAGTCCGGAGTTGTTAGGAAGTTTAACTTCGAACTCTGATGTTTACCACTGCGCCGCTTGTTAACCGGCAAACAACAAACGGTCTGCGGCCCGCGCGAGAAACGTACTTACAGAGCAACACCAGTAAAAACACATGAACTCCAGCACGAGCGAAATCGTTCATATTGAAGCGAAAAGACGGGCATCTTCTCACCCGTTTTAGACAAAGAGCAAGAGGGAGACCGCTGAATTTGAGACTGACATGGATTAACGGATAGAGCGACTCTACGGTTGCGCCTCCGGCAGTCTATCGGACGAGAGGAGAGATGGATCTCTTTCTCCAGGAGGTAAGAATGCAGCGTTTGACAATGTGAACGTGACCGTACATGAGCCAGTGTAACAGGTTCGTCGTGAGCTTTTGCTTTGTCTTTAGGAGTATGTTTGAAGTTTTTTTCCCTCTGTCTCTTGACTCGTCTTTCTACCGCGTGCGTGCGTGTGTGTGCGCCTCACTCACTGACCCGGTTCCTTGCGAGACATGTGTCTGTTCTTGTTTGAGGAGCTCCCAGCGGACACTCTGGCATTTCCTTGCCATTTCCCTGTTTCCGCTCCTATTATTAGACGAAACACACACACACACACACTCTCTCTCTCTCTCTCTCTCTCTCTCTCTCTCTCTCTCTCTCTCTCTGGTTCGTTCATATTGTTTACTGGAATAATAATATGTTAGATGTTCATAAATGAATCAGTGAGTGTTCAGTGAGAATGTTGTCGGGAGAGATGAAGCTTTGAACGTTAGGCTACAGGGCGAACGGTGAGAATGTTGTCTGGGAGAGGTGAAGCTTTGAAGGTTAGGCTACAGGGCGAACGTGTCGGAGGAGACTTCCGTATTGGAGCAGCTACAACAGGTGTGGATAAGGTGTGTTCTAACGCTCGCTAAGGTGTGGCTTAGAAAACTGTGTGTGTGAGTGAGTGAGTGAGAGAGACCAGAGACTTTCTAATGAGGAGACACAGCACTCAAAAAATCCTCCATAGAAATGCATGGGGCTAGTTTGTCACGCCAATATGGCCGTTGTCTACATATATCCCACCCCTTCCTCGGCAAAACGTCGACATGTGAATACATTGAGCCAATCATATGGTGTGTTGTGAAGATATTGTGCCAATCATGTGTTGTGATCTCGCCGCTGGAGCAAGATTGGTGTCGTCAAGCCTTGCGCACGCGCAGTTCGACCCAAAGACTGTGCCCGATGAGTGCCCATAAAACGTTGGTATATGGCCGCTGAGTGGAGGGACTTGCCTAAAAGGACTTTGGAGAGACCGAGAGAGTAGCCTATACAGGCTCACAAAGGTAGAGCCCACAAAGTTTAACACACACACACACACACACACCACTAGGGTTCGACCGATATGGATTTTTTAGTGCCGATACCGATACCGATTTTTATTCCCTTAGCCGATGACCGATACAGGCTGCCGATTTTCTTGAGCCGATATTTGGAGCCGATACTGCTTTTATTTTGCTCCCTCAATTTACATCATAAAAATGACACATAATTACACAAATTATGATAACAAATGTTATAAGTCTCAATTTAAAAAAGGAACATTTATTGAACTTATGGATGGGTGCACTGGATATGGTTAACTGTGCAAAATGCTTTCATCAACATCTTACAGCCTTGATGATGCATTGCTTGCTGACTATAAGACATAATTCAGGTCATCACAAACACATTTGTCAACACATTTAAATACTTTAAGAAAACAATAAGCCTGAAAAGCTATTGAAATAAAGTGCTTGATTTGTAATTTAAGACTGCATGGTTTCATTTTTTCTATGTCTATATTTTTCTAAAAAAAGCTGCAAGATTTGTCAATCACAGAACATAAATCAGCCGAAGAAAATAACGTGGTGTCAGATGTTTCTGTTCTAAACGGCATCAACGTCAAAAGGTATAAAACATATCTCTCAAAGTTTTAAAATATCTTCTTCCGGTAGCGCAGCACTCTCATATCGCTGTGATGCGTGTGTCTCACAGATGCACACACAAACGTCTGTTTGGTAGCTGACGAACAACTATTGAACTGGATTGATAATGATAACGTTAGCAAACGGCTCTAAACAAGTAAGGCATACACGGTATGTCTGGTACATGGTAAACGTTAACACGAATTAATGGTTAACTACATATAACACGTCTCTCATTATTAAAGCTTTTATCACTGTGATGGCAACTCCGCCCAGCTCGAAGGGAGAAGGGGAGGGAGACGCACACACCACACGCGTCCAAAACTCAGCCAGGTGGTCGCTGAATAAAACTACCACAAATATCACGGAACAACGTCGGCATTACTTAATCATATGATTGACCAGTGTTCGTAACAGCTACCGCTACCATACGGATAGCCTACAACTTAGCTATTTACAGCTCCCTAAATACAATGGCAAGCAGTTTTATAGAAGAGACATTCAGGGAGGGAGACACACACACACACCACACGCGTCCAAAACTCAGCCAGGTGGTCGCTGAATAAAACTCCCACAAATACCACGGAACAACGTTGGCATTACTTAATGACCAGTGTTTGTAACAGCTACCGCTAGCCTAGCCTACAACTTAGCCTAGCCTACAATTTGCAGCTCCCTAAATACAATGGCAAGCAGTTCTATAAACGAGGCATTAAGCATTAAATAAAGTACCTATCTATCTATCATTCGTGTTTTCCATTTGGACCCACAAACTTGCTTCCACCTTCAAAGTGTATGGCAATATTTAGCTAAGTCAAACAGTTAAAAGATGCTTTGAAAGTTTAAATTTTACTGTTGTCTTGAAGAGCAGGCTTTCAGCACTTGTGGGGGAGGGGCAGTCTGCACGTAAATTGCAGCTTCTCCAGCAACACAGAGCTGCCTGTGGACACCTGTCTGTAAATAATGCGGGGGAAAAACTATCGGCGAACGCAGCCGCTTATCGGCCGATGCCGATACACGTAAAAAACGTAAATATCGGCCCGATATATCGGCCGGCCGATCCCTACACACCACACACACACACACACACCACACTAACACAATGTAAATTACTTACTTTATTTCTAAAATACTGAAATGTTAGCCAGTGTGTAAAACTCAAAGCTGGGCATACCAGACTTCACTATAATCCATGGCATGTGTTTGTATTATAGAGTATGTATCACCCTGAGAGAAGAAACACTCTTTTCTGATTGGCTGGTGTACTTTAGTTATCCTGTAAATCAGAATATAATGTCAATAGCCCTAAAAAATCGATTTTTGCCATGTTTTTAGGCATAAAATGTCATGTAAGTCAGGATAGGAATAATATATCAACAAACCCCTCTGTAAATATCTTCAAAATATAGTTAGGCATAAGTCTAGAAAGTTTGGTGTATGTAAGTGCTTCTGAAGTGGAGTTTCCTTGCTCAGAGTGGGAGAGAAAACTCGTTTTGAGAAAACAGCCTTGAAAGACAGCCAATGAGATTCCGTTCTCAGCCTAGACTCGTCTTTGAACTTTCGCGATTGGTTGCTGATACAAAGGAAGTGTCCATATATGGATCACATAGCGTGATACAGGAAAAACAGAGCTTTCCAACGGTACTACACACGATATGTTTTGGGTCACAGTCACGGGAGTGCATGGAAGGTTAGAATGCTAACTTTTGCTGAATTTAGGATAAATATACAGGCGCGAGTAGACACAATATAATGAAATAAACACCTAAATGTGTAAATCGGACTTTTTTGTTGTAGTAGTGTGATAGAATACATGCTAAGGTAACAGACTAGCTCAAAATCTCGAAATTGACCAGTGCATGAAAAAACGATGTTTTCACCTGCCGTGTCTCGCCTTAATATTCATGACAAGTTAAATTTAAAGAGATGGTGGTCCAACGGCGGACCACAAGTGGCACGCCACTGGCGGCATACCACCAGTGGTCCGCTATCTGCCTATCTGTGTTTATAGGACTTCATAGGTGTTTATAGGACTTTATAGGACTTCATAGGAGTATAGCATCAAGTCAATCAAACTTTTGGGATATTGGTCTGGCCAGTTACGTGACAGAGGTGGTTGTGATGAGGGTTGGTTGTTTCACCTGCTTCGGTGTCAACAAAATGAACCATAGGTGCACTAGAGGGGTAGCAATAAGATGACCCCAAAACAGGAATGCTTTTACAGGTGGTAGCAACTGCTCCTTTTTCCATCTTTATCCTTCATGACTGATTTTTTTTGTGCTAGTTTGGCATTTGTTTAGGGTCAGTGTCACTACTGGTAGCACATAAGTTAAGCCAGTATCTGGAGCCTACAGAGGTTGCACAGGTAGTCCAACTCCTCCAAAATGGCACACCAATACGTTCCAAGGATTGCTATATCTCCCAGCGCAGTCTCAAGAGCACGGAGGAGATTCCAGGAGACAGGCAATTGCTCTAGGAGAGCTGGGCAGGGTGGTAGAGGGTCCTTAACCCAGCAGCAGCACCAGTATCTGCTCCTTTATGCAAGGAGGAACAGTAGGAGCCCTGCAAGAGCCCTACTGAATGACCTGCATTTGGCTAGGGTCAGTGTCACTACTGGTAGCACATAAGCCAGTATCTGGAGCCTACAGAGGTTGCACAGGTAGTCCATCATTATCTGCTCCTTTATGCAAGGAGGAACAGTAGGAGGCCTGCAAGAGCCCTACTGAATGACCTCCAGCAGGCCGCTGGTGTGAATGTCTCTGACCACACTGTCAGAAACCGACTTCATTAAGGTGGCCTGAGCTGGACTCAAAAAGACTTAGATGAACACGAGTAAAGATCCGCACACTAAGAGTTCAAATAGATTAAATGGTTTAATCACCACAAGTCATGTAATGTTTCGGGCAACATTGGCAATAGGGCTGCACGATATATCTAAAATCTATAGTTATCGCGATATCAACGCTTGCGATGGACATACCGCAAAGATTACTTAATTTTCGATAAATTTTGATACATTTTCTGTGCCGTGCGCATTCCATGGCCTACAGTCTATGATGTATTCACATTCTGAATGTCAACATATTTGACCAAACCGATGCTGTCATGCAGCCCTAGAAGCCCGTCCCCTACCAGTTTAGGTGTGTGGTGTTTTAGGTGTTGAGGCAGGAGCTAAGTCGTGATGGCTGAAGATAGTGAGTCAAGCGAGGTAGGTTACACTTATGTGAAGAGGAATTGGTGACTAAAGGAAAAGCACGTCTGTTATATGGAAATATTTTGGTTTTATAAAGGACGACGTATTACAAACAGAGCGCCAAATGCGTCCTTCTCCACTGTGTTAAAATAAACAATTTCTTTCGTTGTTGTTATAGGATCAGAAGATAGCCTATCTATCTTTCACTGTAAGGCTTGTATTTCATGATTTGCATTTAGCAAAAGCCCCAGACAGCAGCAGAGAGGTAATCAGGATTCGTTATTTGTAAAAGTTGTTTAGCCTACTTCGTTAGCCTGGACTGCGATCGCAGCCACTTACTTTCACTTTCCGCTGCCCTCGTAGTCGGCATGCCGGTAGCCTAATAACGTGGGATGCGCAGCGTATGAGGTAAGACTGGGCTACTTAAGATTTTAGATGAGTGACCGCCGCGATATAGCTTAAGTAGGCCTAGCTTTTTTTCTAGGCCCAGCGAAGGCTGGCAATGTGGAATATTCCGCTGGTTGGTGCACAAGTATTCAGATTGGCTGTCTATCAGTCTTTTACGAGGATTTTCTTGGAGCACATCTTCCACACAACTTCGATAGCCTAGTCAGTAGGTATCTTAGCTGTCCACTTTCATCAGGCCATATAAAGCCTAGGCTACATAATATACTGCTCAAAAAAATTGAAGGAACACTTACAGTTTTTCACAATTGTTAAAACCCATTTTTTGAAACTTTCCACCCTTCTCTCCATTCTCAAACTACATTCACAGAATTTCTGACAGTTCTTGCAAAATAAAACACTCGCCTTAAAAGTTTTTCTTATGCTCAGAACCAAACAGTGTCAGAGCACCAATCCAGTGTATGATTGAAGTGTCCCCTTAATTTTTTTGAGCAGTATATTTATATTGTTTATGTAGAAAATTATACATTTATTTCTGTAATTATACATTTACCCCCCCCCCCCAACCCTACAGTCTATGTTAGCAGCAAGTAGAACAGAGAAAAACATTAAATATTTAAATATCGCAAGTTATATCGTTATCGCAGTACTCAATAATGTTATCGCATATCGCATGTTTTCCTAATATCGTGCAGCCCTAATTGGCAATTTATTTATTGGCAAGTGGATGGCTCTGCAACACGACATGTAGGCTACTTGAAAATGGGCTGGGCACCTGTAGGCTAAAAAAATAAACATGACCATTAAGTATAAGTATATATACTCTTATAAACATGACCTATAAGTATAAGTATATATACTCTTTTGATCCCGTGAGCAACAACTTCCTAAAGTTACAGGTTGGTTAGTCTCTATGTTCTAATTCAGAATGAACATATCTACACGTTCTGGGGTGCAGCGTGTGGCCAGTCCAGCTGCTGAAAATACTCGTTCAGATGGGACGGAGGTAGCAGGTACTGTACACATAGATGGCGCTGTGCCAATATAGCAAGCCTTGGGTTGCGTTCATGTTCCACCAATCTGCGGGATTTGTAGTTAGGGGAGTTGTATCCTAACTCTTCACTTCTGCATGCGAGGTTTGTGCTGTTCTAAAAATGTGCAAGACCTTCACGCAGTGGTTCTCAAACGTTTTCCATCATTCCCAACTTTGGAGGTGGAATTTTCAAGCCCCGCCTCACCCCATCACCCTGGCAACATGGTCATGTTAAAATATTATTTTCGCACTTTGTATCCATTTCCTGTCTCAATCTGCTGAATCTAATATGTTGTTATAATTCATATGGCGGTCTGTCTATGACTCCTATGTTATTATTAAAGATAGGCACAAAAGAACACATGTCCTCCTGTTCATCGCGCCCCACCTGTCATGTCTCTATTCCCCACTAGTGGGGCCCGCCCCACACTTTGAAAACCATTCTTTGATTCTTTGAGTGCTGTGTGTCCTCATTAGAAAGTTTCTGGTTTAAATGAGAAATTTGTGCATAGTGCCATCTGTCATTAATATCTTTCACATCTTACAACATATAGTGCATTCATAATCAAGTGATGTCAGAAATGAGCCTGTCTATAGCTTGACTGATAGGTTAGCAATGAAGCTAAATGAGCCTGTCTATAGCTTGACTGGTAGGTTAGCAATGAAGCTAAATGAGCCTGTCTATAGCTTGACTGGTAGGTTAGCAATGATGGTAAATGAGCCTGTCTATAGCTCGACTGGTAGGTTAGCAATGAAGCTAAATGGCATTATAGCAAATGTGGAAACGGTTGTTTCGGCTCAACTTCATTTCTGTCAGAAACCAAGTAGGTCGGTTCTCCTTTGTCAACGTGAACTATGATGTCCCATGTTCAGTATATGTTTTTAATTTAGTCGAGCAGTGACATGGTACAATAATGCATCGGGTAATGTTTACGTGAGTCAAACTAAAATGGTTTGAAATGGTTAAAATGGTGTGATTAGCAACCAGAATTAGGGCTGGGCGATATGGCTGAAAACTGTATCACGATAAAAGTGTTTCATATCAGTCGATATTGATAATTATTGATACATTTTTTTACCTATTTGAAAGAAGGACCAGGACAAGATATTTTCTTTTCAATTTAAACACTTTAATTAACTTAACCTTGCTCAAGTTTAATCACCTAAGTTATCAATCAAGGTATACAGGTAAAATAAATGTCTGAATGAAAATTAAAATAACAATGAACACTGAACACAACACCATGAATCATCATTACCCTACACCAACCACACCATGACTCATCATTACCCCACACCAACCACACCATGACTCATCATTACCCCACACCAACCACACCATGACTCATAATAACCCGTCATCATCACACCATGACTCATCATTACCCTACACCAACCACACCATGACTCATCATTACCCCACACCAACCACACCATGACTCATCATTACCCCACACCAACCACACCATGAATCATCATTACCCTACACCAACCACACCATGACTCATCATTACCCCACACCAACCACACCATGACTCATAATAACCCGTCATCATCACACCATGACTCATCATTACCCTACACCAACCACACCATGACTCATCATTACCCCACACCAACCACACCATGACTCATCATTACCCCACACCAACCACACCATGAATCATCATTACCCTACACCAACCACACCATGACTCATCATTACCCCACACCAACCACACCATGACTCATCATTACCCCACACCAACCACACCATGACTCATAATAACCCGTCATCATCACACCATGACTCATCATTACCCTACACCAACCACACCATGACTCATCATTACCCCACACCAACCACACCATGACTCATCATTACCCCACACCAACCACACCATGACTCATCATTACCCTACACCAACCACACCATGACTCATCATTACCCTACACCAACCACACCATGACTCATCATTACCCCACACCAACCACACCATGACTCATCATTACCCCACACCAACCACACCATGACTCATCATTACCCCTCACACCAACCACACCATGACTCATAATAACCCGTCATCATCACACCATGACTCATCATTACCCTACACCAACCACACCATGACTCATCATTACCCCACACCAACCACACCATGACTCATCATTACCCCTCACACCAACCACACCATGACTCATAATAACCCGTCATCATCACACCATGACTCATCATTACCCTACACCAACCACACCATGACTCACCATTACCCCCCACACCAACCACACCATGACTCATCATTACCCCCCACACCATGACTCATCATTATCCAGTGTTTCCACTAGAATTTTTTCCAGCAGCGGTGCTGTTGATTGTAGGAAGCCACCCCCCAAGAAAAGAGAACATTTTGAAAAAATGACTGCTTAAATGGTGACTTCTGGTGGATTTTGTGAAAGAAATGGAAAGATTGAGTTACAAATTATGACATAACCATCAACACAAGCAAGCATGATTAGTGCAGTACTTGAACAGGATTATTCATGTTTTTCTTTCACCTTTTTCATTTACATTATTAGTATTAGCCTTACAACTGTACACTGTAGGCCACTGTACAAACTATTACTATTTAGAATATACAGTGCTGTGCATAAGTTAAGACATTTATATATAATAACATTTATTTATTTACGATACATGATGCATTAAAAAACTAGATGTACCGCGTATCGGTACAAAATATGACCGCCGCTCAGTCCTGCACATCCATTCCGCGAAAATAAATCATATTAATGAATTTGTCTCCATCTTCTACTCCATTCCCCACTCTTGAAACTTTTGTGTATGCTTGTTTGAAATGTGTGTTTGCACACATTCCGCACACAAAGTAGCCTACTGGCGCTGCAAAGGTGAATAGATTTGTTTCTGGGCCAAAAAATCTGTAACATTGTTATAAAACCTTTAAAATCTCTAAACAATCACAAGTAGGGCAGTTCATCACAGTCCATCCATTGCAACTGGACTGATGAAAGGTACACCTGTAGGCTACATTGTATTTGGGAAAAGCAGAAGGTAGCAGCATAATGTATTTATTTATTTATTATTAAACAAAACAATCCCTGTCAGTTCCATGCAGTTTTCAACAGCTATCAAGAAGAGAGGTCATGTCATGGATTTTTGTGAATGTTTCTTCTTCTACATATGCATAAGTTTAGTCATCTAGTTCAAATGATATTCAGCTTTATTGTCAATGCACAAATGAAATACCAGTAGTCTAAAACAAAATGCCGTTTTTCCCAGTGGTGCAAATAACTGACATGTCCAAAGGGCCTTCATGAAATGCGTTGCGAGACTGTTCATACACATTTTAACGGGCAAAGTTGAAGAGCTACTCTCCGTTATTGTTTGTGCAAATAATATGCTGATTCATGTTCCCTTGCATTTTGCAACCATGAGGTCAATGGTTAAGCTCAATCTTTTGACGCAATCTTTTGATTTTCACCCAGCCTAGTCCATGGTAGGCGCCCGATAGAAATATTGTTTAATTTTGCGATTGAGATATCCACGCACTGGCGCCCCCCCTGCGACGTGTTCGCCCCCCGGTTTTAGAGCTATTCTAAATGCAAAAATGCATAGAGGGAGTTATGACAAAACCGTGACTGTTAACAAACTATAAGCTATATAAGGTAGGCCCTATGCTAGGCCTATTACACAACACAAATTGTCGCTAGGCTATGCTGGCGACCCAAATAAAATCTCCGTTGGAACCAATGGCTTACACCTTACAGTATCAAGCTGCCACCTCTTGGCGAAAAAGTTAATAGTTTTGCATATCAGTAGTAATACATTTCACGTAGCTGTGAATCACGGAAAGGGCGAATGAAGTGGACACTTCTAAACGGAACCCAACCCACTGTACAGTAGCTCAAGGTCTGTGGCTAAAGCAGCCATAATGAAAGCGTTATCATTGTTTGGATACTTCACACACACGTGTTTTTTAATCGCATAGACTACAACTACCAAGCTGGAATCAAAGCACATCGACTCCCCTCTCACACCCTAAACACGCACTTCGAACAAACAAAAAGCGCCTCAGTCTCACGGAATAGCCATAGGCAAAACTGTATCTGACCCTTGTAACATTGGTACTAAATCATTCATCGCAAAGAATGACTTTTGTAGCACGTGCAACAAATATGTGTAGGTACAGCCCTGCCCTGAATACATCTCAACGTGCGCTCTAAAACATCTGGTTTAAATGGAGATTGTAGATCATCACGGGATCATAGACAGGTTATCTTTCAGGTAGCCTATATATTTTCCATTAAAAAACCATCACATAGCGAACGTGTTGTGGCTAACTCACTTAGCTCCTGTTAGTAGCCTAGGTTATGGTCATAAGCAAATGAGATGACAGTCGAAAGATACAATTAGTGCTGTTATCGATTTGCTTGGTAGCTTATAAACGCATTTATGGTTTTCTACAAATACATCAATAATCAAATTGGCCTCCATCACTCAACCATGCTAACGGTAACATTATTTTACCTACGTTCTGCTATTGATAGGATTAACGTAGCCTACCTGCAGTAAAAAACAAGCATGTCCGATAAACATTCTCAGATTTATTTCGGCTTCAAGAGGAAATGGGAATTACATGTCATGCAGAAATCATCCTACCCTTAGACGTTCTCTGCGGTAAACTACTGTAGCCTACAGTCTTGTCCTTGTAGGAAGCATAGTGTCTTTCCAACCCATTTAAGATTAACTTCCAACAAAATTACGTCTCACTGCAACGATGCGCCATCTAGTGGACAAACGACTACTTATCGCCAATACTGGAAATGCAGCCATGATGATGATGATGATGAATATTTATTTTGGCTTTCTTTTAATCCTACTGAATTTGTAATTATGTATCGGCCGTTCTAATACCGATAGTATGTGGGTGCCTGTGTGTGTGTGTGCATGTGTATATGTGTGCACCACCATCTACAGGCCAATGAGTGTAGAGTCACTAAATGTACACATAACTTAATTTTTTAGACCCCCCCATGGATGAAATTCTACGAAACTTGGCATACCCCCAGAGAATGTCAGGTTAATCATACACATAAAATTTGGTGCAGTTCTGAACGTCTTTACTGAAGAGAGGGGCGATTAAAGCAGAATGATATTGCATTTTCATTTTTTACCGGGGGGGTGCAAATCACAAATGAGTGATTATGGGCTAAGTTGATGTGGGCCCTTGAGACCAACATACCATAAAAATTTCTTCATCCTCGGTGCCACGGTTCAGGTAGTTATTGAGGAAAAACTGCATTTTTTGGGTTTCGGGGGGCCCAGCGCGGAGGGGGAGTGGCCCCGGGGACCAAACGAAATTTTTCCGTAAAAGTCTAGTGGGGCTACATACCCACCAAATTTCATGTGCCCTGGTGTTTCGGTGCCCCGGGTATCGTTGACCAAAATTTCAGGAAGTAGATGACGGGAAAAAAAAAAAAAAAAAAAAAAAAAAAAAAAAAAAAAAAAAAAAAACTTTGACAATCCCTATATGACCGCTTCGCTAGCTTCGCTAGCGGCGGTCATAATAATTGATGTCCTATTTTTTTTTTAATTAAGGCATTAAGACAAAAGGCAAAATATTTTTTTGTTCCTCCCTTTAGTCAATTTCAGCATGGGTGTCTTAATTTTTGCACAGCACTGTTTAAACTATATAAACTTCTCTTTCATGTCATTACTCTGTATTGGTGCTGTGCAAGTCGAATTGAGTGCCTGTCACTTTAATGCCGTGACGCTTGCTTGATTCTCACGGTTTTAAGCTAACTTAGTAGCGTTGTTGTGCATGGTGCATAAGAATATGTGGATGAAATGAATTATGTTTCCTATGTCATTTGGTAAAATAAATGGTCAAAAACTCGAAGAAAATCTATCTTGGATTATAGCAGATAAGTGTCTTGTATCATATCTATAATTTTGGTGAGCTCTACAGGAATTAGAAACTATCTCAGATGTAAATGGTTGCGTATCCTATTACTCAAATTCAATTAAACCCACCAATAGGCTAGCTAGACCTTAGTTTCACAGCCTAGGTATGTTAGCAACACAGGGCTTGAAGCATTGCCTGTATCACAAACAAAAACGAAACAATGCGTGGAATTTATCTGGGAATAGGCTACTGAAGGTAGGGGCGAGCTATCTTGCTGGCGTGTTTAATTTGGTTCCTTGGTTAACATACTGTAGCCTACGTTTTTTTTGCACAAAATTGCATCTGCTAATAAACTTAAAAATAAACACAAACAAGCGTGATCTCCTGTGGAATCCCTGACTGCGCCTTCAACGTTAGCCCACTATTATTTGTTGACATGAAACCTGAATGAACGGCAGCTTTTCCTGAAGTTCACTTGCTTCTATTTTTTTTTTTTAATTAGGCAACTTTTTTGCAGTGGCGCTTGAATTCCAGGAGCGCCGCTGCGCCGCTGATGAATACACTGATTATCCCTCACACCAACCACACCATGACTCATCATTACCAACCACACCATGACTCATCATTACCCCCCCCACACACCACACCATGACTCATCATTACCAACCACACCATGACTCATCATTACCCCCCACACCATGACTCATCATTACCCCCCACACACACCACACCATGACTCATCATTACCCCCCACACACACCACACCATGACTCATCATTACCCCCCACACCAACCACACCATGACTCATCATTACCCCCCCCACACACCACACCATGACTCATCATTACCAACCACACCATGACTCATCATTACCCCCCACACACACCACACCATGACTCATCATTACCCCCCACACCATGACTCATCATTACCCCCCACACCATGACTCATCATTACCCCCCACACCAACCACACCATGACTCATCATTACCCCCCACACCATGACTCATGACTACCCCTCACCACACACCAGTCGTTTGACCCCTTCTTCATGTGGCATATGACTACTTCCTGTTTCATGTGGCATATGAGTACTTCCTGTTGACCCCTTCTTCATGTGGCATATGAGTACTTCCTGTTGACCCCTTCTTCATGTGGCATATGACTACTTCCTGTGGTATACTGTGGTATGCGGTGGTACGTTGTGGCATAATGTGTTATGTTGTGGTATGTTGTGTGTTGTGTGTGATATTTACTTTAACCGTTTTGCATAAAGAACAGAAGGGAAAGAGCGTGAGTGAGAGAGTGAGAGATAGAGAGACAGAAGAGTTCAGATATCAGAGAGAGAGAGAAATGAGGAGAAGCTGGGCAGGAAGTGGAGGGAAAGAGTGGATTGAGGGGGAGAAAAGGGCTGTGTGTGTTTGGTGTCGGATGTCAGTATATCTACTGGAGAATCGCCACTGAACAAAGAACTAGTGTGTGTGTTTGTATGTGATGTGTGTGTGTGTGTGTGTGTGTCTGTGTGTATCTGTGTGTGTTTGTATGTGTATTTGCATGTGGTTGTGTGGAGTGACCTTTACAGACACAGATCTATCCAGACATATATCTCACACACACACACACACACACACACAGACACTCACACACACACACACACACACTCACACACACACACACACACACACACACAGAGTAAAATAAAGTGCTTACGGTTCACTCCATGATTCTAACCCCACATTTCCCTCTGTCCACTTCTGGCTCAGGAAATGGGAAAACAAATAAATACAAACATAATACAGCATAAACAATCCCAACCAATCAGCACTGTGCTTTCAAGATTCAAGATTCAATACTTTAATTGCCATACAACAGAAGTTGTTAGGAATTTGCTGCAGTGTGCTCTACAGTACAACAGACAAGACAACACCAAACAAAGATAAGAAGCCAAAGACATAGACATAGACATCAGACATAGTACATTCATAAAGGCTCGTCCCTACATAGGCAAGAGTCAAAAGTGGCAGTTGACATTTTAGTGGAAGTTTACCCAAAGTTCAGGATTTAAGTTCACTTCCAAAAGTTCACTTGCAAATGTCACAGGGTGATGATGACAATAAATAAAATAAATATACTGTATAGTTCTGTGGCATATAACATGAATACAATTTAAAACATATTGCTAAAAAAAAAGAGCAAAAACACACTATCCAAGACCTATGCTGGCTTGATCTGCTTCCATAAAGTATTGGTGCAACGATGGAGAGTTATTTAAAAATCGGGAGGTCTTTGTGTTAATAGCCCTCAGCCTTCTACCTGATGGGAGGATCTTAAGGAGGTGGTTGGCAGGATGAGTTGCATCCAGCAGGATTTTCCTACTTTTTTTCCTAATTTCAGGGGCTCAGAAGGGAGGGGCTAACTATTTTACATAACTACGTTAAATAATTATAGATATAACTTACATATATTTTATATTGACATTTATTAATTTGGCAGACACGTTTATCCAAAGTGACTTACAGCAATAGTGTGTGTGAAAGTGAAAGAGGTGTGTGTGTGTGTGTGTGTGTGTGTGTTTGCAGCGTTTCCCCTACTGTCATCAGCAGTGGTGTAGCGCTATTCCTACAATTTGAGCGCCACTGCAAAAAAGTCACATGATCAGTAACCTAATTAAAAAAAAAAAAAAACACACAAGTGATCTGAGGGAACAGCTGCAATTTGTTCCTCTCCAGGTTTGATGTCAACAAATAATAATATAGTATATAGTAAGTATATATACTCTTTTGATCCCGTGAGGGAAATTTGGTCTCTGCATTAGTAGGCTAACGTTAGTTTGGTCTCTGCATTAGTAGGCTAACGTTGAAGGCGTCTCTGCATTAGTAGGCTAACATTGAAGTATATATACTCTTTTGATCCCGTGAGGGAAATTTGGTCTCTACATTAGTAGGCAAATAATAGTAGGCTAATGTTGAAGGCGCAGTCAGGGATTTCACGAGAGTTTGTGTTTATGTTTAAGTTTATTAGCAGATGCAATATTGTGCAAAAAGACGTAGCCTAAATCTATTACCCAAGGAACCAAATGAAACACGCCAGCAAGGTAGCTCGCCCTTACCTTCAGTATTCCCAGATGAATTCCATACAGTCAATGCTCTCAAACCCTGTGTGGCTAAATTTCCCCTTGGGGATCAATAAAGTATCTATCTATCTATCTATCTATCTATCTATCTAACATGCCTAGGCTGTGAAATGAAGGTCTAGCTTACTGGGTTTAATGGAATTTGAGTAATAGGATACACAACCATGTACATATGGAGATAGCTCCTTGTCATTCTTGCAGAGCTCATCTCCGCAAAAGCGTCGTGCCTAACAACGCCCCTTAGCCGTTGTAGAATCAGTGTAATCTACGGCCTCTCGGAGCTTATTACTTAATTATTACACGGCTCTTCATAATGCTGCAGAATGCTCCATTCACTTGAATGGGCCTTCCCAACGTTCGGAGGTCTGATATGTCTCGATAACAGACCATTGCTAAGTATAACAAACCGCTGTCAAGGAAAATTGGGTTTGTGCTTCATATTCACGTCTTTCATATCACTCCACAAGTTGTCCGGTCACTTCTTGCATACACCTAAAAGATACACCTACTCCTCTCTCACTTTCTCTCTCTCTCTCTCTCTCTCTCCCTCTCTCTCTCACACACACACGCTCTCTCTCTCCCTCTCTCTCTCACACACACACACACTCTCTCTCTCTCACACTTTCTCTCTCTTTCTCACGTTCTTTCTCTCTCACACACACACTAGGGGTGTAATGGTACATGTATTCGTATTGAACCGAAATGGGCGTCACGGTTCGGTGCATGAATTTATATGGAGAATACACGGTATAAGAATACATAAAACTCGCGTGCGGATTAATTAATGTAATGCAGAATTACTGTTAAATAGAGTTACGAGAGTTCTTTAGCGACACCTAACGCTAATCTGTAGCCTCGCCTCAGCTCTGCAGCTCTGATTGGCGCCTATGTCATTTTTTTGTCAGGTCGTCGGTAGAGTCAGTCTGTCAGAGATAGCAGCACTAAGTGAGTGGTGGCGACCCACAAGAGTTAGAGGATCCGCTGTTCTCTTTAAGATCGCAAGTTTAAGAACTTCAGTTACAGTAGTACAGGCGAGAAAGTGGTGGATAAGATGAAACTGTCTGTCGCCGTTGTTCAGCAGTTGTTGGGTATGTGAGTGGAAATATCAAACATGCTACATATATTCGACGCCATCACCATGATGATGTAGGCTACCAATCACTGAAAAGAGAAAAAAAAAACTTCCCCTGCGCTTCACCAGCTAGTGTGCGTGTGAGCCACTTTATCAGAGCGATATTGTCAACATCAGCGAGTATTTGCATTATATTATCGTCTAATGGCATCAAAAAAGTTTACCCGAAATGAAGCGGACCCTGATTCTGAAGGGGAATATCTGCCTTCAGAAAATGACGGTGATTCGTTTAGTGAGGCTTCAGATGCGTCCCTGCCTTGCAATGATGCAGCTGGACAAAGTGAGAGTTTAGCTTACACCAAGCACAAACGTTGAATCGTTTGCCCAATGTCAGTGGTGGGAATAATGTTTCACGGGGTTGGAGTGTTCATCGGGAAGTTAGCAGGGTGTTAGTGGTGTGGCGAACGAGGCTGGAGGTAATGTCCATGTAGCGCTAGCTTCTGTCTTCTGACCGTGTGCTTCTCCACAATCGCGGCGACAGTAACGTGGTGGAGCCTTTGTCTAATGCCACTGGGTATGTTAGACGAGGTCGAAGTGCTCATAGGACAGTTAGGGGGGAACGTAGAGGCAGTGTGGGGAGTCGCAATGAGAATGACAGTAGGCCTAGTCCGAGCTGCGCAAATTCTCTCCACTCGGCGCGCGCGCGAGGCAGATCTGGCCATGCTGCTCGCAGCAGGAGCAGAGGTGGTGACACAGGGCAGGGGAGCCATTAGGCCATGCATAGTCTATCACAAGATGATGGGAATGCCGGCCCTGTATGGATAGGGATAGGGAGTCATTATCTCTACAGCAAAAGGCCTGCTACATAAAAAAAAAATTGTCAGCCATTTATTAGTAATGATTTACACTGTTGATTTGCTACCTATTTCCCTGACCATTTAGGACATACACTAGGCCTATGTGTTCTTTTTTTGTGTGTTCATGTCCTTGTGATGTGTGTGTCTTTGTCAGCTAAAAAAAAACATCAACAAAAACAACAGAAAGAAAAAAAATACTAATATTGTCTCTTGTCTTGTCTCGTCATCTCACTCCTGATCTGTGCCTTGCCGTGGCAAGTGAGCTTTTGAACTAAACAGGTCTTGTCTACTTGTGTTTGTGTGTCATCTGAATAATATATACAGCGGGGAAAATAAGTATTGAACACGTCAACATTTTTTTCAGTAGAGTAGAGGTAGAGTTATGTGTAATAAAGTGGAATGACACAGGAAAAAAGTATTGAACACGCCTGCTGAAATTTCTTGTGGAAAAGCCTTTATTCGTAATGACAGCTTCAAGGCATTTCCCGTATGATGAAACTAACCAGTTACAGTATTCTGGTGTGATTTTGGCCCATTCTTTTCAACAGATAGTCCTTTAATATTGAAGATTCCAAGGGTCCCTCTTGTGAATCCTGATCTTTAGTTAACTTCCAAAACTGTTCAATTGGATTGAAGTCAGGGCCTTGATTTCCTTTCTCTGAAACCAATTGAGAGTTTCCTTTGCTGAATGGTTTGGATCATTGTCCTGCTGGAAGGTCTAGCCATGTCTCATCCTCATCATCCTGGTGGATGGTCAAGATTCTCCCAGACCAAAATGACTCAATTCATCATTCCTTCAACTGTATGAAGTCTGCTAGTATCGTGAGATGAAAAACAACCCCACACCATGATGCCACCACCTCCAAACCTCACTGTTGGTAGGGTATTTTTAGGGTGATGCACAGTGCCATTTCTCCCCCAAATATGGTGTGTAGTATGACATCTAAAAAGTTCAATTTTGCTCTCGTCTGACCAGAATACATTCTCTCAGTATTTCATATGATTGTCCAAATGTTGTGTAGCAAACTTTTAACGAGCTTTGACATGTTTTTCTTCAGCAATAGAGTCATGCGGGATGAGCGTGCATAGAGGCCATGGCAGTGGAGTGCATTACCTATGATTTTCTCTGTAACAACTGTACCAAGTCTTTCTGGAGCTTTCTCCGAGTGGTCCTTGGCTCTTGGGCTACTCTTCTGACTATCCTTCTGACTTCCTGGTCAGAAATCTTGCAAGGAGAGCCTGTGCATGGCCAGTGATGATGCAGTGATGTTCCTTCTACTTGCAGATAATGGCTCCAATACTGCTTGCTGGATTCTGAAGTTTTGAAATGCATCTGTAACCAGTTCCATTGATATGTTTTGCAACAATAAGGTTGCAAAGGTCTTGGGAGAGCTCTTTGCTTTTACCCATTATGAAATGTTTCTTGTTTGACACCTTGGTAACAAAAAACCTTTTTATAGCCCACCAGTATGTACTAACCCAGCTTATATCAATTTGCACAGATAGGAGGGATAATTTCTCTAACTACTTATAGATTCCAGTTTGTTTCTTGCCATTTCTTGCCTTTGAGTACTGCTTTTTCTTAGCGTGTTCAATACTTTTTCCCTGTGCCATTCCACTTTTTTACTCATGTTTGGGTTTTTATATATGTGTGGATTACCTAAGTTAATACTAATTTTCAGTGAAAATTTCATGGGAATAGCCTCACTGGAAGTATACTTACTGAAAAAAATATTGACGTGTTCAATACTTATTTTCCCCGCTGTATGTGCCCCATACATGGAATCAGAGTGCCTACTGTATGTAGTAAATGGAAAATCTCTACAGCAAAAGGCCAGCCTACCGCTACATGCATTTGGTTTGTTTCTGCCATTTATTAGTAATGATTTATACAGTTTGTTTACTACTTACTATTTACCTGAGCATTCAGTATTGTGCAATATAGCATACAGAAGGTGAGGGACATTTTGTGGGAAAAGAAGTGGTGCATTTTATCATTTAAACATGCAACTTTTCATGAAAATTCTATAATCCAAGATGGCCGCCACCATATGACGTCATAATATGCAAATTAGATATAAACATTTAATCTCTACACAAAACTTTGGGTCATCCTTAATATTTCTCTAATTTACAGAAAGTCTCTATCTCTTATCACTTTTAAGATATAGCCATTTGAAATGAAAATGTCAAAATTGAACGTTTAAAAAAAAAAACCTCTGGCGCCTAAAGGGTTAAATTGATTTCGTATTGACAGAAAGCTATGTAAATCGTGTGGTAATTACCTTAATGTTAGGGTAACTTGTAACTTCTCACATGAGGAGCTGGTAGTGTTAAGTGCATAGACAGTAAAAGAAAGTGTCAACGCTAACCAGGCTAATAAACAAATCATGCTACGGTGAGTTGACGTTGACGGGTAAAGTCACGTGACTTCTAGTTGTAGTCTGTTTGTGAAATGAAAGGAACAATTTCGTTTTTTAAAAAGAAGTCAAGGTAAAATCATTTAAAAATAGAGAATGATTAAAAAGACAAAATAAAAGACACAAGAATTTTCAAGACAGATTCAGAAATTATAACTCAGTGCAGTTAGCAGAAAGCATCTCAGAACAGATTGGTCTTACAGTGTTTCCGCTGGATTTTTTTTTACAGTTTTTTAATTCTAGTTCTAGCTAATCACACCATTTAGCCTAACGTGACTTGAGAGGGACAGGATTCAGGAACTAAAGACAGGCCCATCTTCTCTCTGACTCACGTCACCTTAACCCATGCATTAAACCACATGTCACTTGAACGCTTGAACATACCGGTAGTTCACGTTGACAATAGAGAAACGCTTAGCTTACTTCGTTTATGACAGAAATTAAGTTTTGTGCCAACATGTTGTAGAAACACAATCCACAACACTGCCTTTATTTGGTGCAAATCTCCTTTACTTTATAGTCCGCAATTCACATTAAGCCTACTAGGCCATCACCGTGAGTACATACAAAATGTTTTTGGCCAAGTTTTGCCATTTACCTTTGCTACTACCAGTTGTTGCATTTTTACTGCGTCGATTCGTGATTGAGTGCGCATCTAATGTAATAGCGGTGTCTTCGCGGAGACATCCACTCTCCAGTTTCATTTTTGCTGTTGTTGCGAGCGAGCTAATAGGCTACGATATGGGAAATACTTTCAATATGATCAGCTTCAGAAATGAATGGGTCTTCCTTAGCCTGTGCTACACCTCCACCAAGTTGTGCGAAAATTGTAGTTTTTGCGATGTTGACAAACATGAAATAAACGTAGAGGAAATAGATAGATAGATAGATAGATAGATAGATAGATAGATAGATAGATAGATAGATACTTTATTGATCCCCAAGGGAAATTCAAGAAAGTATTTCACCCCAGATGGGACTGCACTGTATCGACATCCAATAAACCAGTATTTCTTAATTTCTTCTTCTTAATTTCTTAATTAAAAGACAGTTTAATGATACATGAATGGTTGGAAGTAGATGGATGGAGGGAAAGTTGAATGGAAAATGGCTTGTACTAATATTACTAAGGTATGTGATGGTTGCTAGGGTATTGCTAGGGTACAGTGGTTGCAATGCCAAATAAAGTAGTTGCTATGCTGGTTGCTAGGGTAATCATCTTGGTTGCTATGCTGGTTGCTAGGTTGATATGGTTTAATGGATGATGATAGACAAATAGTTTAATGGATTTAATGGAATGGATGGTTTAATGATGTATTTGATTTTGCGTCCTTCAGGTAGTCCTGATTCCAGAAAAGGTTGGAGACCCCTGGTTTAATGGATGAATGGTTTGAAGTGGATGGATGAGAGACAGTTGGATGGAAGGTGCCTTGTATTCTTGTAGAATGGAGAGAGACAGAGAGAGAAATGGAGCCTAGCTGAGCAGATGGTCATTGGAACAGGTGCACATCAGTTTAAACAACCCTTTATGGTGTCATAATGCCCAATAGAAAGTTTATGGGGGGTAATTCAGTTATTAAGAGATGATGCAATAATGGGATAATAAATCTCTTTCCAGGTCCAACGGCTTTCAGAGCTGCTCCTTTTTCTCTCGCTATTCAGAGTAGCCTTTAAGAAAATTGTCATCCTACTACTCACTATTCACTTGTTGCCTCAACCTAATAAAATCTTATATTTCGCGGAACCCTGGACGTTAGGCAAGAAATGGTTAACAGAGAACAATATCAACATTTTAGAGTGGCCCAGCCAGACTCCAGACCTCAACCCTAAAACCAAAATCCAGAGCACAAGGCCAGAGTGATGGCAAATAATCATTCCTGCATCAAAACCCGGATTGCTGTTAAAAAGGTGCAGTCTAGAATCATTGTGGAGACATGGAGAGGCTTGGAAGGTATTGATAGCTGTGAATGCAAAATGCATATGAATGCATAAAGATGTTTCCACTGAATATTTAAAAAGGGTATGAATAATTTTGGACAAGCCATTTTTCATAAAAATGTTAAAGATAATAACACTTCTTTTTTGATTCCATGTTTCTACCACATTGTCTTACAATCTTTACCCATGAGGCAGAACAAACATATTGATCAAGAGAAAATCAACATTAAATCAATATTTGTCAGGGGTATGAATAATTTTGTTCTTAACTGTATATTTACGCATTTGTTGCACTTTTAAACACTTGTTTTTGCAGTTTCACATTATGACCTCTTGCTGAGGACAGGTTAAATTGCATGTTTTTCAGGGTACAGTGTCCGCATTTTAATAAATTCCAATGAAAATACAAAAAATAAATTAAATTGATGTCATAAGTATACACGGGTCCTTTATATTAAACCTTTAAAGTATTTTTCGATTATTAATCTCAATTTCTATCGCAAAACTACACTACATGGGGACGTTTCCTCAAGAATCAGTGAGCCGACATTACGACAGCGAGAACATGCATGGCATCAACCATGCATTCACCAATTCATTCTCGGGTATTTAGCCTGGACAAATCCAAACTCATTCTCATACACAAAGTGAATAGAGGCTGCGGTCAGGCTTCTGATACAATACTGAATGAATGAATGGCTATAACCCTATTACCTCAACCTGTTCTTGCACTGAAATAGTTTTTTATTTTACCTTGTCTACATTACACTTTACTCTCCTATTTGTCTATATTATTTTAGCCTGGTCCTTACCGCCTGTGACTACGTTTCTCTTCATCATACAGTCTGGAACAAAGTAATAATAATCTGTCTCCGTAATGGGCGGATGCTTATTTTGAGGTTTAAAATCATTGGAGTTCCCTTAACCAATCAGCAACGTTTGGTAATGACGTATGCTGTGCGCCGGAGTTCAGGCTCTTACGCTTACCACTTCCGCTTCAGGCTCTTACGCTTCCCACTTCTGCTCTCAGTAGTAAACAGACCGCTGGCTAGTATGCAGGCTACCTGACCGCCAGGGCAGTCTCTTCGTAGTGGATATATCTCTAACTTGCGCCAGCCACAGACCGAGAGTTGTATACCAAAAGCGTCACGTCGCCGAGATTATATCAGCTCTTGTCACACGCCAGTTTTCCCTCTTATCTCTTCTCGCCGCTTATCAGACGATTGTTGTTCTACGCAGCCCGATGACTTCGTCGGAGCTTACTTCATTCTCCACGGGCTGTTCAGACTACACTCTCATAAGTTGGATTGTACTGACGACCTACGTGTTATTTAACCTGGAGCTTGCTCAGTTAAACTAACAGTTGTTCGGCATAAAACAACGCACCTTGAGCCACACTCGGTGACTGGCTAATGTTACTAACGTTACTGTCCACAAGCACGGTAGCCTCGCCTGGAGCCCAGCTCGGCCACAGGCTAGCCTCTGTCAAACACAAACACGGAGCGGTTTACCTTGAGCCCAGCTCGGTAACCGCTAGTCCCAGTCAAGCACAATCACAGCAGCCTTGCCTTGAGCTTTGCTCGGTAACCGGCTAGCTCACGTCAAGACACACCGCCTCGCCTTGAGCCCCGCTCGGTAGGGTAGCTAGTAGCTAACATTCCATTCCTTAAGTAGGCCTATGCCGCATTGATTTTGTTAAGGTAATTTGAGAGTAGGGGGGAGAATAACGAGCAGCAAACGTTTATTTGAAAACATGATAAGTAGTGATGCATGTAGTACACTTGTGCGTTTAGGTTTAGCTATCACCATCTGATAAATCAAACTTTTCCCAACGCCAGTTGGAAGGAGAGTTATACGTCCTTGCCATTTATAAAATTGACAAGACAAGCCTCTTGCTCCTGCTTTAATTGCGTGATGCCCTCGAGAGTTGCGACAACTTCGCGGATAGCTTCTAGCGTCTCTTCCTCCGTCGCCATTGTTGCTGTGCTGTTGACCTACAAGCTTTGCTGGACTACAAGCAACTCGGCAGGCAAGTTTCGCGTCATCACTCAACTGTTCGCTGATTGGCGCGGTCGTACACGAACCGCATACTGTGGGTTGGGCCAGACTACGTGCGAGGCTGAAATCAAATTTTGGCCGGAAGTACGTAGGATGGTAACACCAGGCTAATATTATTTATGCTGGTTTCTAGACCTTACTCTTGCACTGTTGCACTGTTGGACTAATGTTGGACTACTTTTTGCACCTTCACCATGACACTCACTCTCTCGAGCACCTTGCCAGGCACACATAACTAAGGACTATGGCTGGACTACTGTTTGCACCTTCACCATGACACTCACTCCCTTTAGCACCTCACCAGTCCTGGCCCTGTCACTACAAGCGTCTTATGCTTGATCACCCTCAAGCACATTGGACTTTCTTAATTTAACTTATATAGTGTATTTAGTATTTAGTTTTGTTAGTTTTCTTATCTGTCTTATCTTCTACTGTCTTTATTGTACAGTGGAGTTTAGTTATATGTTTATACTTACACTTATGTTTACCATTTCTGCTGTAAGTGCATGTTGTGTGTTATGTCTGTATGCTACTGAGACCCTTGAATTTCCCCTTGAGGATCAATAAAGTATCTATCTATCTATCTCTAGAGTCTGGTGACACTTGCATGGCGACGGGCCCTAACTTTGAAATCATTGGTCCAGCCTTACCAATCACATTGATTCCTAACGTTACTTCCTACTTTGCCTAAACTTTACAAACTGACAATAAACAGCATCAACAGTCAGGAAACAATGTATGTGGGTCTACCTTTGCTTTAAATAAATTTCTGCATTTTTCCAACTGCATTTTTTGACGTTTGCAGGTGTTGCTGCTTCTGTTTATCACAATAAGTTTCGGTTTCGTCTTCCCCTCTCGTCGCTGATTGGCCATGACATTTTTTTTGGCTGAGGGAAACAATTATGAACTATGGTGTTCGAGACTAGATCTCCCTGAAAGAAGATCTAGGTGGGCAATGCCAGGCTAGAAATGATGGGCAACATTTTAGTTTCAGAAAAAAGTTATGTTGTTCAGGTGATCCGTGAAATATGTATTATTGTCTAAGTAATGCATGTGTTATTGATTATTATCACCCGGAGAGAAGAAATACTCTTTTCTGATTGGCTGGCGGGTGGCCTTTAATTCTGAATAACAGGACACCGTTCCATATCAATGCTTATGAATGGTAACTATAACAACCATAGTAGGACGACGGTTGCAGCGCTCTAGAATCTTTGGTTGCAGGCTTCCCAACAATGGAATCAACTGTAAACGAGCTAACTGTCCATGCTAAAGTTGTACAACAAGCTGAACTAGTGAGCTTCTTTTTAAACAGAACCGCGTGTTTCCAGTGTTTACAGTGGCAACCGGGTGATAAGCGGGATAACGGCCTTCGAGGTGTGTCCAGTTATACAGAATTAATTAATAATTTTGCCCCTCGCCCTCGTCCATTAATTGCGTATTACAGGACACCTCGGCGGCCGTTATCCCTTACATATTTAAGTTATGAGTTTAAAGTTTATTATTTTTTAAATTATGCATTTCATATTTATTGCTAAGTAGATTAAGCTGATCAGCATGAGCACATTTCAGGCCCTGGTACTGCAGCCAGCTGAAATAAGTGGGCCCTAGTGTGCCCTCTGGTGGACAAACTACACAATTACATCACTGGTCAGATTGGTGGACAAACTACACAATTACATCACTGGTTATATTGGTGGACAAACTACACAATTACATCACTGGTTATATTGGTGGACAAACTACACAATTACAACACTGGTTATATTGGTGGATCTACACAATTACATCACTGGTTATATTGGTGGACAAACTACACAATTACATCACTGGTTATATTGGTGGACAAACTACACAATTGCTGGAAATCAGTTTTTTTTACTGAGTCAGGCCCGTTTTAAACTGTAACTTTGTTACTTTTAATACTTTCCTGTATAATAAATATGAAATGAAAATGAAATGAAAATTACAACACTGGTTATATTGGTGGATCTACACAATTATCGTAAAGCCTCCAATTATCAGCACTTTCGTTCGAAAATTCTAAAACAACAATGTTTTTCAATACTTCAAAATAACATTTGATAAAATAACCTTACATTTTTCAGTAGCCATAGGTGTGTAGATTTGAACAAAATCTGTTTTGGTTCTTTGCGGGAGCATTTACTGCCTGAAATATCCGATTTTGTTTACCATGCTCGGAGGTTAGTGCTGGCCTGGTGGGTCACCTATTTACATGAACGGTTAGACCGAGAATTCTCATCATGAAATTAAAAT
>NW_027468680.1:164201-166701 GCF_046254945.1 Alosa pseudoharengus | reverse complement strand
TATTTTTTCCCTAAACATATTGGACTTGCTATCTGGCTCACCCAAATTCTTCCCCTCACATTTACTCCCCTAAATTACTGCAAATATAGATTTGACTGTGACTTCCAAACTTCCAAACAACTTCCAAACAAATGTTTTGTGCGTGCTACTTTGTTAATATTTGGGAAAACGTTAACAGCCCACCGGGAATCCTCCCAACGCTCCCCATTAGCCACTTAAGCTCTGCTTCTTGTTCATGAGTTTACTGTAATCGTTTAGTCCAGGGGTGTCCAAACTTTTTGACTGAAGGGCCACATTGGGTTTTGAAAATTGGCGGGCCACACACAAATAATAATAATAATAATAATAATAATAATAATAATAATAATGTTTTGTATTATTTAAGGCGAGACACGGCAGGTGAAAACATCGTTTTTTCATGCACTGGTCAATTTCGAGATTTTGAGCTAGTCTGTTACCTTAGCATGTATTCTATCACACTACTACAACAAAAAAGTCCGATTTACACATTTAGGTGTTTATTTCATTATATTGTGTCTACTCGCGCCTGTATATTTATCCTAAATTCAGCAAAAGTTAGCATTCTAACCTCCCGCGACCGTGGTCCAAAACATATCATGTGTACTACCGTTGGAAAGCTCTGTTTTTCCTGTATCACGCTATGTAATCCATATATGGACACTTCCTTTGTATCAGCAACCAATCGCGAAAGTTCAAAGGCGAGTCTAGGCTGAGAACGGAATCTCATTGGCTGTCTTTCAAGGCTGTTTTCTCAAAATGAGTTTCCTCTCACACTCTGAGCTCAAAAACTCCACTTCAGAAGCACGTACATACACCAAACTTTCTAGACTTATGCCTAACTATATGTCGAAGATTTCTACAGAGGGGTTTGTTGATATATTATTCCTAGCCTGACTTACATGACATTTTATGCCTAAAAACATGGAAAAAATCGATTTTTTAGGGCTAGTGACATAATTTTCTGATTTACAGGATAACGGAAGTAGATATTCATAAATCCCTCTGTAAATGTTTCCCCATCTAATATCTGAACACAATGAAAACATAATGTTGAACCTGGCTGTATCCAATGCTCAGGTTTCGTGCCTTAAAATGTATGCAAATTAGCGCATATTTAGTCAAGTCAAGTCAAGTTTATTTATATAGCGCATTTCATACACAGAGGTCATTCAATGTGCTTTACATAAACAAAACCAAACAATAATATTTAATTAGATAATGCCTAATTTGCATATGTAAACATTAAATTACAGCAAACTTGTAATACATTTTTTTCTCATATTAATGTAAGTAATCAACTGGGAAAGTTTCATAGTGATATCTGCTTGTTAAAAATGTTACCCTATTCACCTGTAGTGTCTCGCCTTAAATGACAAAATAATTTTGTTGTAGAAAATTAATTTCTTAAGAAATACTGTTAATTTGATGTTGTTTAATTCATTTATAAATGGTGCACTGTCACTTTAAGACTCTGCCAGCTCCACTCAAATATAGCCTATGGCTAGTGCTGTGCCTATGGCTGTGCCCTCTCACAGTTTATAAATGGTCAGTAGTGGGAACTACTGTTGCCATCGCCCTCTCTCCCACGCTCAAATGCGTCCCCAATTAAATGGACTATTAGCATAACGTAGTTAGATCTGCTGCAATGGAGATACTATGTATCTCGATGTGACAAGCTGTTTTGACATTGACATTGTAAACGTTCTCTAAGAAGAGTGTAAAGCAGTTTGCAGTAGTCTAAAGTTAACCACAACGTCGTCTATCGCTGGAAAAAAATAGCTAGCGGCCTATGATAAACTAATAAATGCTCGGCAGGCCGGATTAAAGTGCATGGCTGGCCGCAGTTTGGACACCCCTGATTTAGTCATTCGTTGATATGTAAAACACTGACGTGTAGGCTACATTTTCATTATTGTTCACTCATCACAGTCACACATGTGCAAGTCACAAGCAAGTCTCAAGTCTTAACCTTCAAGTCTCAAGCAAGTCCAAGTCATTTTTTGTGACAGTCAAGCAAGTCAAGTCAAGTCATAGCTTGGGTCAAGCAAGTCATTCATTATTGTTCACTCGTTTTGAGTAGGCTGTGTCTTGAAACGCATATGCATTGTAGGTTGCACATGTAGCTTATAAAATACATGAATAAAATTCACGGATCCCGTCGTTAGCTCAACTCTTATTACAGTAGGCTATAGGCTATCGGAGGAAGCAAACAAGGACTAAAAGTTAACGTGATAAAAAAGGCATGTGTGGTTTATGTCATGTGATGTGTTTCACGGTATGAGTTGAGAGCCCTGCTTTATTTTTGGTTAACTTAACTTGCCTGAAATCAGAAATATTTTCGAACAATGGATGATCCGCTTCGAGGGACAAGCTCTTGGCCTTCTGCTGTGCCACACATTTGATTTTTGATCGTCGTTTATTGTATAGTCTAACTAGCCTACTAATAGTTAACATAATGTTACTAGTCCACAGTGCATCA
>NW_027468680.1:136701-159201 GCF_046254945.1 Alosa pseudoharengus | reverse complement strand
GCTTTCTAGCCTCACGTCAGCAGCACCGCATCACCCATATACATTAAAACAACCAGCGGATGGCGGGCGGGTGCGGATTTGAAAATTGGTCAAAAAACGTTGGTGCGGATCGATGGCGGATGGATGATAAGTTTTGCTATGCGGTTACGGTTGAAATAATAGCCCATCTGCGCATCTCTACTATGCAGACGACACACAGCTCTATCTGTCCTTTCCACCTGATGACCCCTTGGTTTCAGCACGGATCTCGGATTGCCTCTCAGACATAGCTACATGGATGAAGGCACACCACCTCCAGCTGAACCTCTCAAAGACTGAACTGCTGGTCCTCCCAGCTAAACCTACCATACACCACGACATCAACATCAAATTTGACTCCCTGTCTGTTTCACCTACCAGGACTGCAAGAAATCTAGGAGTTGTTCTCGACAACCAACTAACCTTCTCAGATCATGTCGCCTCAGTCGCCCGGTCATGCCGTTTCGCACTCTACAACATACGGAAAATCAGGACTTACTTAACTCAAGATGCTACCCAACTTCTGGTTCAGGCAATAGTCCTCTCACGACTCGACTACTGCAACGCCCTCCTGACAGGTCTCCCAGCCTGTGCAGTGAAACCACTTCAGATGATCAAGAACGCGGCGGCGCGCCTGGTCTACAACCAACCCAAGAGGGCACATGTTACCCCGCTACTCATCCAGCTACATTGGCTACCTATGGCGGCCCGCATCAAATTCAAGGCTCTAACGCTTGCCTACAAAGTAGTCTCCGGTTCTGCTCCCACCTACTTAAATGCCCTCATACAGACATACGCTACCTCCAGACCGCTGCGCTCCTCAGACGAACAACGTCTAGCTCTACCTCCGGTACGCTCAGGCCAATCCAAACTGTTCTCATCTGTTGTTCCTCGTTGGTGGAACACACTGCCAGTTCCTACAAGGGCAGGGACATCCCTCTCCATTTTCAAAAAACTCCTGAAGACCCAGCTCTTTAGAGAACATCTCCTCTCATAGCAACACTTACAACAAGTCTTGCTGATCCTAGCACTTACCAGCCGTCTTAAACTGACACGTAAATGTTAAAAACAGCACTCACTGATGCACTTATTCTTACTGTACTCTAATGTTTTTAAATTGTCCTAATATTGTTGAGAATTGCTCTAAAACTTAAACTGTTTACCATGTTGTTAGTCGCTTTGGCTAAAAATGCGTCAGCCAAATGTAATGTAATGTAATGTAATGTAATGTAATGTAATCATGCAACCATGCAAAAGTAATGAAACTAATTATATCTTACATTACTAAAGCAGTCCTCTGATGTGCATGTCACAAAATATTTAAGTGAAAGTGCATGTATAACAATCTAGGCATAATAATGATTGTGGTAATGATAATAACAATTTGATTTGGAGGGAGTGGGGTTGGGTACGTGTAGATGAGCCCTATGACCCCAAAGTCTGCCATGACTGGGCCTCAGGTCAAAGAAGTTTGAGAAAGTCTGATCTACATAACCTGCATCAGATTGAGGTTTGCAGTGATGCGCCTGAAGGCACGGGTTGAGGACCCAGTCAGTTACGTCACAATATGCACATTTGTTTAAATTCATACCTACGTAATCACCATGACCATAATTGTACTTTTTTTTTACTTTGAATCTTTAAAAAAAAATATTGACCTACCTACCGACCCATTTTTTTATTTTTTTTGGCTGTTACTGCAAACAAGAATATTTTTAAGGATGGCCTAGTAAGTCCCTTCACCATACTTGCAGTACACTGCCCCCCCCCCTCCCCTACATACACAGCAGATTGTCTCATGAGGAAGCTTCTCCAACACACATATTGCACACTGCCCTCTCCCCACATATACAGCACACTATCCCATCTCCCTTGTCACCCCCCCAACACACACACCAAGACCCCTGGCAGTTGGGTTAGCCCCTTGAGCCGTGGATCTGCCCAAGGTTTCTTCCTTGGTAAGGGAGTTTTTCCTTGCCCCTGTTGCTCTTGGGTGCTCCTTGTTGGTGCCCCCCCCAATCCCAATCCTCCCCCACCTTTCTTATGCAGCCCTTGCCACTTAATCTACTAAACCCCTCTTCTACTGCACCCCACCCCCATTAATGCACAAATAGGCTGACACCAGACATAATTTCACTGCATTTCTTACTTCCAGTAACTATATGCATGTGACAATAAACTTCCTTGTATCCTTGTATTAAAAATAAATGTATTTCAAGTAGACCTATTATAAAATAGCCTATTATTGTTTCAATATGCCTCAAATATTAGGTAGCCTAAGCTACATCAAATCATGGAAATATATTCAAACAGTTCAAGTTACACCTGTCCTGACCTGTCACATCTCCAGGGAACCAATAATGTTGAAAAAGTTGCCAAACGCGACTGGGTTTTAGGAGGGTTTAGGACCGTCAATGCTATATCATATTATACATAAGCCTAACATGTGAAGTAAGCTACTTTTCTATGCTAAGTGCTGGCAGTTAGCTAGGCCTACTTACTGTTGTTAGCCTACTACTATAAGTAAGTAAGTATATATACTCTTTTGATCCCGTGAGGGAAATTTGGTCTCTGCATTTATCCCAATCCGTGAATT
The DNA here is from genome assembly GCF_046254945.1 of Alosa pseudoharengus. Taxonomy (NCBI): domain Eukaryota; kingdom Metazoa; phylum Chordata; class Actinopteri; order Clupeiformes; family Clupeidae; genus Alosa; species Alosa pseudoharengus. Next base: position 156,587 of record NW_027468680.1, on the reverse strand, counting down.
AGTGAAACACACACAGCACACAGTGAACACACAGTGAGGTGAAGCACACACTAATCCCGGCGCAGTGAGCTGCCTGCATCAACAGCGGCGCTCGGGGAGCAGTGAGAGGTTAGGTCAAGGGCACTTCAGCCGTGGCCCACTAGTCGGGGCTCGAACCGGCAACCCTCCGGTTACAAGTCCAGAGTGCTAACCAGTGGGCCACGGCTGCCCCATAGGCTGTAACGTATGGAACAGGGACGTGTTTAAGAGGGAGGGAGAAAGAGAGGCGCTTACTTTAGGTTACATTGGCAACATTTTTGCTATATATCAAGATTAAAATTGTTACAAGAAAATGTTTCACTTTGCCATTTCACACATTTTAACCTAATATGGCGTTAACTAAAAAGCATAATAGATTCAAAGCCAACTCTTAACATGCCTCAAATTTGACGTTAGGTTTCTAACACGACTAACTACGGATGAAAATCAAAGTGGTGGGGGTTATGTCGCTATTTTGCACATTTGCAGACTGCTGTTCATTTCTCCTTTGACTTGTCAGATACATCATCTGTGAAGCCAAACATTATTATGTTTTGGTATAAACATAGAGCCTTCCATATTTGGAAGTTAGCCTACCTCAGTCTGTCTCAATTGATCTGGCGTCACGTCGCGTCACTTGGTACAATGACAGGTTCGCTCGTGTGACACATGCAACAGCACCTAAGCATGTTTTCTAAAATCGTAAAATTAACTCCTTAACTCATTGAATGCCAAGCTGTTTTCGGAAGCTTTGTCCTAGAGTGCCAGCAATCTAGACCATTGTTGATGATTTTTGTACAGCCACAGCATATTCTGTGTTATAGCTATGAACACATACAATGGCTCGTTCGAAAGGTGAGACTTTAAGCTCTCAGTGGGTGTAAACCGTGTATTTCTACACGCCTCTGTTCATGAGAAATCCCAAGCTAAACAGTGGCTAGTTTTTCATCAAAATCGCTGTTTTTTTTCTAGAAATGAAGAGCTCTTTTCCAAAACGCTATATATCCATTTTGATTGTTTTGAGATAAAGGACAATTATTTACCCAGACCTACATATTTTGTAAGTATTTAATTTATTTAGTTAAAAATCATTTTTGGGTCAGTCTGAACACCATCAAAAATAATTGAGAAATCAAACAAGAATGTTAATGATTATAAATCCAAAGTTTATTATATTTCTTTTCAAAACGCTATATATCCACTCTCCACTACATATCCACCATGTGTTCTTTGCTCAAAAATTGTATAAAACCATTCATTTTTTCAGTCTGTTTTTAAAACAAGTTAACATACAATATCATGAGCTCTATATGAGACTATATGAGACTATATGAGACTATATGAGACTATAGAGCGCTCGCTATTCTTTCCTTTTGCCATTTAAGTTCATTAAGACTGTCCACAAGAGACACAGTAAAACATAACACACATACAAAACAAATGGCCAATTAGTGCAATATTAAGTGCGAAACCAATTAAAATGTTGTTGCTTGAAGTGCATAACCTTTATAACAATAAAACAAAGATTAAATTTAATACTGCATTACATACTGCATTACATTCATTCACTACACTGTAGGAATTTATTCTGGGTCTTTGTCACTCTGGTGAGCGTTTTCATTCACATCAGATAGTGCATCACTATAAAATGCGCTCACTGCCTCAGACACACCTATTGCTTTCAGGAGTGCAACCACATCTTGCTTCTTTGCTTTCTTCACTGTGGTTTGGCTTTCAAGAATGGCAGGTTTCAGGTCAGCCCACCGTTTGCCCCGTTTCAGCACACTGTGGAAGCAGTACTCCCCATTGTATGCCACCTTTATAGCAACCTTGTTGGTACTCAAATCCAGCATGCGTGCTTCACTGATCTTGAAGCTTCTCTGCGCCTTCACGCACTCTTTTGTAGCTGACTTGTAATCAAAAGCCTTCCAGTCTGTGCCGTAAATGTACACATTACCAAACTGCTGCAGGAGGGCATGGTATTCTTGTGGCAGGAGAATTGTCGATCCTTCTGATTTTCTGCTCAATCCTGCCAAAAACTCTATCTGCGGGGAGATAGCTGTGCCCCCTGACTGGAAATGTGTGCTCGATGCAAAGATTGGGGAAGGTTTGCCTTAGCTCCATGAGCATGGATTAGATTATTTTTGTTTTGTCCATAGCACGAGTCACTGAAGAGCCGAAGCCCCTTGGATCTGCGAATTTGACTGGCAAGGCGAACTGTGAAGCAGTCATTCGAAGCAGATGCAATCATGTTGCTGTCCTTGGGACCCTGATTTTCCAGCCACACATAGAGATGGACATCCTCTTTTGGCTGCCGACTATTCTCTCCATGGTGTCTTACAACACCAAACAGGTAGAGATACAGCTGACGAGAGTAGTAGGCCTGCCCTATTGGAGTTTTGGGAAGGATCAGATTCTGCATCATGTCAAAGCAGACAGACACAGAATCCTTCGCAACTCTGCCTAGTAGGTCATAGAAAACACGAGCTCTACGACGATGCAAAATTAATGATGCAGATTCTATCTGCCTCTCTGCTTCTGTCATATTCGGATCTGTGATTCTGAATTTGTATTTGGCACAATCAGAAAATGCATCAGTTGCTGGGTGGCCGAAGCCAAGATTGAAATTTTTGGCAAAAACAGAGTAGTAGAGGGGAGTAGCTTGTGTGTGCGTGGTTTAGAGCCTCAAAGAGCTCATGCATCTTGCGCACATTGAGGTCAGCTGGCAGATACCTGCGCCCAGGTGCTCCCCTCCGCCCATAGTGGCTGGCCCTGCACGTGAAGGTCTTGATGTGATTTATGATCAGTTGCCTTCTACTGTCGTTCCCCTCGATGTTTCTCGCACCACCTCTTCTCTCCGGACGAGCCTCTGCAGTCTCAGCATAATACCGGGCAACCCGGGAGGCCCGGTCTTTGCTGATTCCTGTGGTAAAGTGAAGGTAAATTAATTAATTAGATTGACTTCAATGTAAAACCAACATGCATACACATCATTACACACACTATACACATAGTCCAGTACAGAATCAACTTAAAACACTTCTCTTGATGTTCCAAGTAGCCTAGTTTTAGCCAAGTAGTGGCCTTTTGGCCTTTTTTGACACCCAATAATGTAGATTTCGCACTCACACACATGCACGCGCGCACACACACACACTGCACCACTGCTCTGCTCTGCTCTGCTGACGACACGTGACGCACACACACACATCCCAAACTTCCCCTTCCCCATACTTCCTAAACCAGGGGTGGGGAACCTTTTTCATTCTCTAGGATCCCTAAATATAACTTAATTGTATTGCAAATGTAATTTTATGTCATTTCATGTGAAAATTATACCGGGGACCGGCCCTCGAAACATAGGTTCCCCACCCCTGCCCTAACCCATACCGCCCCCTCTGCCACCAACACCACTTTAAAGCCTCTCTCACACACACGCATGCATGCACGCACACACACACACATACACACACACACACGTTCCCTTTACCACACCTCTTCCCCTTGCTTCCCTTAACACCACTTTAAAGCCTCCTGGACTGTCACCAAATAAACAAACACACACACACACACAGTGTGTGTGTGCACTCCCCCCTGCCCCTTGATTCCTTCCCTGAACACCGCTTTACAGCCCCAGTCTCCTCCACTATCTCCATCAGACAAGCAGATAAACACACACACACACACACACCTTCCTACTACATTTCATAAAGTGTCTGACCAGTAGCACCAGTAAGACATGAACACTTCCACCCCTGGAGTTTACAAACAGTTAGCACCGCTTTGTCTAGAAATGGCTTTAGCCATCCACTACACAAATAAAGGGTTGTGTATCATCATTACTTTTCTCTGATAAGTAGCCAAGAAACAATCCTTCTAATAGTATGAAACATGACGCCCATCAGTGTAACTACAAAGGAAAATCACATACAAAACGGATTTCAACTATTCCAAACATGAAAACTGTACTCACCCAAAACTGACAGGAATGTGGCCTTGCAAACTGGCAATTTGTTGGGGTGCTCATCCCACAGCAGGCTGTATTTCACGGTGACATTCCTCCCCTTCTGCCGGTTTTCGTCGTTCTGACGCTGCCGTTTTACCTCAGATACGCTCATCAGGTGAAGAAGTGCCGCGTCCTGTTCCACCTTATTAGGTTTGTCATAAAACTTGACAAGGTCATCGGGTGTCAATCTATCAGCTTGGCAAAAGCATTTAGCTGAGGTGTGTTTACATCCAATGGTGGGGATCCGTCCTCCACCAGAGTAGCGTATCTTCTTAGTTTGTTGACGTTCGTGGTTGTCTTCGTTTAAACGCCGTCGTCTTCCACCTGGTGCGGGCTTAACAGCTTCTTCGGACCCATCAAAAGTGTTTATCACAGTCAACACATCCATTTTTCCGACGTATTTAATTCACACTGACGATGTTTACCTCACGCCTCACGCACACCTCACGCATGACAGCTATTCGAAGACTCCGATTGGCCGAGAGAATATGTCGCACTGTGACTCGAAACGAGTGTAGTGCCTGTCGCGGTTTGGAGTAAAACGACACCTTTCAGTACAATTTAAACAGGGATATGTAGCGATTTGGTTAGAAACATTTATGGAGCAGTGAGTAGGCTCGGTATACAACAGAATGAGGTGACAAACTCATTTTTTTTCAAAATGGCGTTTATCGCGTTTTGGAAAAGAGCTCTTCAAATGGAGATATAACGTCTTTCATGAAATATGAAGTGTTGCCTGTAAAGTTTCCGGGAAGTGACCTGGCGAGACTGCCACCTAGTGATAGACCCACGAAAATGGCCTGGTTTTGACCTGACGTGCATGCGTCACTGATTCGACCCAAAGCGGCAACCGGGTTCTGATAAAATGTCCAGATAAAATGTCCAGATAGTGCGTTTTCATGAGTTTTCGATCGTCATAATTTCATTTCCATTCATCACAGAGTTCCCAAAATCACATATAAGGTGTGTTAGAGTGTCTAGTTTCGTAATTTAAAAAAAAAGCTAAACACGTAATATTACGTTTTTGGCACTCAACACATGGGAAGGAATGAGTTAATATCTATGAAAAAAATAAAAAAGTCATTTCAATTCATTTGTCTCAAGTCTAAGTCAAGTCTCAAGTCATGAATAGCAAGTCAAAGTCAAGTTGAGTATTTTATACATGTTGATCAAGCAAATCTCAAGTCTTAAAAAATGGGACTCGAGTCTGACTCCAGTCAAACAAACAAATGTACACACACACACACAAACACACATCCACACACTTACACAAACAAACAAACGCACGTACACACACACTCTTTCTTTCTCTCTCTCTCACACACAGAATTAAAGCAATATTTATCCAATGTTCCAAAGACACATTCTGTTTGCTATCTGATATCATTTTAAAATGGTAACTGAGAAAACATTGAAGAACCCTTTTGCAGTTACGTAAGCACATAACATTGAAGAACCCTTTTGCAGTTACGTAAGCACATAACATTGAAGAACCCTTTTGCAGTTACGTAAGCACATAATCTGAGCGCCTCGAGCGGCTCAAATCGAAAAAAGTTCAACTCCAAGCAGAAAAGCGCTGATGATGATGGTGATGATGGTGGTGGTGGTGATGATGATGATGATGGTGATGGTGGTGATGATGATGGTGGTGGTGATGATGATGATGATAATGATGGTGGTGATGGTGATGATGATGATGACTAGATGATGGTGATGATGATGATGATGACTAGATGATGGTGATGATGATGATGATGACTAGATGATGATGATGATGATGATAATGATGGTGGTGATGGTGATGATGATGATGATGATGATGACTAGATGATGGTGATGATGATGATGACTAGATGATGGTGATGATGATGAGGTAGAGAAGGGAAAAGGTGATGACTAGATGATTACGTTTGCATGGTGCTGACATGCCATGGCTATGATAACATAATAATAATAATAATTGCTAACGTAATATCTGTGTGTGTGTGTGTGTGTGTGTGTGTGTGTGTGTAGTCCTGTTCTAGAGGCCTTTGGGAATGCACGGACCGCCCACAACAGCAACTCTTCTCGCTTTGGCAAATTCATCCAGTTGCACTTCAGTTACCGTGGCAACATCCTGAGTGGACAGATCACACACTGTATCCTGCCCTGTGTGTGTGTGTGTGTGTGTGCGTGTGTGTGTGTGCGTGTGTGTATAACACACTGTATCCTGCCCTGTGTGTGTGTGTGTGTGTGCAAGGTGTGTGTTAGAGGTCTGCGTGGGACAGAGTGCCCGCCTGCTTCTGCAATATTATGTCCAGCTCCTGCCTGATAAAGCACAAGAGATGCAGGTGGGATATTCAGTTCTGCTTTCCGAATCAGAATCAGCTTTATTAACAAGGTTTGCATAAATAAACAAGAAATTTGACTCCTGTTAATGTTTGCAGGGTGAACTGAAAGTGAGGGAACATGTTACTGAAATGAAGCAACAAAACAGGTTGAATTCAGACTCCGTAAAGCAGAGTCAATTCAGACTCCGTAAAGCAATCAATAAAAGAGTCAATTCACGGCACAATGGTGATGCATGAGCATCTCAAAAACAAGCACCTTGAATTCTATTTGCCCAGTGCTGACAAAAATTAGATGGGAACATTGATCAGTTTATCGAACCAGGGGCCATCAAATGTAGGTTGGGTATCGTTTGGGTTTTATCCAAGAACAGTGCAAAACCGTCACTTTTAAAATATTACCTGTGCCTAAACAGTGCTAAACCGTCAGTTTTAAAATATTACCTGTGCCTAAACGGTGCTAAACCGTCACTTTTAAAATATTACCTGTGCCTAAACAGTGCTAAACTGTCAGTTTTAAAATATTACCTGTGCCTAAACGGTGCTAAACCGTCACTTTTAAAATTATACCTGTGCCTAAACGGTGCCTAAACCGTCACTTTTAAAATGATACCTGTGCCTAAACGGTGCCTGAACTGGTGCTTTTTGAAATTCTTTTTCTAAAATTTGATAAAACAATCTGAACTTGAAATGTTCATTGCTCAATCAATATCTGAACTTGCATTGTTTCTCAGCATATTTCTAATAACTGGTATCTGAAACTGCATTCTTACTAGGCAGTTTGCCATAGGTAATGAAGTTTAGCTATTGAATGTTAAAATTGCCGCAGAATGGTGTGTGTGTGTGTGTGTGTGCGTATGTAGTGAAATATATGTTTGAGGGTCTCTGTGTATTTGTGTGTGTATATTGTCTCTGTGTATTTGTGTGTGTGTATTGTCTGTGTGTTTGTGTGTGTGTATTGTCTGTGTTTATTGTCTGTGTATTTGTGTGTGTGTGTGTAGTGTCTGTGTATTTGTGTGTGTGTATTGTGTGTGTATTTGTGTGTGTATTTAGCCTGATGAGCCAGACCCACATTAAAATGTAGGGTCTGGGCACTCACCGTTCACAGTGCTCAGTCCGAGGGGCGGGATAATCAGTTGTCTTTCAAATTCCCTCTGCACGCAATAGGACAGCGGCAGCGCTATGAGTCCCATGCGTTTCCCACCAGCGGAGCTAGTTGGCTAGTTCAAACGTTTGCCAACTTAATAAAAGCTTAACTCGTGTCACACTGTTCGCCAGCAGCAACATCCATCTTATTTGTTTTCAAGTAGCAGGGAATTCAAGCCAAACCGTTGCAACTCTGCCATCAATCATTATGTTAAGCCCACCTAACGACTCTATACACGATTTCATTGGCCTGATTAGGTTTCGATTTCTGGAGCTCACAAGCCAACTGAGAGTTGCTAGACTAGCCCTGGCAGCAAATGTAGGGGCGCGTCTAGATTTCTAGGCTAGTGTGTATTGTCTCTGTGAAATTTAAATATTCCCCTTGACTAGTTTTCTCCCAAATGAAGATCTGCTGGAAAAGGTTAGTACAGAGTTAGACTGTGTGTGTGTGTGTGTGTGTGTGTGTGTAAAAGCACACACATGACTAGACTGTGTGTGTGTGTGTGTGTGTGTGAAAGCACACACAACTGTTTAAGAGAGAAAAATTAAATCCATATATGATAATAATAATAATAATTATCATCATCATTATCGTCATCATTGTCATCATCATAACATGTCATATCCTAATCTGCCTTTATAGAACCGTGTAGTGCGTCAGAATCCAGGAGAGAGAAATTACCACATCTTCTACGCTCTGCTAGCTGGGGCATCAACAGAGCAGAGAGGTATCACACACACACACACACACACACACACACACACACACACACACACACACACACACCAGGGCTGTAATACTCCAGTCCAGTCTTGGACTGTTTTTTATGGTCTCGAACTTGTCTTGGATTCGCTTAGCCTGACCAGCCAGACCCACATCAAGATGTAGGGTCTAGGGACTCACCGTTCACAGTGCTCAGTCCGAGGGGCGGGATAATCGGTTGTCTTTCAAATTCCCTCTGCACACAATAGGATAGCGCTACAACTCAAGAGTCTCATGCGTTTTCCCACCAGCGGAGATAGTTGGCTAGTTCAAACTTTTGCCAACTTAAAAAAAGCTTAACTCGTGTCACGCTGTTCGCCTGTTCGAACATCCATCTTCTTTGTTTTCAAGTAGCAGGGAATTCACGCCGAACTGTTGCAACTCTGCCATCAATCATTATGTTAAGTCCGCCTGGCATGGCATGGTTTTATTTCAGTTAGCCTAATAGCTGGTTTGATTTGCATTGAGAGATTATCTTATAAAAATTACCCCATGCAAATCATGATCATGAATCACCTCTATTCTATTCTGCTGTCAACTCTACTCACTTCAACTCAACTCTATTCATCTGCTGTCAACTCTATTTACCTTTACTCAACTCTACTCACCTGAACTCAACTCCACTCAACTCTACTCACCTCCACTCAACTCCACTCAACTCTACTCACCTGAACTCAACTCCACTCAACTCTACTCACCTCCACTCAACTCCACTCAACTCTACTCACCTGAACTCAACTCCACTCAACTCTACTCACTTCAACTCAACTCTATTCATCTGCTGTCAACTCCACTCAACTCTACTCACCTCCACTCAACTCTATTCACCTCCACCTTGTAGCACTGCCACATAATTTTAGGATTCACTTTTCTTAAGCATGTGTTATGAAATGATAACCAATATAAAAGTGTTCTCTGTTTTATTTCTCCATATTATGCAGTCTGTAGCCGTATCGTGAACGCCTCGTCGGATCGGTTTTCTTTGTGGATTATATTGGTTGCACTGGACATAGATTATTACAGTGCATGAAAATGCACTGTACTGTTCTTCCTAGGCTTCTTATTACAGTGCATGAAAATGCACTGTACTGTTCTTCCAAGTCATCTTCTTATTATTACAGTGCATGAAAATGCACTGTACTGTTCTTCCTAGGCTTCTTATTCTTCTTCTTCTAACGCAATTAATGCAGCTTCAACCGCTTAACGTAGAAACTTCATTCAAACTATGTTACGTAGGTCTTACTTAGGACATGGGTGCTTTGTATTTTTCAGCTTTGTAACTTTTATACTTTTTAAACTATTAATTAAAAACTGTTCAAAATTTCCCCATAGACTTAACATGGGCTGATGACATCACAATAGAGCCGTTAAGCAATTAGAATCCTATGGCAGGTGTTCGGGCCAGCTGCATCAACTGCCAGTCTCAGGCTTTAAGCATACAAACTGGCCCTATTAAGACTACACATCCTGTTCAACTGCTTCCTCTGCCAAAAACTGTTTCAAAATAAAAGTCCTCACTACAATATTTCACTGTTAAACAATTTAACCCTTTAAACTACTGAACTTTTATCTGTTCAGCCATTGTAACTGTTACTTGTCATCAACTATGACTCCTACCCACTGTAGCTAGTTAGCTAAGATAGCTAAGTAACTTGGTTAGCATAGTTAGCATGCTAGCATGTTAGCATGCTAGTTAGCATGCTAGTTAGCATTTTTAGCAAAACTGTTAAAAACGATTAGCTAAGTTAGCTAAGTCACATGGTTAGCATAGTTAGCATGCTAACATGTTAGCATGCTAGTTAGCATTTTTTGCAAAACTGCTAAAAATGATTAGCTAAGTTAGCTAAGTCACATGGTTAGCATAGTTAGCATGCTAACATGTTAGCATGCTAGTTAGCATTTTTTGCAAAACTGCTAAAAATGATTAGCTAAGTTAGCTAAGTCATATGGTTAGCATAGTTAGCATGCTAGCATGTTAGCATGCTAGTTAGCATTTTTTAGCAAAACTGCTAAAAATGATTAGCTAAGTTAGCTAAGTCACATGGTTAGCATGTTAGCATGCTAGCATGTTAGCATGCTAGTTAGCATTACTGTTAAAAATGATAAGCGAAGTTAGCTAAGTCACATGGTTAACATAATTAGCATGTTAGCATGTTAATTAGCATAGTTATCATAACTAATAAAAATTATTAGCTAGGTTAGCTAAGTCATATGGTTAGCATAGTTAACATTTTAATATTGTTAGCATGCTAGTTAGCATAGTTACTTGGTTACCATTATTATCTTTAACATAGTTAGCATAACTACTAGCAAACATTGGAGCCATTCCAACTGTTAGTTATCGTCAACTATCTGCCTAAATAATTTAACCATTTCAATTATCAACCTATTTAACTGTTCAGTCATTCCAACTATAGTAAACCTTATCTACCAAGCAAATAATTTAACCATATGAACTCATCATATTTTTGCATTTTCATGCACTGTATTTCCTTCAGGAAATGCTTTTCTAGTTATATTCTAACGCATTTAATGCAGCTTCAACCGTTTAACGTAGAAACTTCATTCAAACTGCGTTGCGTAGGTCTTATGTAGGACATGGGTGCTATGTATTTTTCATCTTTGTAACTTTTATACTTTTTAAACTATTAATTAAAAACTATTAAACATTTCCCCATAGACTTAACATTGGGCCTTTATGACATCACAGCAATTAGAATCTTGTGGCAGGTGGCCAACTGTCAGTTTCTCAGGCTTTAAAAGCATACAGTCTCATTCTATAAGACTACAAATCATGTTAAACTGTTTCCTCTGTCCACAACTATTTCAAAATAAAAGTCCTCACTACAATAATTCCCTATTAAATAATTTAACCATTTAAACTGTCCACCTATTTAACTATTCAGTCATTCCAACTATATTAAACCTCATCTACCTAGTTCAGTCATTCCAACTATATTAAACCTCATCTACCTAGTTCAGTCATTCCAACTATATTAAACATCATCTACCTAGCAAATAATTTAACCTTTTAAACCATCCACCTATTTAACTGTTCAGTCATTCCAACTATATTAAACCTCGTCTACCTAGTTCAGTCATTCCAACTACATTAAACCTCATCTACCTGTAAATAATTTAACCTTTTAAACTATCCACCTATTTAACTGTTCAGTCATTCCAACTATATTAAACCTCATCTACCTAGCAAATAAATTAACCTTTTAAACTATCCACCTATTTAACTGTTCAGTCATCCCAACTATATTAAACCTCATCTACCTAGTTCAGTCATCCCAACTATATTAAACCTCATCTACCTAGTTCAGTCATTCCAACTATATTAAACCTCATCATGTTGGTTGCCAATTAGAACATCATCTGTTTTAACAATATATTTCACACCATATGTTTTGCATTTTCATGCACTGGTAATTCCCTGGAATTGCGTTTTCTAGTTCTTCTTCTTCTTCTAACGCACTTAATGCAGCTTCAACCGTTTAACGTAGAAACTTCATTCAAACTATGTTACGTAGGTCTTACTTAGGACACCCGGGCAATGTATTTTTCAACTTTGTAACTTTTATACTTTTTAAACTATTAATTAAAAACTATCAAAATTTCCCCATTGACTTAACATGGGCTGATGACATCACAATAGAGCCGTTAAAGGAATACGCCACCCCTAGGTGAAATTGGGTCTCTCCCCGCAGTCCCTAGAGTTGGATGAGTGAGCCAAAGCGTTTTATAGCCGACCCAGCCATTGTCCTAATCTAGAAACGGCCCGGTTAGCTTTATCTTAGCGCATTCACATCGAGTACAAATATCAATGCAAATTAACACGAAGAGATTTACTAGACCAATTTAGATTTGGAACTATTTTCGGGCATAGCACCGGCAAAGCACCGCTGCCAGGCGCAAAGACATCACTTTAACTCTCTGTTAAACAATTTAACCCTTTAAACTACTGAACTTTTTAACTGTTCAGCCATTGTAACTGTTACTTGTCATCAACTATGACTCCTACCCACTGTAGCTAGTTAGCATGGTTAGCATAGTTAGCATGCTAGCATGTTGGCATGCTAGTTAGCATTTTTAGCAAAATTGCTAAAAATTATTAGCTAAGTTAGCTAAGTAACATGGTTAGCATAGTTAGCATGCTAGCATGTTAGCATGCTAGTTAGCATTTTTAGCAAAACTACTAAAAATGATTAGCTAAGTTAGACAAGTAACATGGTTAGCATAGTTAGCATGCTAACATGTTAGCATGCTAGTTAGCATTTTTAGCAAAACTGCTAAAAATGATTAGCTAAGTTAGCTAAGTAACGTGGTTAGCATGCTAGCGTGTTAGCATGCTAGTTAGCATTTTTAGCAAAACTGCTGAAAATAATTAGCTAAGTTAGCTAAGTAACGTGGTTAGAATAGTTAGCATGCTAACATGCTAGTTAGCATTTTTAGCAAAACTGCTAAAAATGATTAGCTAAGTTAGCTAAGTAACGTGGTTAGCATAGTTAGCGTGTCAGTTATCATCAACTATCTACCTAAATAATTTAACCATTTAAACTATCCACCTATTTAACTGTTCAGTCATTCCAACTATATTAAACCTTATCTACCAAGCAAATAATTTAACCATATGAACTCATCATATTTTTGCATTTTCATGCACTGTATTTCCTTCAGGAAATGCTTTTCTAGTTCAAACTGTTTTCTTCTTTTCAGTGGATTTTTGTCGTGGAGTCTCTTTGTTTGTTTTCGTTTGGATGGACTGAGAGCGCATGAAGTGTGTAGGCTACGTGGACAATTTGGTTGTGCTCCTTGCAATATGAACTGTTTGGAAATAAGTGTTTGTTTTCAAGCGTACTTCTGCTCACATAAAATCTACCTGGTAACTGTATTTGTGGTGTTTTCCCCAATTCAGTGTAGACACATCAACTAGCTACTCTACTCATCTCAACTCTATTTACCTCTACTCTACTCTACTCACCTCTACTCTACTCAACTCTACTCACCGCTACTCTACTCATCTCAACTCTATTCACCTCTACTCTACTCACCTCTACTCTACTCTACTCAACTCTACTCATCTCAACTCTACTCATCTCAACTCTATTCACCTCTACTCTACTCTACTCATCTCTACTCTATTCTCTACTCTACTCACCTCTACTCATCTCTACTCAACTCTACTCATCTCAACTCTACTCTACTCTACTCATCTCTACTCATCTCTACTCTACTCTACTCATCTCTACTCATCTCTACTCTACTCTACTCTACTCATCTCTACTCTACTCTACTCATCTCATCTCTACTCTATTTTCTACTCTACTCATCTCTACTCATCTCTACTCTACTCATCTCTACTCTACTCTACTCATCTCTACTCTACTCATCTCTACTCATCTCTACTCTACTCATCTCTACTCTACTAATCTCTACTCTACTCATTTCTACTCATCTCTACTCACCTCTACTCTACTCTACTCAACTCTACTCAACTCAACTCTACTCATATCTACTCTACTCTACTCATCTCTACTCATCTCAACTCTATTCACCTCTACTCTATTCTACTCTACTCATCTCTATTCTACTCATCTCTACTCTACTCATCTCTACTCTACTCTACTCATCTCTACTCTACTCATCTCTACTCATCTCTTACTCTACTCTACTCACCTCTACTCTACTCTACTCATCTCTACTCTACTCACCTCTACTCTACTCATCTCTACTCTACTCACCTCTACTCTACTCATCTCTACTCTACTCACCTCTACTATACTCATCTCTACTCTACTCACCTCTACTCATCTCTACTCTACTCTACTCTACTCTACTCAACTCTATTCACCTCTACTCTATTCTACTCTACTCATCTCTACTCTATTCTACTCATCTCTACTCTACTCATCTCTACTCTACTCTACTCTACTCTACTCATCTCTACTCTACTCTACTCATCTCTACTCTACTCTACTCTACTCTACTCATCTCTACTCTACTCACCTCTACTCTACTCATCTCTACTCATCTCTACTCTACTCATCAAAGAAAAACGTTAGCAATTTGAATATGCTTCATATCAAGTAGAAGGCTTAAGTAAAACTTGGATGCTAAGCCTGTATTCTCTAGGCAATTAATTACACTGATCCCTTTAGTTTTAGGCTTATGTTATGTCAGTGTTTCCCATACATTGACTTATTTGTGGCGGCCCACCACAATATCAACATTGACCACCACACAATGATTTTCCAGGTTGTACTAAATTGTGCTTAAATCTGGTTAGCATCACAACCACGCTGCACTAATTTGTTAAAAACTGTTGCACTCAAGTTAATTCTGCAAACCTACCACCACAAATAGAATTCAATTCTGTGGGAAACACTGTATGTGTATTGACGTTGGTAAGCTTGTTTGTTTTGTTAAAATAAATGTTCTATGTGTGAAATTTATTGCCGTTGCTCTTAGTTCTTTGCGATTTAAGTTTTCAGTTTACGGTGACAATTCGGCTTGTAGATTATTTCTCCTTCTTTTAAACAACCTGAGCGAGGAGCGGCCGACTGAACAACCTGAGCGAGGAGCAGGATATTCGCACCGCTCAGCTCCGCCCACTAGCTCTGATCCCAACTTAGTTCTGCTGCAGATATACCTGCTGAGTTTTTCAGTATTCACTCTCCCTCTCCCCCATCCCTCTCTCCCATCTCTCTCCCCCCATCCCTCTCTCTCTCTCTCTCTCTCCCCCATCCCCCTCTCCCTCTCTCTCTCTCTCCCCCATCCCCCTCTCTCTCCCTCTCTCTCTCCCAGAGGCTCTGTGTCTGTCTCCTCCTGAGAGCTACCAGTATCTCAACCAGTCTGGTTGCATCACAGACAGCACCATCAATGACAAGCTCACTTTTCAGCATGTTCTGGTAAGAAAGTGTGTGTGTGTGTGTGTGTGTGTGTGTGTGTATGTATAGTGTGAATAAAATATATGATGGTATCTGTGATTTCAGATGTATTCACTGTGATTTCCAATGATTGATGTGTGTGTGTGTGAATGCGAATGCATGGTGTGTGTATGTGTGTGTGTGAATGAATGGTATGTATGGTGTGTGTGTATGTGAATGTATGGTGTGTGTGTGTGTTCTAGGGGGGACTGAGCACTCTTCAGCTGTCTGAGAGTTGTATTAGGAATGTTCTGCAGGTTCTTTCTGCTGTTCTTCTCACTGGCAACATCCAGTTCCTAACAGCAGGGGGCGCTGCAGTCAGCACCAACACAGGTACTCACACACACACACACAAACACTCAAACACACACACACCCACACCATACTAATACACATACCCACACACACACTCACACACACTAACACACTAGGGATGTCACGATTCTCCAAATCCTTGATTCGATTTTCGATGATTTTTTAAATATTACTATTAATGCATTTCTTTTTTTTGCCCTTTTCTTTTTTTGTTTCGGGGGCTTTTATTTTGAAACCGCTTTTTATTTTGAAACTGTTCCAACCCCGAGGTTGTAATGTAAACAGAACAAACATTAGGTTAAAACAGAGACGTGAACATAGTGAAATGAAACAACACAGAATATTAATTTGATTGTTTTCAGCACACTCCGAAGACCCAAGGTTAGTGTTCATGGAATATGTACTTATCAATGTGCATTTTAAGCCTTAATGTAATTTGTAACTAGATCATCTTTTCACTTGCTAAGTTGAGTAGGCTAAGTTAGTGTTAATTGATGTGAATGAACGACAAAATACTTCCACACCGGTGATTTCAGAGTAGCAAGAGGGGCTTTGATTTCGGTAGGTTGATGTGTATATTTTAACTGGCTGCAGCCTAAAATTAGAGGAGTGTTGACGCCTGCGTGTGTGTTTGTGCGTCTTAGAATACATGCTGGACGTGACATTGGGGGTGTGGCTGCATCGTCGATTCTACTTTTCAGTTCGAACTTCGAGATTGAGGTGTAATTTTGATCGATTTTGATATAAAATCGAAATCGTGACACCCCTATAACACACACACACACACCAACACATACACACAAACACCATGCTAACACACATACACACACACACACACACACACACACACACACACAGGTACCCACGTACATACACACACACACCCATACACAAGTTGCCACAGGAACTCAATAGATGATGATCTGTTGGTGTTGGCTGTGTCAGTATGAAGTGATATGCACCTTTAGTTCAAATTACTTTGTGTGTGTGTGCGCGCGCGCGTGTGTGTATGTGTGTGTGTGTGTGCGTTTGTGAGTTTTTGTGTGTATGTGTGTTTTTGTGTGTGTGTGTGCATGTATGTGTGTGCGTGCGTGTGTGTTTTTGTGTGTGTGTAAGTGTGTGTGTGTGTGTGTGTCTGTGTATGTGTGTTTGTGTGTGTGTGTGCGTGTGTTTGTGTGTGTGTGTATGGTGTGTGTGTGTGCGTGTGTGTGTGTGTGTGCGTGTGTGTGTCAGTCCTAGGGCAGCTGGCGAACATGTTGTGTGTGGACTCGTCTTTGCTGTCAGAGGTTCTCACCCAAAAATCCATGATGCTGAGAGGAGAACTCATAAGCACACCGCTCACTATAGAGCAGGTACAACACACACTCATAAGTACACACTCTACACACACACCCTATACACACTACACACTACACACTACACACACTACACACACTACACACACACTCATAAGTACACACTCTACACACACCACACACTACACACTACACACTACACACTACACACCACACACACACCCTATACACACTACACACTATACACACACTACACACTACACACTACACACTACACACACACCCTATACACACTACACACACTACACACTACACACTACACACTACACACACTACACACACACACCCTACACACACTATACACACTACACACTACACACTACACACTACACACACACCCTATACACACTACACACACTACACACACTCATAAGTACACACACTACACACCACACACACACCCTATACACACTACACACTACACACTATAGAGCAGGTACAACACACACTACACACTACACACACACTACACACACCACACACACACCCTATACACACTACACACACTACACACACTACACACACACCCTATACACACTACACACTACACACACAACACACACTACACACTACACACTACACACTACACACACTACACACACTACACACACACACTACACACTACACACTACACACACTACACACACTACACACCACACACACACCCTATACACACTACACACTACACTACACACTACACACTACACACACTACACACTACACACACTACACACACTACACACACCACACACACACCCTATACACACTACACACCACACACACTACACACTACACACACACCCTATACACACTACACACTACACACACTACACACACTACACACACTACACACTACACACTACACACTACACACACTACACACTACACACACACACCACACACACACCCTATACATACTACACACTACACACACTACACACACTACACACTACACACACTACACACTACACACACACCCTATACACACTACACACTACACACACCACACACACTACACACCACACACACACCCTATACACACTACACACTACACACCACACACACACCCTATACACACTACACACTACACACCACACACACACCCTATACACACTACACACTACACACACTACACACTACACACTACACACCACACACACACCCTATACACACTACACACCACACACACTACACACTACACACTACACACCACACACACACCCTATACACACTACACACTACACACACACCCTATACACACACACTCATAAGTACACACACTACACACCCTATACACACTACACACACTACACACCACACACACACCCTATACACACTACACACACTACACACTACACACTATACACTACACACTACACACACACACCACACACCACACCACACACACACCCTATACACACTACACACTACACACACTACACACACTACACACCACACACACACCCTATACACACTACACACTACACACACTACACACTACACTACACACACTACACACCACACACTACACACTACACTACACACTACACACTACACACCACACACACACCCTATACACACTACACACTACACACACTACACACACCCTATACACACTACACACTACACACACTACACACTCCACACACACACCCTATACACACTACACACTACACACACTACACACACACACACTACACACTACACACACTACACACACCACACACCACACACACACTACACACACCACACACACACCACACACCCTATACACACTACACACACTACACACACTACACACACTACACACACTACACACACTACACACACCACACACACACTACACACACCACACACACACCACACACCCTATACACACTACACACACTACACACACTACACACACACCCTATACACACTACACACACCACACACCACACACACACCCTATACACACTACACACACTACACACACACCCTATACACACTACACACTACACACTACACACTACACTACACACTACACACACTACACACACTACACACTACACACTACACACTACACACTACACTACACACTACACACACTACACACACTACACACTACACACTACACACTACACACTACACTACACACTACACACACTACACACACTACACACTACACACTACACACTACACACACTACACACTACACACTACACTACACACTACACACACTACACACACTACACACCCTATACACACTACACACACACCCTATACACACTACACACTACACACACCACACTACACACACTACACACTACACACTACACACACCACACACCACACACACTACACACACACCCTATACACACTACACACTACACACACACACTACACACACACTACACACTACACACACTACACACACTACACACACACTACACACTACACACCACACACACTACACACACACTACACACACTACACACACTACACACACTATACACACTACACACACACTACACACACACTACACACACTACACACTACACACACTACACACACCACACACTACACACCACACACACTACACACACACCCTATACACACTACACACTACACACACTACACACTACACACACACACACACACTACACACTACACACCACACACACACTACACACACCACACACACACTATACACACACTATACACACACACTACACACACTCATAAGTACACCGCTCACTATAGAGCAGGTACACACACACCACACACACTACACACTATACACACACACACCACACACTACACACACACACTACACACACTCATAAGCACACCGCTCACTATAGAGCAGGTACACACACACTACACACTACACACACACTACACACACTACACACACACTACACACACACACACTACACACTACACACACACACACACACACTACACACACTACACACACACTACACACACACACTCATAAGTACACCGCTCACTATAGAGCAGGTACACACACACTACACACAC
>NW_027468680.1:0-136501 GCF_046254945.1 Alosa pseudoharengus | reverse complement strand
CACTACCCCCACACACCACCCCACACTACACACTCAACAACACACACACCCTACACACCCACACACCAAAACACACACACACACACACACACACACACACACCCCCCCACACACACCACACACACTAAACACACTACACACACACACACACCCTACACACACACTCATACACACCACACACACCCATACACACACCCTTACACACCACACACCACACACACACACCCTATACACACTACACACACACACACACCACACACACACCCTATACACACTACACACACTACACACTACACACTATACACTCACACTACACACACCACACTACACACACTACACACACTACACACACACTACACACCACACACACACCCTATACACACTACACACTACACACTACACACACTACACACTACACACCACACACACACACCACACACACTACACACTACACACTACACACACTACACACACTACACACACTACACACCACACACACACCCTATACACACTACACACTACACACACTACACACTACACTACACACACTACACACCACACACTACACACTACACTACACACTACACACTACACACCACACACACACCCTATACACACTACACACTACACACACTACACACACCCTATACACACTACACACTACACACACTACACACACCACACACACACCCTATACACACTACACACTACACACACTACACACACTACACACACTACACACACACACACTACACACACACACACTACACACACCACACACCACACACACACTACACACACCACACACACACCACACACCCTATACACACTACACACACTACACACACTACACACACTACACACACCACACACACACTACACACACCACACACACACCACACACCCTATACACACTACACACACTACACACACTACACACACACCCTATACACACTACACACACCACACACCACACACACACCCTATACACACTACACACACTACACACACTACACACACACCCTATACACACTACACACTACACACTACACACTACACTACACACTACACACACTACACACACTACACACTACACACTACACTACACACTACACACACTACACACACTACACACTACACACTACACACTACACACTACACACTACACTACACACTACACACACTACACACACTACACACTACACACTACACACACTACACACTACACACTACACACTACACTACACACTACACACACTACACACACTACACACCCTATACACACTACACACACACCCTATACACACTACACACTACACACACCACACTACACACACTACACACTACACACTACACACACCACACACCACACACACTACACACACACCCTATACACACTACACACTACACACACTACACACACACACTACACACTACACACACTACACACACTACACACACACTACACACTACACACCACACACACTACACACACACTACACACACACTACACACACTACACACACTACACACACTATACACACTACACACACACTACACACACACTACACACACTACACACTACACACACTACACACACCACACACTACACACCACACACACTACACACACACTACACACACACCCTATACACACTACACACTACACACACTACACACTACACACACACACACTACACACTACACACCACACACACACTACACACACCACACACACACTATACACACACTATACACACACACTACACACACTCATAAGTACACCGCTCACTATAGAGCAGGTACACACACACCACACACACTACACACTATACACACACACACCACACACTACACACACACACTACACACACTCATAAGCACACCGCTCACTATAGAGCAGGTACACACACACTACACACTACACACACACTACACACACTACACACACACTACACACACACACACTACACACTACACACTACACACACCACACACACACACACACACTACACACACTACACACACACTACACACACACACTCATAAGTACACCGCTCACTATAGAGCAGGTACACACACACTACACACACACACACTACACACTACACACTACACACACCACACACACACACACACACTACACACACTACACACACACTACACACACACACTCATAAGTACACCGCTCACTATAGAGCAGGTACACACACACTACACACACACTACACACACACACACTACACACTACACACACCACACACACACACACACACTACACACACTACAGACACACTACACACACACACTCATAAGTACACCGCTCACTATAGAGCAGGTACACACACACTACACACACACTACACACACTACACACTACACACTACACACTACACACACCACACACACACACACACACTACACACACTACACACACACTACACACACACACTCATAAGTACACCGCTCACTATAGAGCAGGTACACACACACTACACACACCACACACACACACTACACACACTACACACTACACACACTACACACATACTACACACACTACACACACCACACACCACACACACACCCTATACACACTACACACTACACACTACACACACCACACTACACACACTACACACACTACACACACACTACACACCACACACACACCCTATACACACTACACACTACACACTACACACACTACACACTACACACTACACACCACACACACACACCACACACACTACACACCACACACACACCCTATACACACTACACACTACACACACTACACACACTACACACCACACACACACCCTATACACACTACACACTACACACACTACACACTACACTACACACACTACACACCACACACTACACACTACACACTACACACCACACACACACCCTATACACACTACACACTACACACACTACACACACCCTATACACACTACACACTACACACACTACACACACCACACACACACCCTATACACACTACACACTACACACACTACACACACTACACACACTACACACACACACACTACACACTACACACACTACACACACCACACACACACTACACACACCACACACCCTATACACACTACACACACTACACACACTACACACACTACACACACTACACACACTACACACACCACACACACACTACACACACCACACACACACCACACACCCTATACACACTACACACACTACACACGCTACACACACACCCTATACACACTACACACACCACACACCACACACACACCCTATACACACTACACACACTACACACACTACACACACACCCTATACACACTACACACTACACACTACACTACACACTACACACACTACACACACTACACACTACACACTACACACTACACACTACACTACACACTACACACACTACACACACTACACACACTACACACTACACACTACACACTACACTACACACTACACACACTACACACACTACACACTACACACTACACACTACACTACACACTACACACACTACACACTACACACTACACTACACACTACACACACTACACACACTACACACCCTATACACACTACACACACACCCTATACACACTACACACTACACACACCACACTACACACACTACACACTACACACTACACACACCACACACCACACACACTACACACACACCCTATACACACTACACACTACACACACACACTACACACACACTACACACACTACACACACTACACACACACTACACACTACACACCACACACACTACACACACACTACACACACACTACACACACTACACACACTACACACACACTACACACACTACACACACACTACACACACTACACACTACACACACTACACACTACACACACTACACACACCACACACTACACACCACACACACTACACACACACTACACACACACCCTATACACACTACACACTACACACACTACACACTACACACACACACACTACACACTACACACCACACACACACTACACACACCACACACACACTATACACACACTATACACACACACTACACACACTCATAAGTACACCGCTCACTATAGAGCAGGTACACACACACCACACACACTACACACTATACACACACACACCACACACTACACACACACACTACACACACTCATAAGCACACCGCTCACTATAGAGCAGGTACACACACACTACACACTACACACACACTACACACACTACACACACACTACACACACACACACTACACACTACACACACCACACACACACACACACACACTACACACACTACACACACACTACACACACACACTCATAAGTACACCGCTCACTATAGAGCAGGTACACACACACTACACACACACTACACACACACACACTACACACTACACACACCACACACACACACACACATTACACACACTACACACACACTACACACACACACTCATAAGTACACCGCTCACTATAGAGCAGGTACACACACACTACACACACACTACACACACTACACACTACACACTACACACACCACACACACACACACACACTACACACACTACACACACACTACACACACACACTCATAAGTACACCGCTCACTATAGAGCAGGTACACACACACTACACACACCACACACACACACTACACACACTACACACTACACACACTACACACACACTACACACACTACACACACTACACACACTACACACACCACACACTCACACACACTACACACACACACTATACACACTACACACACCACACACACACACACACACTACACACACTACACACACACTATACACACTACACACACACACACACACACTATACACACTACACACACACTACACACACACTACACACACACTATACACACACTCATAAGCACACCGCTCACTATAGAGCAGGTACACACACACTACACACACACACACTCATAAGCACGCCGCTCACTATAGAGCAGGTACACACACACTACACACACTACACACACACACACACACTATACACACACACACTCATAAGCACACCGCTCACTATAGAGCAGGTACACACACACTACACACACCACACACACACACTACACACACTACACACACACACTCATAAGTACACCGCTCACTATAGAGCAGGTACACACACACTACACACACACTACACACACACTACACACACCACACACACACTATACACACACACTCATAAGTACACCGCTCACTAAAGAGCAGGTACACACACACTACACACACCACACACACCACACACACACACACTCATAAGTACACCGCTCACTATAGAGCAGGTACACACACACTACACACACACTATACACACACACACACACACTATACACACTATACACACACTACACACTACACACACACACACTACACACACTATACACACACACACTACACACACACTACACACACACACACACACTATACACACACACACTACACACACTACACACACACACACTACACACACTACACACACACACACTACACACACACTATACACACACTACACACACACTACACACACCACACACTACACACACTATACACACACTACACACACACTACACACACACTACACACACACTACACACACACTACACACACACACACTACACACACACTACACACACACTACACACACTACACACACACACACTCATAAGCACGCCGCTCACTATAGAGCAGGTACACACACACTACACACACCACACACACACTACACACACACACACTACACACACCACACACACACACTCATAAGCACGCCGCTCACTATAGAGCAGGTACACACACACTACACACACACACACTCACCACACACACACTACACACACACACACTCATAAGCACGCCGCTCACTATAGAGCAGGTACACACACACTACACACACCACACACACACTACACACACACACACTACACACACTATACACACACACACACTACACACACCACACACACACACTCATAAGCACGCCGCTCACTATAGAGCAGGTACACACACACTACACACACACATACTACACACACCACACACTACACACACACACACTATACACACACTACACACACACTACACACACCACACACACTCATAAGCACGCCGCTCACTATAGAGCAGGTACACACACACTACACACACACTACACACACACACACTCAAGCATGCCGCTCACTATAGAGCAGGTACACACACACTACACACACTACACACACACACACTACACACACCACACACACACACACACACTACACACACCACACACACACACACTACACACACACTACACACACACACACACACTATACACACACACACTACACACACACTACACACACACACACACACACTATACACACACACACTACACACACACTATACACACACACTACACACACCACACACTACACACACTATACACACACTACACACACACTACACACACACTACACACACACACACTACACACACACTACACACACACTACACACACACTACACACACTACACACACACTACACACACACACACTCATAAGCACGCCGCTCACTATAGAGCAGGTACACACACACTACACACACCACACACACACTACACACACACACACTACACACACTATACACACACACACACTACACACACCACACACACACACTCATAAGCACGCCGCTCACTATAGAGCAGGTACACACACACTACACACACACACACACACCACACACACACTACACACACACACACTCATAAGCACGCCGCTCACTATAGAGCAGGTACACACACACTACACACACTACACACTACACACACACACACTATACACACACTACACACACACTACACACACCACACACACTCATAAGCACGCCACTCACTATAGAGCAGGTACACACACACTACACACACACTACACACACACACACACTCAAGCATGCCGCTCACTATAGAGCAGGTACACACACACTACACACACTACACACACACACACTACACACACCACACACACACACACACACACTACACACACCACACACACACACACTACACACACCACACACACACACACTACACACACCACACACACACTATACACACACACACTACACACACACACACACACACACTACACACACACTATACACACACACACTCATAAGTACACCGCTCACTATAGAGCAGGTACACACACACTACACACACCACACACACACACACACCACACACACACACTACACACACACTACACACACACTACACACACCACACACACACACCACACACACTACACACACACTACACACACACTACACACACACACCACACACACACACTCATAAGCACGCCGCTCACTATAGAGCAGGTACACACACACTACACACACTACACACACTACACACACCACACACACACACACACACACTATACACACACACACACACACACACACACCACACACACACACTCATAAGTACACCGCTCACTATAGAGCAGGTACACACACACTACACACACTACACACACACACTACACACACACACACTCATAAGTACACCGCTCACTATAGAGCAGCTACACACACACACACTACACACACACTACACACACACACACTCATAAGTACACCGCTCACTATAGAGCAGGTACACACACACTACACACACACTACACACACACACACTCATAAGTACACCGCTCACTATAGAGCAGGTACACACACACTACACACACACACACACTCACTCATAAGTACACCGCTCACTATAGAGCAGGTACACACACACTACACACACACTACACACACTACACACACACACAATCATAAGTACACCGCTCACTATAGAGCAGGTACACACACACTACACACACACACACACACTCACTCATAAGTACACCGCTCACTATAGAGCAGGTACACACACACTACACACACACTACACACACACACACTCATAAGCACGCCGCTCACTAAAGAGCAGCTACACACACACACACACTACACACACTACACACACACACACTCATAAGTACACCGCTCACTATAGAGCAGGTACACACACACTACACACACACACACTCATAAGCACGCCGCTCACTATAGAGCAGGTACACACACACTACACACACACACACTCATAAGCACGCCGCTCACTAAAGAGCAGCTACACACACACTACACACACACACACTCATAAGCACGCCGCTCACTATAGAGCAGGTACACACACACTACACACACCACACACACACACTCATAAGCACGCCGCTCACTAAAGAGCAGCTACACACACACTACACACACACACACTCATAAGCACGCCGCTCACTATAGAGCAGGTACACACACACTACACACACCACACACACACACTCATAAGTACACCGCTCACTATAGAGCAGGTACACACACACTACACACACACACACTCATAAGCACGCCGCTCACTAAAGAGCAGCTACACACACACACACACTACACACACACTACACAAACACACACTCATAAGCACGCCGCTCACTAAAGAGCAGCTACACACACACACACACTACACACACACTACACAAACACACACTCATAAGCACGCCGCTCACTATATATGGCAGGTACACACACTACACACATACACACACACACACTACACACACACACTACACACACACACACTCAAGCATGCCGCTCACTATAGAGCAGGTACACACACACACACACATACTACACACACACACACACACACACTACACACACACACACACACACACACACACACTACACACACACTACACACACACACACACACACACACACACACACACAACTGAAGCAGAGTCAGTGCACATGTCCTAGACTACCATCAATTGGGACACACACACACACACACGCACACTTTGTTGATGATGTCACTGCCCTGGCAGGCTGAGGACTCGCGTGATTCGCTGGCGATGGCACTCTACTCACGACTCTTTGACTGGGTCCTGCGCTGTCTCAACAAGCGTATCCACGGAGACAGCAGCTTCCGTTCTATCTGCATCCTAGACATCTTTGGCTTTGAGAACTTTGAGGTGAGTCGCTCAACACACACACACACACACTACACACACACACACACACTCACTCACTCACTCGTCCACTCTGATGTTGCGTTGATGTATGTGTTACACAACTTTAAGAACTTTGAGGTGAGACGCTCAATCACACTCACACACACACAAAGATAGTGATTTGCCCCCTTCTGGTCCTGATATCCTCTGCTTAGTTATCCCACCTCATGTTGATGATGAAATAATAATGATAATAATAACTAGAAAATGTCATTCCAAGGAAGGAATTACCATAGCATGTAAATGCTAAATGCTACCATAGCACGTAAATGCTAAATGCTACCATAGCATGTAAATGCTAAATGCTACCATAGCACGTAAATGCAAAAAGGCTGCTGTGTAAAAAAAAAATACAAATGACAAATTACTTACAGTATAACTTTTTAGATCGCATAGACCTACAGTATTCATGAAAACCACTTAAAATATTAGATTTTAGCTTAGAGTCTATGACAGTCAGTGCAAATAAATTGTTAATTCAGTATTGAACAATATTCTTTGCGCGTGCTTCAGCCCTGCACACGCCCGGACTCGGACCCGCAAAACTCGGGAGTCGAGTGTGCTGATAATCAAGCTAAAAGCCCAGGCTGCTAGCTTTCATACCAGCACTGCTCCCTAGCCATTCAAAACATGTACAGTCTTCTGATATACTATATATATGTGTGTGTGTGTGTGTTTGTCGCAGGTGAATCGTTTTGAGCAGTTCAACATCAATTATGCCAATGAGAAGCTGCAGGAATATTTCAACAAGCACATCTTCTGTCTGGAGCAGCTAGAGTACAGCAAGTCTGTATCCCAACGCAACACCACTGTGTGTGTGTGTGTGTGTGTGTGTGTGTGTGTGTGTCCTGACTAGGGCTGGGCACCGAACGTCGATGCTTAAATGGCACCTAAACGCTCTGATCCTATCGTATTTTATTTCAGTGCCAAATTCCAATACCCAAAGAAATACAGTTTCTCATTGAGTGCCAAAAACGTAATATTACGTTTTTCCTTCCCATGCGTTGAGTGCCAAAAACGTAATATTACGTTTTTAGCTTTTTTTTTTAATTACGAAACTAGACACTCTAACACACCTTATATGTGATTTTGGGAACTCTGTAATGAATGGAAATGAAATATATGACGATCGTGAAACTCATGAAAACGCACAATCTGGACATTTTATCTGGACATTTTATCATAACTCGGTTGCCGCTTTGGGTCGAATCAGTGACGCATGCACGTCAGGTCAAAACCAGGCCATTTTCGTGGGTCTATCACTAGGTGGCAGTCTCGCCAGGTCTCGCTGATCACTTCCCGGAAAGTTTACACAAGTAAGTAACAGGCAACACTTCATATTTCATGAAAGACGTTATATCTCCATTTCTAGAAAAAAACAGCGGTTTTGATGAAATCTAGCCACTGTTTAGCTTGGGATTTCTCAGGAACAGAGGCGTGTAGAAATACACGGTTTGCACCCACCGAGAGCTTAAAGTCTCACCTTTTAATCGAGCTATTGTATGTGTTCATAGCTATAACACAGAATATGCTGTGGCTATACAAAAATCATCAACAATGGTCTAGATTGCTGGCACTCTAGGACAGTGTTTCCCAAAGTCTGGGTCGCGACCCATGGGTGGGTCGCAGGAGATTTTATTTGGGTCGCCAGCACAATTTATGTTGTGTTATAGGCCTAACTGATACCATTTGTCATTTGATACCAGGAAAGCTAACAGTTTTCTATTAGGATGTAGATTGTTAACTACCAGTCACGGTTTTGTCATAAAAGCTCATGAAACTGGCGCATGAAACGAACGCACCGCAGAGGGGGTGCCAGCATGGATATCTACCTCTCAAAATGAAACCGTTCTGTGGGGCGCCTGCCATGTACCTCGCAGTTGCAAACTGCAAGGGACATGAATCCGCCTATTTGCAGGAACATTAATAGATACCAGCTCCTCAACTTTACCGATTAAAATCCAGTGACCGTGCTGTCAACTAAAGCAGACATCCATATACCGGACATAAGGCCATGTAATTTGCATACAGTTTCGATTGCAGATGCAATCTTTAAAGTTAATAGCAACCTCCTCACATTCTTATTTCTGCAACAGTGCATTATAGTCTACAATTTAAATGGACATTTCAAACACTATTCCTCTCGTTTTCTACATCGCTAACTCCAAAGTAAAGGCGCATTCTTCCGGCTATTGCGCAAACGCCTCTTGTTCAGATATAACGACTATACAATAAAATATAATACAACAATACAATATGACTTAAGTTATTTGCTGTTTACATTGGAATTGATGTCCACAGTGTTATGGACCCATTTGTCTGCAACGCAACGTAGCCTACAACATTTTTTAGAAATACAGGAACAGCTAACTATGCTGACGAATGACGACTGCGCAACATGCGAGAATTTCCCATACTCTCGGATGCGCATTAAAACGTATCTTTTCAGTAGTCATTTCCAACTTTTCACGCTGATGGTGCTCAAAATGCAACACAACCATGTTCAAAGCAGGGATCCTATAGCAATGTATGGTTGGGTAGGCATAGAAAAGTTGGAGAACCTGTGGCCTAAAACAATATTGGTGGTTGCAGGGTAGATTTGAAGTGAAATGGGTCGCGATGGTCTGTCATTTTTAAAAAGTGGGTCGCCAGAAAAAAAGTTTGGGAAACACTGCTCTAGGACAAAGCTCCCGAAAACAGCTTGGCATTCAATGAGTTAAGAACAAAATTATTCATACCCCTGGCAAATACTGATTTAAAGTTGATTTTCTCTTTACAAATTATTCATACCCCTGGCAAATTACAAGTGATGGAAGTTGATAGACAATTGTGTATCAAAAGAAGAAAGAAAATTTTGCATAATTAAATGCTTTTGAATTAAATTTTTGCAGCATATTGCCTTTACCATCTACCCCCCTTTTTGACAACTGACATATCGGTTTTACATATCAGTTATCGGCCTCCTGTTTTGGTAATAATTGATATCGGTATCGGCCCTGAAAAAACCATATCGGTCGATCCCTACTCCCAATAGCTGGCCACCGATTAGCATCGATTAGCTAATTATGCTATTTAAAAGTTTAAGGTTTCCCTCAAGTGGCAATGCTGGCTTGCATTAGAACAAATATTGGTATTGAAATTGGCACCGTATCGAAACATTTTGAACGATACCCAGCCCTAGTCCTGACCAAAGGCCACCGTGTGTGTGTATGTGTGTCCCCTCTGACCCAACGTCAGTGTGCGTGTGTGTGTGCCCTGACCCAACGCCTGTGTGTGTCCTGATCTCCAATGCCTGTTTGTGTGTGTCTGTGTGTGTCTGTGTTTGTGTCTGTCCTGACCCAACTCCAGTGTGTGTGTGTATGTGTGTCTCCTGACGTTTGTGTGTGTGTGTGTGTTTGTGTGTGTGTGTGTGTGTGTGTGTGTGTGTGTGTGTGTGTGTATCTCTTCAGGGAAGGTCTGGAGTGGGAGAATGTGAACTGGAACGATAATGGAGAATGTCTGGATCTGATAGAGATGGTAAACACACACACACAAACATACACGTATACACACACACATTTAATACATAAATAATGATCAAACACTCCTTTACTATGCTAAATAATTTGACAACCCCAAACACACAAACACAATCAGACTTAGACACAAACACACTGCAAAAAATGAAATCTAACCAAGTGTTAATAATCAAAAAATCTATTTGGTATTGTTTTTAGTATGAAAAGACTTACCTAGCGCTCTCTCGAAAGATCATTTTGACTTAATTTAAGAAGACTTTGACTTATTTTAAGGAGTCTTATCAAGACAAATTTACTCAACGCACTGGCAGACAAATTTGCTTAATGCACTGGCAGACAAATTTGCTTGTTTTCAGGATGAAATGTCTTAATTTAAGAAAAGTTTGACTTATTTTAAGTCAAATGATTTCATGAGAAAGCGCTAGGTAAATGTCTTCTATATTAAAAACAATACCAACTATTTTTTTTTTTTATCTTGATATAAGGTTAATAACACTTGGTTAGATTTAGTTAGATAATCAGTTTTTGCAGTGCACACACACACACACACAAACACATACACACACACACACACAGACACACCATAAATGGAGAAGATCTTGATCTGATAGACAGTAATCACACACGCACACACACACACCATAAATACTATATATAAGTACTGATGTGTGTATGTGACAATGCATAACATCATTTGTGTGTGTGTGTGTGCTTTTTTGAGTGTGTGTGTTTGTTTGTTTGTGATTGTGTCTGTGTGTGTGTGATTGTGGATGTGTGTGTGTGTGTGCGTGCGTGTGTGTGTTTGTGTGTGCGTGCATGTGTGTGTGTGTGTGTGTGTGTGTGCGTGCGTGTGTGTGTGCGTGCGTGCATGTGTGTGTGTGTGTGTGTGTGTTCAGAGACTTGGTCTGCTGGCCTTGCTAAATGAGGAGAGTCACTTCCCCAAAGCTACTGATGCCACTTTGCTGGAGAAGCTCCACTCACAGCACTCAGTAAGTCTACGACACACACACACAATCATATACACACACACACATACACACAAACAATCATACACACACACACACACACACACAAACACACAATCATATACACACACATACACACACACACACACACAATCATACACACACACACACACAATCATATACACGCACATACACACACACACACAATTATATACACACACACACACACACAAGCACACACACACACACACACACACACACACACACACACAAACTCCCTCACTCTTCTCTGACGCTGTTTTCTGTTTCCTCAGCGGAATCAATTTTATGTGAAGCCTCGGATGGCCACACACCAGTTTGGAGTCAAACACTACGCTGGAGAGGTGTGTGTGTGTGTGTGTGTGTGTGTGTGTGTGTGTGTGTGTGTGTGTGTGTGTGTGTGTGTGTGGAGTCAAACACTACGCTGGAGAGGTGTGTGTGTGTGTGTGTATGATTGTGTGTGTGCGTGCGCGTTTGTGTGTTTGTGTGTGTGTGTGTGTGTGTGTGTGTTTTTGTGTGAAGTCAAACACTATGCTGGAGAGGTGTGTGTGTGTGTGTGTGTGTGTGTGTGTGTTTGTGTCCCAACGGAAAGCTTGCTGGACAAGCACAGGGTTTTGCGTGTCATCTGACTGGCAAGACCTAAATGACCTATGCCAGAGAACAGGCACTGCATTGAAGTGGACTTCCCATCTCCAACCTGTGGAGGTCTCTGATGCAGTTGTGGAGGATCCATCTGTTGTTGGCCAGGCTGCACCATAACAGCATTGTTCACCTGCTCCAGCCTAGAACATCCAGGCAGACTCTCCTGTCTATTCAGAGAGCCCAAAATATAGAGTACTGGTCCAGTCTAAAGCTACAGGGAAAGTTGGCCAAACTGCCCTTTGCGGACCACTCTGCATCACACACCATCTATAGCAATGCCAACATCAATGAGGAGATCCTTATTTTCTGTATAAAAGCACGTCTACAGGTTCTTCCCACCAAATACAACCTTTCACTGTGCTTTCCTTCCATCCATTCACCCCTCTGCATGCTGCATGACCCCCCTCAACACCTGGAGTCAGTAGCCCACATTATGAACAGTTGCACATCACTGTATATTGCCAGACACAACAGACTTGTGGATCTCATTGCTGCTCAGATTCCCTGTGTGGGGAAAAGCTCTATAAAAACACTACTGTACAGTCTAATTAGTTTAACACACCTGCAAACACTCTTGTAGGAATACAAAATACACCAGATATTGTTGTCATATCTCAGCATTCCAGAACAGTTAAGCTACATGTATTTAAAGTAGCATGTGCATTTGATCTGTTTATGGAGGACTCTTGCCTTTCTAAGACTGTAAAATATCAATCATTAATATCTACCATCGAAAACCTTGGCTACAGATGCCAGCTTATTGTGCTAGTGTTTGGTAGTCTAGGACATGTACACAGGCTGGCGACCCGGGACTTTGTATTGGAGGGGCTATTGAAAACAAGAGCCAAGCAGTTGGTAAAGTACTGCTCAATTTCAGCCATTATAGGAAGCATGTTTATTTGGAAAAGGAGATGTTTTCTGTACCCCTGAGATTGTATTGTCATACATAACAATGTGCTGATGTGGTTTTATCTGTTTGATCATTCAAAACATTTGATTCCTAATGAAAATGTACTTGTAATGTGGAATTGAATAAAGTATCTAAAATGTGTGTTTGTGTGTGTTTGCAGATGCTGTATGAAGTCCAAGGGTTTGCTAATAAGGTTTAATGTGTGTGTGTGTGTGTGTGTGTGTGTGTGTGTGTGTGTGTGTGTGTGTTTCTGTGTGTTTGCAGGTGCTGTATGAAGTCTCAGGGTTTCTGGAGAAAAACAGAGACACCTTCAGAGATGACATCCTAAATCTGCTCAAGGAAAGCCGGTGTGTGTGTGTCTTGTGCGTTTGTGTGTGTGTGTGTGTGTGCGTGCGTTTGTGTGTGTGTTCCTACACTGCAAAAACTGCTTATCTAATAAAATCTAACCAAGTGTTATTAATCTTATATCAAGATCAAAAAATCTATTTGGTTTTTAGTATAAAGAGACTTAACTACTATTCTCTACTATAAAGAGACTTAACTACTATTCTCGCTGTGCGTTTGTGTGTGTGTGTACTGTGCGTTTGTTTGTGTGTTCCTATACTGTGCGTTTGTGTGCGTGTGTACTGTGCGTTTGTTTGTGTGTTCCTATACTGTGCGTTTGTGTGTGTGTGTACTGTGCGTTTGTTTGTGTGTTCCTATACTGTGCGTTTGTGTGTGTGTTCCTATACTATGGCACGGGCACACGCTAAGCTGAGTGAACAAACCAATTGAACTCAGATCTGCTAGCCTGGGCGAACTCACTCAGATCTGTTAGCGTGGGCGAACTAACTCAGATCTGCTAGCCTGGGCGAACTCACTCAGATCTGCTAGCCTGGGCGAACTCACTCAGATCAGAGCTGCTAGCCTGGGCAAACTAACGCAGATCTGCTAGCCTGGGTGAACTAACGCAGATCTGCTAGCCTGTGCGTAGTGATGTGCCCAAAAAAGTGAGGCTTCGGAGCCATAGACAGTAAAAGAAATGGACGAACAGACTCCGTCGTTTTCAATGGGAGGGCACTGAGTCAAATAGAACGATTTTTCAGTTGGTCCCCCTAGTACTGCGCAGACTCACACTTGACTTTGTGACGTTAGCCATCGAACTGAATCTTGTAACTCATATGATAGATACACAGAAATTCTTCTCACACTTCCTTCGCCTTCAAAGTCATCAAAGTTAAACATTTATTTATGTATTATTATTAATATCATCCTCACCAAGTCGTGTTAATGTTGAAGCTACCACACATGATCATCTTCAAAAACAGTCATGCTAAAACAAAACAAAAAAGTTATAGCCTTGAAGCTAATCTTCTTTCCACTTTTCCGACCTACGGTCGATCCATCGAAAACCTCTGAAAAAATTAGGTTTACTTTTTTTATTATTATTATATTCAATTAAATTCAACTTTATTTCGCCATGTATACAGAGATACTAGGAATTTGATTTGGTCTTCTCCATGCAGGCAACTCCTGCACAAGATCTCCACGGCTGCCACACAAGCGCCGCCATAGGTTGCCTCTGTGTAATGCTTTACCTTAACATACGGTCGTGTATGCTAGGTTTTGCTTATGAGTTACCGTCATAGACAGTAAGGTGGACTGAGCTTCTTATCCAAACAATACGGTTATGTCCCTACGGCGCGAAAGAGAGATTACGTCAAAGCTAGCTTCCCTCCAACCGAACAAGCTAACCATTCTTCTTACGGGTAACCAACGTTACGGACGAGGTAGGGGACTCTGTTTTGCCTTTGTAGTGTTTATGTGGATCACACAGAAGCTACAATATCGGCACAGGATATATGTTATATGAAGTTCTGGTATTTCCAAAAAATCCTAGAATGAATGGGCTTCTATGGGAGTTAGCAGAGAGGTGGTCCCTCCAGCCTACGTCGATTCTTCTACTTCCGGGAATTCGCCTGCCCCCTTGTTCGGAGCTTGTGTCGAGCAGAAAGGGGCGTGCCAGATGAAGCCCCGGTTCGAGGCTTGTGTCATTTCCATAAAAATCACGTGACTGATGACAAACAAGGCCTCGGTTTGTGAGTGTGACGTCTGAAGCTTCGTTTGGGACACACACCCACTTGACTGCTTCGGAATCTAATTCAAAGGCTTTGAATTGCGCGAACCAGGGCACCCGCTTTAGTGTCGGAATGAGTTGTGTTGTATTCCCGAAGTCAGGCGAAATTTGTGTTTCTATAGGGTAGCCCTGTTTTATATAGGATGCTTTCTCTGATTGTGAATTTTTTTTCTTTCCGGAAAATGTCCATAATCCATAATATCATGCACATAGAAATAAAGAAGAAATAGCATAGGTCTAGCCTAAAGCTTTGCCATTTAGAACAATGACATTAAAACGTGTCTGTATTGCAATCTTGTCTCAACTTCAATCATGTAATTTAAAAAACAATACAGGCTAATAATTTCTATGTAGGCCTAACAATAATGGCTGACATAATATTTTTCTTTATTGAAAGTTTGATTCATGAATCGTCAAAACATGTCGGCCCATATAGGGTTTGGTTTAATTAGGCGCCTGGTCGTTTCCTTTTCACTGTCGTCCATAGCGTGTTGAGGTTGATAATACTTCGTCCTGGTTCAGAAGCTAAGTAGTGTCTACTGCGGTTGTTAAGTGGATGGGAGACCGAATGGATCATTGACTGGGATAAGACATGATTTCACGCCTCCACCGAAACACCAATTTTACGTGATAACGAGTGACGGGATTAGTTGCCTAATCGTATTTTATTGTATTGAATTGAGACAAACAGAAATGCACATTTCTTGCAACACTTTTTATGTAATGAATGAGAACATTTCGAAGCTTTGGCATTGTGTTGAACGTTGTAGGCATTCTTTTCACTAGTCCGTGGCTGCTATAATTTATGCAAACCACCAGATGTCGCTGTGTTACATTTTGACACGTGCATAAATGGTATCCTTAATTGAGGATTTACCCAGGCTACAGATCATAAATGGGATCCTTAATTAAGGATTTACCCACAGAACCCTAACCCTACAGCAGGGGTGGGCAACTAGTTTCCCCAAGGGGCCACATGACAAACTGGGATTGTTGAGGAGGGCCGGACCCAAAATACCGAACTCAAGTCTGAACTCAATTCTGTCCAATTCTATTCTGTTCTTGTATAACATTAAGTAAATCATATGGTTTTGTTTACTACTCGTAAGAACAGATGAAAATGTGAGGGAGACCAAGGAAAAACAGCAATAGGCTATTAAATCTATGTCCAGTATTTAATCCTCATTCTCGAAAATGATTTTTTGACATTGACATTTTTTTTTTTCAGTTTTCAAAGACTGATATAAAAAAGTACTACAATATCTATATAATTAGGCTAGGCCATGAAAATGTGAAGGAGTCAGTACAACCATAGGCATGTGCCACCATTTCATCAACACTCAGCAATATTTCATCATTAAATCATTACCATCATTAAATTAACTCTATGCAGAATTAGACTATGAAAATGTGGAGCAGACAATAGTAGGCTGTCATTAGTTAATCAACATGCACAAAGAAAACTATTT
This sequence comes from Alosa pseudoharengus, assembly GCF_046254945.1. Classification (NCBI taxonomy): domain Eukaryota; kingdom Metazoa; phylum Chordata; class Actinopteri; order Clupeiformes; family Clupeidae; genus Alosa; species Alosa pseudoharengus. The sequence goes on along the minus strand of NW_027468680.1, from coordinate 117,667 downwards.
TAAAAATGTAGGCTATGTTTTTGCTTTAACTTTATGCACAAAACTGTGATTGGTCAACTCGCCCTGTGTGTTGAGCCGGCTGCTTCAAGCAACCTGTGGGTAGTAGCATCATACTAGTTCGCTAACATAAGCTTTGCAAATAAACTCAGACATATTTTGGTTACAGTGACTGGGTTATCCAAATGTAAACTGTCTATCTGCCAGTAACGTTTTGAAATTAACCATCGTATCGCCAACAAATAGCAGGAGTTTGTTCTGACAACCTTTGCGGTGGTGAGCGACGCAGACATAAGAGACACAAAACTTTGAAAGGTTTACGCCGACTTAAAGGCAACTGCCTTGTGTCGACGCAGAAGCATAAATTCTATTCACCAGCACATCAGTGAGGGTGTTTACATCGTATGCATCCACGCACAAATGTATGGGCGTACAAATAGCAGTCGCTTTCAAAATAAAAGCAACGATATTGATTTGCGTGCATTATCTCTATGCTAGGCTCTTGACTATTGTTCTTTCACGGACCTTACGCGGGCCAGTCAGGGAAAGCCCACGGGCCGGATGTGGCCCGCGGGCCGTATGTTGCCCATGTATGCCCTACAGGATACAGATCAGTTGCAATGTAACAGAAATCTCACAGTTCCCCATCCCAGGGTAGATTAACCCCAAAATTCAGAGTTTCCATCCCAGAGTAGAGAACTAATCTAATCACATGCTATCTGACACATATCTAATCTAACATGCTAACTGACACTTAACTAATCTAATCACGTGCTAACTTACACATATCTTATCTAATCACATGCTCACTGACACATAACTAATCTAATCACACGCTAACTGACAGAGCAATTGTCCCAATGTGCATATACAGTGCTCAGTATAAGTTAATACACACATGCTAAAGTTAAAATGCTAAAGTTGACAAAACAGAGGAATAAATAAATTATCTTTTGGAATTTGATTGGGGCAGCCGTGGCCTACTGGTTAGCACTTCGGACCTGTAACCGGAGGGCTGCCGGTTCGAACCCCGACTAGTAGGCACGGCTGAAGTGCCCTTGAGCAAGGCACCTAACCCCTCACTGCTCCCTGAGCGCCGCTGTTGATGCTGGCAGCTCACTGTGCCGGGATTAGTGTGTGCATCACCTCACTGTGTGTACACTGTGTGCTGAGTGTGTTTCACTAATTCATGGATTGGGATAAATGCAGAGACCAAATTTCCCTCACGGGATCAAAAGAGTATATATACATACATACTTATTTTAATTTAAAACATGAGGAAAAATCCACCCTTGAAGGACACCAATTTTCTTTGTGAATGAATAATGTATTGTAAATAAAGAAAAGTTCCTCCTTAAAATACAGGAGGCATAAGTCAATACACCCCTTTGTTAAATTCCCGTAGAAGCAGATTTTTATTTTTAAAGGCCAGTTATTTCATGGATCCAGGATACTATGCATCCGGGTAAATTTTCTTTGGCCTTTGGAATTAAAATAGCCCCACATCATCACATACCCTTCACCATACCTAGAGATGGGCATGATTTTATTTCAGTTAGCCTATTAGCTTGTTTGATTTGCATTGAGAGATGATCTTATGGAAAGTACCCCATGCCAATCTCGAGTATCGAGTGTATGTGATGATGTGGGGCTATTTTAATGTTACAGAGGTTTTCCTAATTTTTTTCATTTAGGCATTAAGATCAATTTCCAAAAGATGATTTTTGTTTCTCTTTTTAGTCAACTTCAACATGGGTGTAATAATAATAATAATAATAATAATAATACGTATTCACATATGCTGAGCACTGCAGTACACTGACCAGTGGCAAGCGGCAGGTTTCCTATTGTTCTCTACGGTTCTCTATGGTTCTCTATTGTTCTCTGTTGTTCTCTATGGTTCGGCAGCGTAATGGTGGCAGCGCTAGCATAGCAAGCGGCAGGTTTTCTATTGTTCTCTAAGGTTCTCTATTGTTCTCTATTGTTCTCTATGGTTCGGCAGCGGAACGGTGGCAGAGCAAGCTGAGCATTGAACTTGGTGCAACTTTCAAAGCGCAGCGCGAGAGTATTTAATTGTCAGTTTAGGCCAACGGTTTGTGTTACTTAGGAACAAGATAGATCTTATTATGATCTGAGCGTTGCGTTACGCTTACCACTGCTGGTTGCTGCTGGTCAGTGTGATCCCCACCTAAGTGTGTGTGTCTTTGTGTGTGTGTGTGTTATAGGTCAGTGTGATCCCCACCTAAGTGTGTGTGTCTTTGTGTGTGTGTGTGTTATAGGTCAGTGTGATCCCCACCTAAGTGTGTGTGTCTTTGTGTGTGTGTGTGTTATAGGTCAGTGTGATCCCCACCTAAGTGTGTGTGTCTTTGTGTGTGTGTGTGTTATAGGTCAGATTTTGTGTACGAGTTGTTTGAGCGAATTCCCTGTCAGAATGTCGAGTCTCTACGGAATTCCAAACACGGCCGACTAACAGTCAGCCTCCAGTTTAAGGTAAGAGACTACTAAACTCAGTTTAAGACTACTAAACTCAGTTTAAGGTGAGAGACTACTAAACTCAATTTAAGGTGACAGACTACTAAACTCAATTTAAGGTTAGAGACTACTAAACTCAGTTTAAGACTACTAAACTCAATTTAAGGTATGAGACTACTAAACTCAATTTAAGATTCAATAATATATGTTTATTTTAACATTAAAAAGACAAAATCAGTATAGTGTGTGGAAAAGGAAAGTATAATGCAAAGTCTGTCTAGGGGTGTCCACTATAATGACCAGTGTCCACTACTGTATAATGACCAGTGTCCACTACTGTATAATGACCAGTGTCCACTATAATGACCAGTGTCCACTACTATATAATGACCAGTGTCCACTATAATGACCAGTGTCCACTACTGTATAATGACCAGTGTCCACTATAATGATAATGACCAGTGTCCACTATAATGATAATGACCAGTGTCCACTACTGTATAATGACCAGTGTCCACTATAATGATAATGACCAGTGTCCACTATAATGATAATGACCAGTGTCCACTATAATAACCAGTGTCAGTGTCCACTACTGTATAATGACCAGTGTCCACTATAATGACCAGTGTCCACTATAATGACCAGTATCCACTATAATGACCAGTGTCCACTATAATAACCAGTGTCAGTGTCCACTACTGTATAATGTCCAGTGTCCACTATAATGACCAGTGTCCACTATAATGACCAGTATCCACTATAATGACCAGTGTCCACTACTGTATAATGACCAGTGTCCACTACTGTATAATGTCCAGTGTCCACTATAATGACCAGTGTCCACTACTGTATAATGACCAGTGTCCACTATAATGACCAGTATCCACTATAATGACCAGTGTCCACTATAATAACCAGTGTCAGTGGCCACTACTGTATAATGACCAGTGTCCACTACTGTATAATGTCCAGTGTCCACTATAATGACCAGTGTCCACTACTGTATAATGACCAGTGTCCACTACTATATAATGTCCAGTGTCCACTATAATGACCAGTGTCCACTACTGTATAATGACCAGTGTCCACTACTGTATAATGACCAGTGTCCACTATAATGACCAGTGTCCACTATAATGATAATGACCAGTGTCCACTATAATGACCAGTGTCCACTACTGTATAATGACCAGTGTCCACTATAATAACCAGTGTCAGTGTCTACTACTGTATAATGACCAGTGTCCACTATAATGTCCAGTGTCCACTATAATGACCAGTATCCACTATAATGACCAGCGTCCACTATAATAACCAGTGTCCACTATAATGTCCAGTATCCACTATAATAACCAGTGTCCACTTATTCTATTTTTGTTGTTAGAATTCTCTTCATTCCCTGATGAGCACTCTGAGCACCTGCAACCCTTTCTTTGTAAGATGCATCAAGCCCAACAACAACAAGGTGAACACACACACACGCACGCACGCACACACACACGCATCAAGTCCAACAACAACAAGGTGAACACACACGCATTAAGCCCAACAACAACAAGGTAAACACACACACACACACGCCTACACACACACACACGTTCACACACACACAAACACACATGCACGCATGCATACACATACACACACACACACTCTCTCTCTCCTCTCTCTCTCTCATCTCTCTCTCTCCTCTCTCATCTCTCTCTCATCTCGCTCTCCTCTCATCTCTCTCTCTCTCTCTCCACTCTCTCTCTCTATCTCTCTCGCCCACTTCAGATGCCCGGGCAGTTTGATTGGCAGCTGGTTCTGCAGCAGCTGCGCTACTCTGGGATGCTGGAGACGGTGCGCATCAGGAGGCGGGGCTTCCCCATCAGGCTGAGCTTCCAGGACTTCTACTCCAGGTAGGGTGTGTGTGTTTTCTCCAAATAAGCATCTGGTCTGGTTACTGTTTCCTCTTAGGTACAGGACACCATTTGGTTAGTGCTGCTGTTAACTTATCTGATCCTCAGATACAGGACACCATTTGGTTAGTGCTGCTGTTAACTTATCTGATCCTCAGGTACATGACACCATTGGGTTAGTGCTGCTGTTAACTTATCTGATCCTCAGGTACAGGACACCATTGGGTTAGCGCTGCTGTTAGCTTATCTGAAGTTACTGTTTCTTTAGGATGCTGGTGGGTAGCTCTAGCGTTAGCTTATCTGACGTTACTGTTTCTTTAGGATGCTGGTGGGTAGCTCTAGCGTTAGCTTATCTGACGTTACTGTTTCTTTAGGATGCTGGTGGGTAGCTCTAGCGTTAGCTTATCTGAAGTTACTGTTTCTTCTCAGGTGCAGGACACCATTGAGTTAGCGCTAGTGTTAGCTTATTACAGTGCATGAAAATGCACTGTTCTGTTATCCGAAGTCTTGTTGTTCTTCTTCTTCTTCTCCTAACCAAAATTTCTGCATCTAATTAAGCTTCAACCGTTTAACGTAGAAACTTTGTTCAAACTGTGTAACGTAGGTCTTGAAAACGACACTTGAGGAATGTATTTTTAGTGTTTTGTAAACTTTATACTTTTTGAGAACATAAATCAAGCTTATTTTTCCCCCATAGACTTTGCATTGGCACTATGACATCACAATGGGCTAATTAAACTGATTGCACCTGTATCAACTGCTTTCTGCTCAACTAGGCCAACTCTCTCTGTGTCTCTCCATTCTACAAGGATACAAGGCCCATTCCATCCAACTTTCTATCCATTCATCCTCTTCAAACCATTCACTCATCCGCCCATTAAACTATCTATTAACATCTATTAAACAATCTGCCTATCAACATGCATTACACTATCTACATTCAACTTTTAAACTATGTACTCTGTCTCAGGCTTTAAGCATACAATCTGGCTCTCTTAAGACTACAGATCCTGATTAGGCAGCCGTGGCCTACTGGTTAGCGCTTCAGACTTGGAACCGGAGGGTTGCCGGTTCGAACCCCGACCAGTAGGCACGGCTAAAGTGCCCTTGAGCAAGGCACCTAACCCCTCACTGCTCCCCGAGCGCCGCTGTTGTTGCAGGCAGCTCACTGCGCTGGGATTAGTGTGTGCTTCACTTCACTGTGTGCTGAGTGTGTTTCACTAATTCACGTATTGGGAGACCAAATATCCCTCACGGGATCAAAAGAGTATACTTATACTAATACTTAGATCCTGTTTAACTATGTCCTCTGCCCACAACTGTTTCAAAATAAATGTCTACAATAATTACAATAATTCACTATTAAATAATTTAACTATTTAAACTACTCAGCTACTGTTCAGCCATTTCAACTGCCAGTTGTCATCAACTATGACTCCCGCCAACTGTTTCCTCTGCCCACAACTGTTTCCAAATTAAAGTTTGTTTTGCATTTTATGTTAGTATATGTTTTGCATTTTCATGCACTGGTAATTTCCTTGAAATTACATTTTCTAGTTGACATTATTGTTTCTTATCAGGTACCATATGCAGCTGGGCTAATGTTATATTATCTAATGTTGCTGTTTCTTCAGGATGCCAGTGGACTAGCGTTAGCTTATGTCATGTTACTGATTCTTCTCAGGTACAGTACATCATTGGGCTAGTGTTAGCCTATCTGATGTTACTGATTCTTCTCAAGAAAGAAATGAATGACGAACGCACCATTTGACTGTGAGCCTGCCAAAATATTAGTTTTGCAAGACCTTTAAAAATGGACCCGATGTGAGCCTGCCAAAATATTAGTTTTGCAAGACCTTTAAAAATGGACCCGATGTGAGCCTGCCAAAATATTAGTTTTGCAAGACCTTTAAAAATGATTTTTATTTCAATGTGGAATCTTCTTCACATTCTTCTGTGTATTTATGGCTTTTTTCTGTGGTCTTTGTATTCCAACATTAGACTAATGTTATGCAGCAATACACAGCATAGCCTTACTTTTAGCTTACCTTTAAAGTATCAAAAGAAGAAGTTGTCTGTACAATAACTTGATCATTAATTAAAAGCACATATTAGTATGCATAGATTTCAGAAACATGTCATATAAACGGACATTGCTAGTAGTCATGCAAGATGTTCAAGTAAAGCAGCTTATAAATGACTGACTGACTATTATTGTGCTACATGCTTCAAATGTAAAGCACTCTGAGCTGCATTCTGTGTATGAAAGGTGCTATACAAATAAAGCTTATTATTATTATTATATTATTATTATAAATAGTTATGCAACATTATCTTCTATACATTAATGTACTTTTTGTACATAACATCATTTTAAATTACAATCATTTATACAACAAAGATACAACAGCATGTTTATCACAATAGATGTCATAGTATTCATGACATGAAAAAGGGAAACCACATATTGATAATAAAATAATTAGAATTTTATTTAAAAAAATTATTTGTCTGCCCCCCCACACACACAAAGCAGCCTCCACCCCTCCTGTAGTACTAGCACAGTGCCAGGGCTGATTGGGAGAGTGACCTCGGGGTCGACTTTTGGCTCTCGAGGGGTTCATTCAATGTCCTAATGGGAGTCATGGGCACCGACTGCGACCATTGAGACCTTGGTCTTCCTTTTCTGGTTAGCCAGTGGCACCTCATACCGTGTGGTGGCCGGGGCGTTCAACATGCCCGGCCCACGGCTTGTCCACAGGACCAGTGGAAGAATTCTGAAATAGCTCAGCCAGGTCGTCCATCACCCTACCGAAGAGGATCTCCCTCGCATAGGTGCCAGCTGTGCCCACATGGCAGGGCAGGGTTAGGGTTCAGCAGCCTTCACCCGGGTGGTTGGGAGCATCGATGGCTTTCATGTACGGGTGAAGCCACCATCTGAAGATGAAGCCAGCTACTTCAACTGAAAGCTCTTTTATTCGATCCATCTGCATCTGTGATGATGCCAAATTTGTGGACGTATTTGTTATGTACCAATTACGTATCTGGTAACGTGTGGTTACCCTTAGAGAGTGCCCTGACATCTTTACGTTACTGGGTAGTGCTAGTGTTGGCTGACATCTTTACATTACTGTTTCTTTCCTGATGCTGCTGGGTAGTGCTAGCGTTAGCGCATCTGATGTCATTGTTTCTTCTCAGGTACCGGGTGCTGCTGAGGGGGAGTGCCTTGCTAGATGACATGAAGGGGTGGTGCCTGCAACTATTCCACCGATATAACAGCGCTGAATCTGATTGGCGGATCGGGAAGACCAAGGTGACCAAGCAACAAGTAAACACTAAAGTATCAAAAACAAACGAGAGAGCCCTAACCCTATCCTGTGTGTGTGTGTGTGTGTGTGCATGCGTGCAGGTTTTTCTGAGAGAGTGTCTGGAAGCTGTGTTGGAGAAGCAGAGGGACTCTGAGATTCTTAAAGCCGTAACGCTCATCCAGGCCCATGTGTTGGGTTACTTACAGAGGTACTGACACACACAAAACACACACACAAACACACACACACACACATATACACACAGACATATACACACAGACACACATATACACACACACAAACACATATACACATACATACACATATACACACAGACACACATATATACACACACACACACACAAACACATACACATACACACATACACACACATATACACACACATATACACACACACACACAAACACACACACACACATACACATATACACACAGACACACACACATATACACACAAACACACACACACACACATATACACACACATATACACACACACATACACACACACACACACACACATATACATACATACACACAGACACACATACACACACACATATACACACAGACATACAAACACACTAGGGCTTTGACTCCGAACTTCGTTATTTGAATATAATTCGATTTTTTTTAAAAAACTAAAGATAGTCGAACGAATTTGAGGGATCTCTTAATATTCGAACCTGTAGCCTATGGAGATATTTTTTTGTAAATATATTTGGTTGTAAACGTTGTTTTCAATTCAGATTCCGAGGTTTTTTTCACGCCTGGTGAATTAAAATCGCGAGCTCATTAGCAGGGCTATTATTGGTCATCTGGGCTCCTGTAGGTGACGTTAGCATCCTGGCTGGTTCGTGCTTAGTGAGCTTCCACATAGACATAATAGACACTTGTATTTTAAACTTAATCAGATAATGTCTAATAAGTAAACGGGCTCTAACTTAACCTTCCTCTGATTTTAATCACCTCAGTTATCAAAGCAAACAGGGAAAAGAAATGGCAACACAATCATGAAAAACACTCAAATAAATAAATGTGCAGATAAGTCTGAATGAAAAGCACTGGTTGAAGCCTGGAAATATTGTAAACAAAGTAACGTTAGCTTAATTTGCTAGTTTATCTTTGTCTACTGGTTAGACTGTTCAGTTTCCCCATTTGTGTTTACATTTCAAATGAATACTTTTTCTTCTTGGAAAATACTTTCCCATTTGCATCGGGATTGAGATGATTAGAACTTAGCAGTCATTTTGAATGCAACAGTTTTGAACAAATTCGTGCAGCGTGCTAATGATGCTAACCGGATTTAATAGCAATTTAGCCAGTCGTCATGCACAAGTAATGTTTGGATTACATGTGTTGTGCATGCTGAGGAGGGATGCGCCTGTTGAGAGGGAGAGAGAGAGAGAGAGTGCACGGGGCAAGGAGAGTCTATGTTGAGGTAGGCCTACTTCTATCGCCTACTAACTCTGGTAGAGTTTGACATACTACAATGCAAGATATATTTAGCCTATTTATTTATGGACAACTTAAGGCAGGAGGTGTGTCTTGCTTTTAATTATGAATGTTCTATCGAACATATTTTTTATTGATATCGATTACATGTCTATTGCGATACATATCACTATTGATTTATCGCCCAGCCCTATGCTCAATAATAACAATTTTAACACACGCAAATACTCAGCCTTTTGTGCACATAGTCTATTGACATTGACCGATACACTGCCCTCTGGTGGACAGAACATATAGAACTTAAGTTTAATATTAATATCGGTCTTACTGAAGACATTTAATGGTTAAAATATTATTAATACATATTCAAATATATTCAAATATTAATAAACAAACGAACTTTGAATATGATTTTGGGGGAAAAGTCAAAGCCCTAATACACACACACACACACACACACACACATACACACATACATACACACACACACACACACATATACACACACAAACACACACACATATATAAACACACACACACACACACATCCACACATATGATACTTACAGAAGTTTGTTAGAAATTTGTTTAGTGTTATCGGGCTTTGCCATCACAGTAATTTCTCTGTAACCAGGAGGCAGTTTCGTCGACTACTGCAAAGCATTGTGGTCCTCCAGAAGAGCTTTCGAGCGTTGCTGTGCCGACGGCGCTACCTCAGGGTACGGTGGGCTTCTGTGGTCTTCCAGAAGGTTCTAAAAGGCCAGAGAGTGCGACGCATGTACAAGCAGCTACTAGAAGATCAACGAGAGAATTGGAGAAGAGAGGAGGAGAGGAGAAGAGAGGAGGAGAGGAGAAGAGAGGAGGACAAGAGAAGAGAAGAGGCACAACGAATCAGTCAGGTATTGTCATTAAGGAAACACTTCTATTCAAGAAGTGTAATGTTAGGCCATCCTTAGAGATGTGTTGGTTTGCTGTAACCTGATTGACGTGATGTCAGGCCATCCTTAGAGATGTGTTGGTTTGCTGAAACTTGATCTACATGATGTCAGGCCATGCTTAGAGATGTGTAACCCGACTGACTCAAATTGGGCCCGCCCCGTGAATATTTGTCCTGGTCTTTTGTGAAAGTGAAATATTCTGCTTCAACTCAAGCGGAAAAGCACCCGTGTTTCTATGGAAACATAGTGCACCTGGCGTTTTATAAGCAGTATATAAGTATACGTTTATATACTCTTTTGATCCTGTGAGGGAAATTTGGTCTCTGCATTTATCCCAATCCATGAATTATTGAAACACACTCAGCACACACTCAGCACACAGTGAGGTGAAGCACACACTAATCCCGGCGCAGTGAGCTGCCTGCAACAACAGCGGCGCTCGGGGAGCAGTGAGGGGTTAGGTGCCTTGCTCAAGGGCACTTCAGCCATGCCTACTGGTCGTTGCTCGAACCGGCAAACCTCCCTCTTTAGGGTTAGGGTAAGAGTAATATTAATAATAACAATAATAATAATATTACATTTTCACATAGATACATCAAGACAAACAGCACACAGGGTACATGGACAAGGTCACATCACAGGTACTTGGACAAGGTCACATCACAGGTACATGGACACCAACGCTGGCTAGAGTCAATGAAGAAAAGGCCAGTTTGATGAGGTGCGTGTTGAGGGCCTATTATTAGAGGTGGGTTTTGAGGGCCTATTATTAGAGGTGTTTGAGAAGGGCCTATTTGAAGGATGGTAGGGTGTTTGATGTGTGCAATGTGTTGTGTGGATAATCGGTTTCATGTGTGTAATCTGTTTGATGTGTGTAATCTGGTTGATGTGGGTAATCTGTTAACTCATTGAATGCCAAGCTGTTTTCGGAAGCTTTGTCCTAGAGTGCCAACAATCTAGACCATTGTTGATGATTTTTGTACAGCACAGCATATTCTGTGTTATAGCAATGAACACATACAATGTTTGAAAGGTGAGACTTTAAGCTCTCAGTGGGTGCAAACCGTGTATTTCTACACGCCTCTGTTCCTGAGAAATCCCAAGCTAAACAGTTGCTAGTTTTCATCAAAATCGCTTTTTTTTTTTAGAAATGGAGATATAACATCTTTCGTGAAATATGAAGTGTTGCCTGTAAAGTTTCCGGGAAGTGACCTGGCGAGACTGCCACCTAGTGATAGACCCACGAAAATGGCCTGGTTTTGAGCTGACGTGCATGTGTCACTGATTCAACCCAAAGCGGCAACCGAGTTATGATAAAATGTCCAGATAAAATGTCCAGATCGTCGTTTTCATGAGTTTTCGATCGTCATATATTTCATTTCCATTCATCACAGAGTTCCCAAAATCACATATAAGGTGTGTTTGAGTGTCTAGTTTCGTAATTAAAAAAAAAGCTAAAAACTTAATATTACGTTTTTGGCACTCAACGCATGGGAAGGAAAAACGTAATATTATACGTTTTTGGCACTCAATGAGTTAATCTCCCTGGTGCTGATTTGCTCCTAGAGTGCAGATGCGTTGGACCAGTCGGAGTCTGGCAAAGCCTCGCAGCAAGCTGCAGACTCACCTGAGGAAGATGTAGCCTCATCTGCATCTGCAGACTCACCTGAGGAGTTGTCTGGTGAGGTGTTGTCGAAAGTGGAGGCGTTTCCACCTGACGTGCCGGCCGATACTGCATGGGAAGGCGAGGAGGCGTGGCAGGTGATCTAATGTTCTAATGGTGTTTTAATGTTAATGGCATTCTAATGCTGCACCTGTAATGGTGTTCTAATGTTAATGGTGTTCTAATGCTGCACCTGTAGATTTAATGTTAATTGTGTTCTAATGCTGCACCTGTAATGGTGTTCTAATGTTAATGTTGTTCTAATGCTGCACCTGTAGATTTAATGTTAATGGTGTTCTAATGCTAATGGTGTTCTAATGCTGCACCTGTAATGGTGTTCTTATGCTGCACCTGTAATGGTGTTCTAATGCTGCACCTGTAGATTTAATGCTAATTGTGCTCTAATGCTAATGGTGTTCTAATGCTGCACCTGTAATGGTGTTCTTATGCTGCACCTGTAATGGTGTTCTAATGCTGCACCTGTAGATTTAATGCTAATGGTGTTCTAATGCTGCACCTGTAATGGTGTTCTAATGCTAATGGTGTTCTAATGTTAATGGTGTTCTAATGCTAATGGTGTTCTAATGCTGCACCTGTAGATTTAATGTTATTGGTGTTTTAATGCTGCACCTGTAATGGTGTTCTAATGCTAATGGTGTTCTAATGTTAATGGTGTTCTAATGCTAATGGTGTTCTAATGCTGCACCTGTAGCTCTTTACCTACATTTTATTATATTTCTGCAAATATAGTTCTTTAGCTTAAATGTTTCAGTGGTAATAGCTTAAATGCTATTCTAATGCTACAACAATAGCGCTTTAGCTTTACCTTTAGAACCCGATTGACGCAAAGTGCGTCAAAAAACACACCCTTTCTTCTCTGTTACATTGCTCCGGAACTCTTCATTGCAGCGAGCTGCATGACAGAGCAGAAGCGGGGCTTTCCAAATAGACTACACTCTTGTCTGTACGATCAAGTATGAAAATTAAAAAAATCAAATCAAATGAAATTAAATCAAATTGCATCATATTTACAGTCTACTTCTCTGCATTCACCTGCCCACCTATTACTCTCTTTTGAATTACTCGCGAACCCCTGATCGCATCGTTATGGCAAGCATATCAGATGAAAGAGGGGACACAGGGCCATGTTTATCGATGCTTCTGGCTTATAAAAACAGACGGAAGCGACTGCAAAATAATAACGTCATGTACACAAACCAACGCTACACACCCATTACTCTCGTTTGAATTACTCGCGGACCCGTGATCGGATAGATATGCCACGCATGTCAGATGAAAGAGGAGACTCAGAGCTATCATATGATACCAAGTACAGTGGGCATTGCTTCGATTTGGCCAGCTTCCCTCGCGGTCCGCGCGCGGGATTACGCGGTATCACGCGGTATCACGCGACTTTAATTTGTATCACGCGGTATCACGCGACTTTAATTTGTATTTTTCCAGTGACGCTGCAACGACGCTGCAACAACCCAAACAACCAGCAGATGTCTCTTGTGAGCAGGGTCTCGTAAAAAGAAATGGAGCCTGGAAAACCCTACACAGACTTCACTACAGACTTTAGGAGACTGGTTTAGAAATAATTTAATAGCCAGAAATATGCCTGCCCTGCCCTAATAAAGAAATAGTTGGTTAACTGCGAGTGAATCCCGTTTGCAGCCGTAGAAGAAACGCAGGACAAATGAAACATTCCGGTTTTCTCGTAGTGCAACATTGATAGACAGACATCATTTGGACAAAATATAGAGCATATTAACCTCCGTTGTTCAGCCAAATGCCTTCCTGTTACGTCCTGTTAACACAGTTACAGGCGATAAACGATTTTTGATGGTCACAAGTTTACTTCATTAGCGGTTTATTTTTTTTATTATTAAAGAGTGTTTTTCATTTAAAGGTTTGACTTCATGCTTATTCAGTAGAGCATTTAGTGCTCTCCCCAATCCCAAACGTTCACATTGCATGTTTGTTTGTAGGCTAATGGATGCAACCGCGAGATACGCATTTGACGGCAATGAGTTGTTAAGACATGAACCAAGACATATAGCCCAGCAGCAATCTAGGGACTGTTCGTTATTGAAGGGGCCACCGGTGGGATTTTGAGTCAAAAGTTGCATGACCCTCCCTTGCCTGGACTTGTTTTCACTTTTATAAAGGCTTTGTTTGAATGCTGTTGGAACAAATAGTAGTTGATTATAAAGGCAACTTTCTGTTGCAATATGCTGTGTGTTCTGGACTGCAGGTAACTTGTTAAGCCAGTGGTTCTCAAACTTTTTCTTTCATTCCCCACTCCCACATTGCCCCACATTGCCCCCACATCAAGGGGGCAATAACTGATGATAGTGGAGATAACGTGTTATCCCGAGGCCTTTGCAAGTCAGTTTCTCCGACGGTATTCTACCCTATTAAAAATATAAGTTTTCGATGTCCCAAACGGAGAGCCATACTTTATTGTTTTTAACAATCTCTATGCTACTCACCAAAATGTAGGCATGGGAACATGATGAAGTATCCAACTGTCGTGTGTTAAATTATTGTGATTATGAGCCAGTGGTTGTTAAATTATTGTGATTACGAGCCAGTGCGTGACTCGGACATCTAACTAAATGCAACAGGCTCATCGTCCTCGCATTCGCAAAATGAGGACCAGTGTTTTGTCAAATTGCAAATAGCTATTCGTTTTAACGAATTTCTATGATAGTATGAAGTACTTTTTGTATAGGCTACTATCTTAATCTTGGAATATGGGGAGGGAAGTGGCAGTGTTTTTTTGCGCATCAGCAGAAGTCAGCCAAATACGAATGTAATTCTGCGGCATAAAGCAGATGTATTTGTTTATTGTACAGAAAAATAAAAATGACATGTCAAGCAATCAATTGACTACATTGCAGTCAAGAAGTAGGGCAAATTAATTTACGAAACCAAAACGTGGGTCATAGTTGTCTAAGCCTCTATTGCGTAACCTGTTAAAAACGTTGCTAGATAGTATTAAATCGCCAACAACATTGTTTTCTGCAGAAGCCTACCCAAGGCTACAGATTAATTCTGAACAGTTATTTCTCTACTGGCTCAATTATCACACAAGACACTGTTTTGATTTGCGTAGTTGCGTTACCCCCAACACTGACAATAACGTAGACAGCAAATTAAGATATTTTTTCGTTTTGTGGAGCGGCACCGGTAGGCTATCAAAAACAGATTTCGATTTTCGTTACCACCGTGTAGTCAAGCCTTGAGCCATACCCAAGTAGCCTAAATCGAGGTAATGTTTAATTATGCATGATTTATTTTGTTATTGAATTCGTAGGCTGGGATTCCTCTCGGCAACAATTATGTTTAATGGTAGGCTCCTGCTTTTTCAGAAGGGGCGGCAGTCAGGCTACTGACAGAGCGATGTACAGTGGCAGAGCGACGCACAGTGGCTGAAAGTGGTACTAAAGTTTCACGCAGCTTCACGCCGCGTAATGCGTGACTGAAGTGGCCATTTGAAAGCGACGCCCACTGTACACCCTTCTGGGTTATAAAACAGACAAAGTGACAGCAAAATAATAACTTCATATAGCTGGACCCTACGTTTTTGTCTGTTCTTGTGGCAAAGCGTGTTTATAATCCAACGCTATCGTGTGTTTCTCTATGGCAAAGCATGTTCTTAATCCGGTTTTGAGATCCTAGCAAATTCCTGCATGGCATCCAATTCAAGGCTCATATTGCATCCCAATTTGTTCAACAAAGAAACACCTTTTTTGCCTTTACTTTGTTCATGGCAATGCGGTAAAAAGTTGAGAATCATTATGAGTGCATACACCATAGGCACACAGGCTAACACGCAACCTCGGGTCAAGTCAGGTCAGATCAGTTCGTGTCACAGATATGGAGCACAGAAAGGTCATTTTTCATCACTAAATAAAAAATGGCATTTATTTCTGTAAATCACACACCACATATTTCTGTAAATTGTGCAGCCCCAGAGTATCCCTCCAACATGGCAATTATATTGCCCGATTCAGGACAGTCTGCCCTACACACACATGAAATGCATGTAGAGCTATGAGCTTGCCGTGGTGAGATACATGTTGAAATACAAGAATTTTTATAATACGCTTTTTATATTTAAATTTTTAAAAAATCAAAATAAAATCAATGCTAGTACAATGAAATTATGGCATATCTGGATAGCCTAGACTCTGCTGAAAAAAACAATACATAATATGTGTGTGTGGCACTTACAATGACCAGAATAAATCCTTATGAATAAAGGTAGTGAAAATGCCCTAAAAACAGCGTAGGGTTCTAAGGGTTAAAAGACAATTCCGGCGCAAAATGAACCTAGGGGTTAATAACACATGTGTAACGAGTTCGTCCGTTCTCTGGGATATGTTTTCATTTTAATCAAACGTGACCAGTTTTGCCACAAACCGCTAATAAGCGTTTAACGTTGGTCTTCGGGGCACACGCAAAGTGAAAAAAAAATCGCTATTTCTATACCACTAACAAGGCTCAAAATAGCACCACACTTCCGCGGTAGCATAATGACGGGCCCTACATGTAAACCGAAGCATTGATAACTTTGTAAGTGTACAGACGGTTTATTAAAAAGATAGTTTAGAAACCATACCGTTCACGTAGACAGGCTGGCGCCATCTTGGGAAAACAGTCACGTGACAATTCAGCTCACATTGCACAACAGATGAATAAATGAATGTACCTGCAGGTGGAAGCAATTGTGTGGATAATAAATGATAATATATTAATTTAACTGCAGGTGGAAGAGATCGTGCGGATAATAAATGATTATAACTGAATCGTGCGGCTAATAAATGATAATAACTGAATCGTGCGGATAATAAATGATAATAACTGAATGTACCTGCAGGTGGAGGAGATCGTGCGGATAATAAATTATAATATATGAATGTAACTGCAGGTGGAGGAGATCGTGCGGATAATAAATTATTATAACTGAATCGTGCGGATAATAAATGATAATAACTGAATCGTGCGGATAATAAATGATGACAACTGAATGTACCTGCAGGTGGAGGAGATTGTGCGGATAATAAATAATAATAACTGAATCGTGCGGATAATAAATGATGATAACTGAATTGTGCGGATAATAAATGATGATAACTGAATTGTGCGGATAATAAATGATGATAACTGAATGTACCTGCAGGTGGAGGAGATCCTGCGGCTGGAGCGTGAGATGGAGCTTCTGCGGCGGCGAAAAGAGGAGACGGAGCGCAGCCTGGGGGCGGAGTCTCAGGAGCGTCTGCGGCGTCTGAGGGACGCCATCGATGCCCAGGCCAGTCGTGCCGCCCAGCACTTCCTGCACGTGCTCAACTTTCACGAGATCGACGAGTGCGTGCGCAGCATCGAGAGCACCCTGCCAGACACACACGCACACGCACACTCGCAAACACACACACACGCACACGCACAGGCAGCTGGCCGGGAGGAGGAGGACGTGGATGAAGGGCTCGGGGCAGATGACTCGCCCAACCCCAGCGAGACCGGCCAATCAGACGGCCAGCGCACAAGTGGCATCCGCAGCGGCGACGAGTCTGAGGAAGAGGAGGAGCTGTATGCCAATGAGCGCATGCCGCCGCCCACCCAGCCACACGCAGCCAATCACAGCCTGCCCTCTAGCGGTGACCCCGCCTACTGCCCCCTACAGTCCGAGGAAGGGGAGGAGCTTATACCTCCAGATGAAGACTCTGAGGATGAAGATGTTGCCATGACAACAAGGCAGTCTTCATCTCATGCCAACCAATGGCCATCACAGCAGCGGGTTTCCATAGCTACCAGTACCAGCTCAGGAGCCCAATACTACAGCTCTGAAGCATCGGTGAGCACACACACACACACATGCATGCACACACACACACACATGCACACACAAACATGCAAACATAACACACACGCAGGCATAACATACACACACACACATGCCAAACACACACACACGCACGGAAACATAACACACACTCAGGCATAACACACACACACACACACAAACACACACACACACACACATGGAAACATAACACGCACACACACATGCAAACAACACACACACATGCATACACACATATGCAAACATAACACATGCCAAACACACACACACACACATGGAAACATAACACGCACACACACATGCAAACAACACACACACATGCATACACACATATGCAAACATAACACATGCCAAACACACACACACACACACACATGCAAACAACACACACACATGCATACACACATATGCAAACATAACACATGCCAAACACACACACACACACACACACACACACCATTAATGATCAGACTACATTACTGCTTTGGTGTATTTCTTAGATCAGAATTGAAATTTGAAAAATAGTATCTCAACCTCCACCTCCACCTTTTCACACCATAACATCTTGTTACTTTGAACAAACCGTACATGCAATTGAATGTCAACAATTGTCAACAATTGGTGTTTTTTACATTCTCAATTACTAACCTTATGTTGGTCTAAATGCATTTTAATGGTTCCCTGTTAAATTGTGTGTGTGTGTGTGTGCATGCATGCGTGTCTGTGTGTGTGTGTGTGTGTGTGTGTGTGCGCGTGTGCATGCGTGTGTGTGCGTGCGTGTGTGCATGCGTGTGTGTGTGTGTGTGTGCATGCGTGTGTGTGTGCGTGCATGCGTGTGTGTGTGTGCATGCATGCGTGTGTGTGTGTGCGTGCATGCGTGTGTGTGCGTGTGTGCGTGTGTGTGTGTGTGTGTGTGTGTGCGTGTGTGTGTGTGTGCGTGCATGTGTGTGCGTGCATGTTTGTGTGTGTGTGTGTGTGTGTTCGTGTGTGTGTGCGTGTGTGCATGCGTGTGTGTGTGTGCGCGTGTGTGTGTGTGTGATAGATGGAGGGCAGCGATGATGACTTTGATAGATGTGACTCGGATGGTGATTCTTTGGGTCGAAGAGATTCTGTCTACAGCTGCGTCACGCTCCCCTACTTTCACAGTTTCCTTTACCTGAAAGGTACACACACACCACAAACACACACACACACAAACACACACACAGACGTAGACAAACAGGCTGTGACTGGACTGGGTTAACCCTAGTACCGACACACACACCCTAATACTGACACACACACCCTAGTACTAACACACACATCCTAGTACCGGCACACACACACCCTAGTACCGACACACACACCCTAGTACCGACACACACACCCTACGACACACACACCCTAGTACTGACACACACACCCTAGTACCGACACACTCACCCTAGTACTGACACACACTTGGCTAGTATCGACACACACCCTAGTACCGACACAAACTTGGCTAGTACCGACACACACACCCTAGTACCGACACACACTTGGCTAGTACCGACACACTTGGCTAGTACTGACACACAACCTTTTTGTGTTTGTATGGGTGCTTGGATGGTGTGTGTGTGTGGTTGGCTGATGTGTGTGTGTGTGTGTGTGTGTGTGTGCGTCTGTGTTTATCAGGTGGAGTCTTAAGTGTGTGGCGGCGGCGGTGGTGTGTGTTGCGGGACGAGATGCTGTTGTGGTTTCGGGCAAAACAGGAAGCATTAAAACAGGGCTGGCTCAGGAAGAAGGGTGGCGGATCGTCCACTCTGTCCCGACGCAACTGGAAACGACGCTGGTTTGTCCTGCGCCAGAACAGCCTCCTCTACTACACCAATGACAAGGAGGACCAGCTCAAGGGGGCGCTAGACCTGCGCTCCGCAAGGTGGGGGCTGGAGTTAGTGTAGGAGACGAGGAGATAGAGTAGGAGACGAGGAGTTAGTGTAGGAGACAAGATAGTGTAGGAGACGAGGAGATAGAGTAGGAGACGAGGAGTTAGTGTATGAGAGAGAGGAGTTAGTGTAGGAGACTAGGTGAGGAGATGAGTTAGTGTAGGAGACGAGGAGTTAGTGTAGGAGATGAGGAGTTAAGTGTAGAAGACAAGATTGTGTAGGAGACAAGGAGTTAGTGTAGGAGACAAGATAGAGTAGGAGACGAGGAGATAGAGTAGGAGACGAGGAGTTAGTGTAGGAGACAAGATAGTGTAGGAGACGAGGAGATAGAGTAGGAGACGAGGAGATAGTGTATGAGAGTGAGGAGTTAGTGTAGGAGACGAGGTGAGGAGATGAGTTAGTGTAGGAGACGAGGAGTTAGTGTAGGAGACGAGGAGTTAGTATAGGAGATGAGGAGTTAAGTGTAGAAAATGAGTTAGTGTCATTATGTACTAAATATTCATCAGTTTTGTGTTTTTTTACTGTCTATGTTTTGCAGATAGGCGTTAAACATCTGTTGATATTAAATATGTATTGTTCATAAAGTTTCTATAAACAAAGGTTGTGTATGTGTGTGTGTTTTAACAGAGAGGTCTATGAGTGCCCAGACCGAGTTAACGGGATCGATGTTGTCATGCCCGACCGCACCTACCATCTGACTGCAGAGTCCGCAGAGGATGCCAGGTGAGTCTGTGTCTGTGTGTGTGGCAGGTGAGGATGTGTGTGTGTGTGCCAGGTGAGTCTGTGTGTGTGTTATTTGTGTGAAAAAAATTAAGAGACCACTGCACATTTGTCAGATATATACAGGTGGGTCTCAAAAAATTACAATATCATGGAAAAGTTAATTCCCCATAATTTAGTTCAAAAAGTTTATCTTTCATATATTCTAGATTCATTAGATTTAATGTGACATATTTCAAGCCATTTTTGTTGTATGACTGTTTTCATGAGCTGTAAGCCGTAATCATCAAGATGACAACAATAAATGGCTTGACATATTTCACTTTATAATATATATATATATATATATATATATATATATATATATATATATATATATATATATATATATATACTGAACACTTCAATCATACACTGGATCGGTACTCTGACACTGTTTGGTTCTGAGCACAAGTAAAACTTTTGAGGCGAGTGTTTTATTTTGCAAGAACTGTCAGACATTCTGTGAATGTAGTTTGAGAATGGAGAAAAGCGTGAAAGGTTTCAAAAAATGTGTTTTAATAATTGTGGAAAACTGTAAGCGTTCCCTTATTTTTTTTTGAGCAGTGTGTATATATATATATATATATATATATATATATATAAATAATAGACATAATAGACACAAATAGATAATCAGATCAATACATATTAGATAATCAGATAGATACATATTAGATAATCAGATAGATAGATAATTATGACCGCCGCGCAGCGAAGCGGCGGTCATATAGGTTTAGTCAGATTTTTTTTTTTCTTTTCTTTTTCGCATGCCCAAATTTCTGTCAATGAGTCCCGGGACACTGAAAGACCGGGGTAGACGAAACTTGGTGGGCATGTAACCCCATATGGATAGCATGGAACCATCGTTTTTCGTTTTGATCTGTAGCCCCCCCGCTGGACTGCACCCCCCGAAAGGAGGGTAGGGCAGACACAGTTTTCTGTGAATATCTCGAGAACCGTAAGGTTTAGGAGGACCATTTTTTTTTGGTAAGTTGATCTCAAGTGGCCATGTCAACCCATTCCATAACCACTCATTTCATGTATAGCGCCACCTAGTTAAACCTAAAAAAGTAAAAATGAGGTGTTGTAATCGCAGGTATCTGTGACCTAACATAGTCAAAACTGCACGAAATTGGAAGTGTAGGATCATTATGACACCCTCTGAATGCACGCCAAGTTTCGTGGAATTCCGTTCATGGGGGGCTACACAATAAATTAATTTATGTTACTATACACCAACTGGCCTGTAGGTGGCCGGAGACAGTTTTCTGTGAATATCTCGAGAACCGTAGGGCCTAGGAGGTCCACCTTTTTTTTGTATGTTGATCTCAAGGGGCCATGTCAACCCATCCCATTGCCACTTATTTCATGTATAGCGCCACCTAGTTAAAAATTAAAAAGCAAAAATGTAGGTGTTTTCATCACAATATCTCTGGCTGACATGGTCAAAACTGCACGAAATTGAAAGTGTAGGATCATTATGACACCCTCCGAATGCATGCCAAGTTTTGTGTACTTTCGTTCATGGGGGGCCTTCCAATAAAATAATTTATGTGTACATTTAGTGACGTACACCAACAAGGATTCCCGGGACACTGAAAGACCGGGGTACACAAAACTTGGTGGTCATGTACCCCCACATGGATAGCATGGAACCGTCATTTTTCGTTTTGATCTGTAGCCCCCCCGCTGGACTGGACCCCCCGAAAGGAGGGTAGGCCAGACACAGTTCTCTGTGAATATCTTGAGAACTGTAGGGCCTAGGATGACCATTTTTTTTCCGTATATTTGCCTCCAGGGGTCATGTTAACCCATTTCATGTGCACACATGTGCACAAACAGATACACACGCACACACACACATTCACAGTAATCATACGTATGACATATACTCACACAGTAGACATATGTACGCTTCCATGCACAGGCACATACGCAGGCACACACACAAGCACGCACACACACACACACACACACACACTCACACTCACACACACACACACCCACACACATAACATAAACATAACACAAACAATCAAGAATTTCTCAGAATTATGAACAGGCAAGATGGAGGTGGGGTTGTATAAAATTTTACATGTGAAATCTATGAACTAATCATGTTTTGGGACTTGTTGTCTAGCAGATACCAGTGAGAATTGAGTGTGGATAATGCAATTTAGTGAGACAGTTAGAATCATATAGGCCTTTCAGCGTGATTTCTTTTTGTGGAAAAAATGTGCTGGACTGGGCGGCGGTCATATTTTGTACCGCTCTGCGGTACATCTAGTTAGATAATCAGATAGATAGATAATTAGATAATCAGATAGATACATATTAGATAATCAGATAGATAGATAATTAGATAATCAGACAGCCCAGAGGTGCACTGATGCCCCCTAGTGGATGTTTCTGTTCATGTGAACTGGAAGTGTGTGGAGCACAAAATGCTCCAGATGTGTCAAGTCTGTGCAACAGTATTGTTAAAATGTGTGTGTGTGTGTGTGTCCAGCCACTGGTTCAGCGTGCTAAGTCAGGTGCACGGCTCCACTGAGCAGGAGATCAGTGAGATGAATGCTGAACAGGCCAACCCTCAGAATGCAGTGGTGAGTTAACACACACACAGACATTGTATAGAATCGATATTGATATCGATATACAGCAGATGAAAACTAGCTGTTGCTAATTCTGGCATATTTACATTGTGTATTTTATACTGATCTCCCTAAAATGAACTGCTCCTACTAAATAAACATATACACAAATAAATAAATAAATAAATAAAAAAGTGTACTACTATTAAATAAATAAATAAATTCATGAATAAATAAAACTAAATACACAAATAAATAGATAAATAACTATGTACTGCCCCTACTAAATACACAAATAAATAAATACACCAATAAATAGATAAATAACTATGTACTGTCCCTACTAAATACACAAATAAATAAATATGTACTGCCCCTACTAAATACACAAATAAATAAATAAATATGTGCTGCCCCTACTAAATACACAAATAAATAAATAAATATGTACTGCCCCTACTAAATGCACAAATAAATAAATCAATAAATAACTATGTACTGCCCCTACTAAATACACAAATAAATAATTAAATAAATACACAAACAAATAAATAAATAAATAAATATGTACTGCCCCTACTAAATACACAAATAAATAAATACACTAATAAATAGATAAATAACTATGTACTGTCCCTACTAAATACACAAATAAATAAATAAATAAATACACAAACAAACAAATAAATAAATAAGTACTGCCCCTACTAAATACACAAATAAATAAATCAAATAGATAAAAGTGTCTTTGTTGCTTTTTCTCCCTCTGACCTCGATTCTCTGTTCATCTCCATCAGGGATCTCTGGATGTCGGGATGATCGACTCTGTCTGTGCTTGTGACGCTCCAGACAGGTAGCAAACGCAAACACATTAAGCCCAACTTAACACACACACACAAAAAGAAACGCACAAACATTAAACCCAACTTAACACACACGCACAAAAAGAAACACACACACATTAAGCCCAACTTAACACACACGCACAAAAAGAAACACACACACATTAAGCCCAACTTAACACACACGCACAAAAAGAAACACACACACATTAAGCCCAACTTAACACACACGCACAAAAAGAAACACACACACATTAAGCCCAACTTAACACACACACACAAAAAGAAACACACACACATTAAGCCCAACTTAACACACACACACAAAAAGAAACACACACACATTAAGCCCAACTGAACCCTGACCTTTTCTAGCCTCAACCTCCCCTTGCCCCCAAACTATTCTAACTATTCACCTCTCTTTGCCCCCAACCTCTCCTGACCCCTGACCTGTGACCCCTAACCCTGCTGTGCTGCCCCCTGCAGGCCGTTCTCGTTCGTGCTGCAGTTCTCCCAGCGGCTGCTGGAGTGCCGTGCTGACAGTGCAGAGGAGATGCACCACTGGATCACACTGCTGCAGCGCAGCAAAGGAGATGCCAGGGTGCAGGGCCAGGAGTTCCTGATGAGAGGTACACACACACACACACACATATGCACACACACACACACACACAAACACATATGCACACACACACGCACACATATGCACACGTACACACACACACAGTTACTGTTGTTTTTTAGCGAGAGCTGTTGAGGGCTTTAGGTTTCATCATGACATTCCTCATCATCATAACAGCTAATGTTTTATAAGTATAAGTATATTTTTGATCCCGTGAGGGAAATTTGGTCTCTGCATTTAACCCAATTGGTGAATTAGTGAAACACAAACAGCACACAGTGATCACACAGTGAGGTGAAGCACACACCATCCCGGCACAGTGAGCTGCCTGCTACAACGGCGGCGCTCGGGGAGCAGTGAGGGGTTAGGTGCCTTGCTCAAGGGCACTTCAACCGTGGCCCACTGGTCGGGGCTCGAACCGGCAACCCTCCGGTTACAAGTCCAGAGTGCTAACCAGTGGGCCACGGCTGCCCACGGCTGTTTTTTACTAATTTATCGTCATCATAACAGCTAACTAGCTGTTTTTAACTAATGTTTGTGTGATGTAAATAAAGTGTTTGTTTGTGTTTGTTTTTATTTCCTCTCCCTCCCTCCCTCCATCCCTCTCTCCCTCCCTCCTCTCTCTCCATCCCTCCCTCCATCTCTCCCTCCCTCTTTCCTTCTCTCTCTCCCTCCTTCTTTCTCTCTCCAGGTTGGCTGTATAAGGAGTGGTCAGGGGGCGTGGCTAAGCAGCTGCGTCGGCGGTGGTTTGTTTTGACTCACGCCTCTCTGGATGAGTACAGCAGCAGCCAATCAAACACCCCAAAACGCTCCTCCCTGCTGCTCACCAGCCTGTGCACCATCACACACACACACGCTCCATCAGGTACACACACGCGCGCGCGCGAACACACACACACACACACACACACACTGTTACATCCTGGTCTAGGGCTTGTGGGACATAACAAAAACGGGCAGACACAAAACGTAATAAAAGGGTGTATTTATTAATACCAAAAAAAAAACCAGTATGGAAAAATGTCTAAACGGCACTAAGAAAAACACGGCCTACAAAGTAGGCCTCTGTGGCCAGGCGCTCACCCCAGGGAGTGAGAGAGCTGACGGCGAGTTGCACGGGTGGCAGCGATGTGCGGCAGTGACGGTGGCAACGAACGATCCTCACAGCTAGCAAGAGAGCGAGCTCAATGACGTCAGCCCCTTTTAAACGTCATATGGTTTCACACCACCACTCAGTTGCGCCAATCTGCCTGGAAAAACACACAACAGAAGTAACAAACACAAATAAATATACAACAAGACCCACAGGGTCGTAACAACACACACACACACACGCGCACACACACACACACATACAGGAACACACACACACACACACACACACACACACACACACACACACACGCTCCCTCAGGTACTCACACACACACACACACACGCTCCCTCAGGTACTCACACACACACACACACACACACACACACACACACACGCTCCCACACACACGCTCCCTCAGGTACTCACACACACACACACACACGCTCCCTCAGGTACACACACACACACACACGCTCCCTCAGGTACACACACACACACACACACACAAGGGTACATAAAGCATCGCTTATGCCACACAGTCCAATACTACAGACCTACATGCATAGCCCTGCCAGTCTTATAGTATGGGGAATCGTGTCATTTTAGGAACGGTTCATATAGATTTTTGCAACTGGTGATTTTTTTACTTGCTAGGACCCCATTGAATACAAAACAACCTGTTTCCAATTTTTTTCTTCATTTTCAGTGCCAAAATTCAAGATGGCAGACAATATATGCAGAAAAATAATATAAAGGCTTAAAGTGGTCACATTTTTTGATAAATATACACATAATAAGGTAGACAAGTGAGATACAGACTATTTACAAAATATGTATTGCATCATTTGCCAAGAAATTTGGAGAAAAAATGGAAAAAATAGAAAAAATTAAAAAAAATTTGCATCTTGTTTCATTATTGAAGAGTTCAACAAAACATTGTCATTGTCACTCAAGTATTTATCCTCACCACGGTCACTGTCTTTTTAATATTGGTGCACATCTCCTCAGAGCCTTCATACCTGCAAAGTTGTGTAAATGGTCAGTTATTACTCTTGCAAGAACACCTTCTACTGCATTGGCTGGCAAGACAACAGCACTTCACAAGCTCCACAACAGCCTCTGGTGCTGGTGGAAGTTTTGACAAAACAGAAGCCCATTGCCCATCAACAATTTGCCTCCATCCCAGTGATGGTGAGTCAAGAATCTTTGGAGCAGGTGTCGTAGCCTTTACTCCACCAATGACAGGTTCGGACCTCTCGGAGACACAATACCAGACTGAGATAATAATTAACAATGTTATTTTATTGTACAAAGAGCATGGTCCAACAACACGCAATAACAGGACAGGCAGGCTGGTAGAATAACTGAACCAGAACCGACATTCGGCACCCCTCCTCCCAAGGCCCAGGTTGAACAGACTACCACGGATAGCACAACCCCCAGATGAGCCCAAAATAATAATAATAATAATAATAACAATAATAATAATAATAATAAACAGCTATTACAAACTGATACTACACATATGACTGATGCAACCCAACAGTATACTTCACCCTGCCCAATACACATCAAGAAATGCCCCCACTTCACTTTCAATGCATTCACACATGGGATCAGTTTCCCCACAGTAAATAAAGGCCACAACACCCAATAGAGATCACAGCAAGCAATAGAGATCACAGCAAGCAATAGAGATAACAGCAAGCAATAGAGATCACAACACGCCACACATTAGATAACACATCACATCGTATGTCCAGCAATCAGTTCGCACTCAGCATAAAAGTCAAATAATTCCTCCCATTAACAATTTCACAGTTGTGCAAGACTGGAAGAAGCCACGGGCAATTCAATGGATGGAGAGAGGGCTTACCGCGATTCTGTCCATGCCCACCGCTAAAGCTGCACGCTGTTGAAGCCATGCACACACATAGAGTATCGTTGGTCGGCGGCTTTCCCCCTCGCCGACCAAAAAACCAAAAAACAAAATCAACGTATCCAACAAGGGAAGAGCCGCGCCGAGCTTTGGCCGAAGGCAGCGAATCCAATTGCCAGCGCCGCCACTCACTAGCTTGCTCCACAGGTACGCTCTGATGTAAACAATGCGGCCCGTTCTCCCCTGGTCAGCCGTCGCTCCCTCTCCGTCTCCAATCACACCTCGAAGCAGACAAAAAGAACAGCACTCACAAACATGCAGAGCAAAGGCCAGCGCACTCACTCATAATAAGGGAGAATGGGTTACTTTCCTTTTGCTGGAGTTTAACATGCATCTCCTCCGATAGCGGTTCCCCTCCATTCAGGCAACGCGATTCCAACGTAGCGATCTCCCTTTGAAACAGGAACAACTTTCAAGGCCCAAACAGCTAAACCCTGGCCCATTCACACAAATTAGAGTAGCAGTAATAACTTCCCTTGAGTCGGCGTGTAACACGCATCCTCTCAGCCAGCACGCAGTAAACCAGTCTCGTTCCACTCAGCTGTGCCTCCAGACACGCGTCATCAGGTAAGCCACTCTCCTGCTCCCGACCTCTGCTGCCCTATAAAAAGCATTTCCCTCCCAATTGCTACAATAAGCAATCAACCCGTGAGTCCCCCAGTCCAATCAGCCAATTCAACCCATTACGGCGGAATAGTCAACAGCAGTCCAGGGCCGACGTGACAGTCAATTGGAACAGACACACCCACTCCAAACTAGAGAGATAACCAAGCATCATATAATATTCAGAACTTATACAATAAATCATGCCCGACTGTGACACAGGCATTGTATCTTGTGCACAAACATTTGCTTGCCTGTGTGCTCTCAGAATTTACATTTCAACTTAATTTCACGAAACTCCCAAGAATTGGAGAAACATATAGGATGAAACTTCAAGCAGATCCATGACTCAAGGGCCTGACCCATCTGCCTGGGGTCAGTTACAGGACAGTAAGGTCTATATACAGAGAATAGAACATGGTATTTAGAGCCACCTGAGGTATATGTTACAAAGTGGTTAGATGGTTACTAGCCAGTATGATAATGCATGAATCCTATTTAGTGTTAAGATCAAATAGTCCAGTGTAGGAGATGAATTGTCCAGGCAAGTGGTGGGTCTCTAGGCTGCGCGGGCAGGAAACCGAGCATGGGGACAGCAATAGGCGATGGTAGGGCAATCATAGGGATGGGATTTCCCTAGTTCCCGAGTTCCACCGAAGGGCTTTAGCTGTTTGAAAACCATGTTTTGAGGAGCTGACACACAAATTTCTCACATCCAGCTAAAACGTCTGGAGATGGATGAGGACCTACTACAAGCCTACAAAATGTGTTAATGACATCATCATGACTTAATTGACTTGAAACAGAAACCTTTCCTTTCCCACGGCATAAACGGTAAATGGCGGGACAAACGGTTGTCTATCGGTTTCCTGATAGGATACCCGATAGGTCCACCGACTCTATGCACGATGTGATTGGCCGGACCGAAGTTTGGTTTTTCCACCTCACAAGCCAACAGAGAGTTGCTAGACTACCCTGGCTGTAAATTACATTTGCTGCCGCTAGGGTACGTCAAGATTTCTAGGCTGAGATGTATCTTTTGTCGACGTTCCCCAGTGCCCATGATAATGAGACTGTCTTTGTTGATGTCTGGTACCCTGCGAAGGGCAAGCACCAAGACATCTGTGTGACGTGTAGATATGTGGGGTTTTGCCCAAATGACTTACTGCTACTGCCACCTTTGTGTGTGTGAACTGTGACTGGCAGTTTACATAGTTCAACAGCTTTATGAGCAAGGTAGAGGACGAGGTTGGCTTTGGTTTCCTTTCATCCCAGGAAAGCTTTAAAGTCTTTGATTGGTGTAGTCTTGTATTTTGTATCCCTTATCATGTGCTTTTCCCATTGTATGGATCTGTCTCGTCCTGTCTTTCATGGAGTTTGTGATGGTATAGTTGTTAAAAAATAAGTAGCCTATATGTCATTGTAGCCTCGTGCCTTACTTTCAACATTTTCAAAGAAGCATTCTGCCAGATCTTAGCATTATGTCACTTTTCCTGACAACCATCTCCTGCACAACAGCCATGCCATCTATTAAGATGCTATCCAATGTGTGTAATTGCACTGAGCTACTCTCTGTAGATTGTTCAGATGATGCTGTTTCTGAAACCAGTCACAATTCATGGATGAAGGCAGACTTAGCTGTAGTGGGCAGCATTAGGCTTGCATATAATCAACAAATTCATATGTTCCCACAATTTCCTGCAAGTCCTGTTAACAGAATTATTGAAGACAAAAGAGCTCATTGTGGACTTCAGGAAGTCTAAAGCTAGCACACACCCCGATTCTCATCAATGGGACTGAAGTGGAGTGTATCACCAGCTTCAGATTTCTGGGTGTCCACATCTCTGAGGACCTCTCTTGGACCCTCAACTCCTCTACCCTGATCAAGAAGGCTTACCAGCGTCTCTTCTATCTGAGGAGGCTAAAGAAGGTCCATTGCCTCCTCAGATCCTGGTGAACTTCTACCCCTGCACCATCAAGCGTATCCTTACCAACTGTGTAACAGTTTGGTATGGCAACTGCTCTGCCCACGACCGAAAAGCATTGCAGAGGGTGGTGAAAACTGCCCAACGCATCACCGGTTCCTCACTCCCCTCCATTGAGGCCATTCAGGGCAAGTGATGCTTGCATTAGGCGCACAGCAGGTTCAGAGGAAGCTTTCCTGCAGCTGAACTCTAGCTCTGCATCCCGGTAACAACCAACCTACAAAGCCCCCCCCCACCCCCGCCCAATGCCTCCTTGCCTGTGCCTGTTGAGGTGTCCATGACCATAGCAACCTTGACAGGGACAACAAGGAGGCAGACACAACCCCCCCCCCCCAATGTATGTTGTTTATACATTGTTCACATTACATAGCCATATTTATTCTGCTCTTATAAGGTAACTGCTAATATACACTGCACATATTTATATTACTCTAAAGCTCTCTACCTTATATAAATCAACTGTATAATACTGTCTACACTGCACTACATTTCTTGACCTGTCTATGCACCACCTGTTTATACTTTGTATATCACATTGCACTTTTCTCCTTTTTTGCACTTCTGGTTAGACGCAAACCACATTTCATTGTCTTCATACTTGTACTCTGCAATGACAATGAAGTTGAATCTAATCTAATCTAATCTAATCTATTGTGGTGAGTGCAGAACATTACTTTAATTCAAATGATTATTAGGCTATGTGAAGGAAACTGTTAATCAGTCAATGTGTTTTTCCGGGTATGCCAATAAATAGCATAATGCTGGTTACACCCATCACTGGTTGATAATCATTACAGTTCCTGTCACCCACAGTGTTGGGGGTAATGCGTTACAAAAGTAATGTAATTACTGTAATATATTGCTGTTTGCGGTAACGCGGTAATGTAAGGCATTACAAAAAATAAATTGGGTAATATTTACTCGGTACAAACTTCAGTAACGCGCGTTACAATGCAGTTTAACCCAAAATTAAGCGCTTGTTTTGTTTTGATACATATTCGCAAACACCACGCGAGAACAACAGAGGAGAAAAAATCCGCGCAAAATAGTAGAACGTTATCTCCTGATACTGGTTGAATATGACTGTGGCTGCAGCAGACTCGCAGGCGGACTCTATTTGCGGGATGGACATAAGCCTACGCTCATTATTTTCAGCTTGTCAGAGACAAGGCTATGAAGAACATAATAGTTAGTGCACTTTGTGTGCGAAACCGAAAGATCTCTCAGCTCGCGA
Organism: Alosa pseudoharengus; assembly: GCF_046254945.1. Classification (NCBI taxonomy): domain Eukaryota; kingdom Metazoa; phylum Chordata; class Actinopteri; order Clupeiformes; family Clupeidae; genus Alosa; species Alosa pseudoharengus. The sequence continues at coordinate 86,455 of NW_027468680.1, read as the reverse complement.
AATAGCACAAGTAAATTAATGAAACATCTAAAGTAGTGCCATGCTAATCTTTTTGATTCTTGATAAAACACAGACTAAGCTGTTGTGCATGTCAGCTTTGTGCTGTGAACTTAAATTGAAGAGAATAAAGGGATAGAAATGCAGAAAAAGATTGTGTAGCCTGGCAGTGCCACCGCTCCCACCACGCGCATCACACACTTTGCATTGGGCACCAAAGGACAGAGGGAGCACCCAAATGTAACCAATGAATAGTAGCTTTACTGCAAACTGCGTTTCACTCTTCACCAATAACGTTTACAATGTCAAAATGCACTAACACGATGTTACATGCAAGTTTGATACCTTTTGGGTTCTCTCAATCACCACGTAGTACTAGAATTGGTGGGTCTTCAATCATTCGTTTTCCAAGCATTTAGGCTGAAGCACATGATATGCTGAGTCGACTGAAACGCATTCCATTCAGATAGCTAGGTGGATACCAGGCTCATAATTCACTTGTATTCGCAAAACGAAATGTGAAGCAACATGTCATTGCATAGGCCTACTTCCATTTCCAAAGCAATGAAGGTTGCTTAAAACAACTTAACATTGTGCATATTATTGTTAATATTGTGCTATCAATGTAACAAATAAGGCTTGTAAACAAGAGCTGGCAAAAGGGCATTATGACAACGTAAAGATCAATGCTCTTAAAGTGACAGTGCACCATTTATAAGTAAAACAGAATTTCGTCAGAAATTAATGTTTAAAAATACACAGTAATGGTCTGTAAATAATAGGCCTTTTATTTTACTTTAGGTGTTTGAGTTATCATTTAAATGTCACTCACTCAAAGCCACTCACTTAGGGCACCGAAATGGCCAGCAGGCCACCATCTTGACAGTTGACATGTCTTTATTAAAGGAACCGTATGTAAAAATTGTATTTCAATTAATCATAAAATTGCCCTGATATGTCACTAGACATTAAGAAATCATGTTCATTTCAAATACTTATATCACTGACAACAGTAGTCTGGCCAGGATATTGTCATTTAAAAAGTGAAGTTGCAGCCCTCAACTGATGTTGATGTTGTCATGTTGTGTTTTGGCCTAATGCGCCACCCTCCACCTATCTACTAATCACAAAGTCAGTGTTTCGTCATCCGGTTGCCAACTCTGCCAGTCAGAGGGGAGGGGAAGGGGATACACCGCTCTACAGTAATTTGAAAGTGATTGTAGTACCCGTTTTGGCCACAATCTTACATACGGTTCCTTTAAGCTTTGATTTACGATATAGTAGGCTCTCTATTGATTTTAATGAGTAGGCCTAGGCCTTAAAATTACATTAATTCTATCACAATTTACCAGACTTTGGCCTTTTGTCGGTTTTTAACAAAATTCTGACTATGATTGTTCCTTGTATTGCATTATGAGCACTGCGCCTATTGCATTCTACTGTTGCCTTAAGCCTAGCTCAGTAATTATGCTATACCACATCTCCCTCCATTGGAAGAGCAAGCTGCATTGAGCGTAATAAACTGCATTTAGAATGGCAAATCCATATTTCTAGATATTTTGGTGAAAGTAACTTAAAAGTAATGCAATAGTAGTGTAATGCCTTACAATTCAGAGACAGTAATATTGTAATGTAACAAATTACTTTGAAATGACAGTAATAAGTAATGCATAGTACATTACGATTTTGAAGTAACTTGCCCAACACTGGTCACCCATGGTCATATTTATTACCTAAGCCATTCAATTTTATTAGAAAATGTATGTATATAATGATAATACCTAACATATCCATTTAAAATGTTTAAAAAGGCGATTATTATTTGCAATTTTTGGTGATATATCCGCCATCTTGGATTTTGGACCTGTGCAGTCTGGGGAAAAAATGGAAACAGGTAGTTTTGCAAACTATAGGGTCTGAAGAAGTGAAAAAACATAATTTGCAAAAATCTATATGAAATGTTCCAAACACCTTTTTTTGCTACATATCGCCCTGCACTATTAGCCCAATACTACAGATTTACAGTGGGCATCGCTTTCAAATGGCCACTTCAGTCGCGCATTACGAGGCGTGAAGCTGCGTGAAGCTTTAGTACCACTTTCAGCCACTGTGCGTCGCTCTGCCACTGTACATCGCTCTGTCAGTAGCCTGACTGCCGCCCCCTCTGAAAAAGCAGGAGGCTACCAAACATAATTGTTACCGAGAGGAATCCCAGCCTACGAATTCAATAACAAAATAAATCATGCATAATTAAACATTACCTCGATTAAGGCTACTTGGGTATGGCTTAAGGCTTGACTACACGGTGGTAGCGAAAATCGAAATCTGCTATGTTATTGTCAGTGTTGGGGGCAATGCAACTACGCAAATCAAAACAGTGTCTTAATTTGCCCTACTTCTTGACTGCAATGTAGTCAATTGACTGCTTGACATGTCATTTTTATTTTTCTGTACAATAAACAAATACATCTGCTTTATGCCGCAGAATTACATTCATATTTGGCTGACTGCAGACGCGCCACTTGCCTCCCGATATTCCAAGATTAAGATAGTAGCCTATACAAAAAGCATACTATCATAAAAATTCGTTAAAACGAATAGCTATTTGCAATTTGACAAAACACTGGTCCTCATTTTGCGAATGCGAGGACGATATGAGCCTGTTGCATTTAGTTAGATGTCCGAGTCACGCATGTTTGAAAACCACTGGCTCGTAATCACAATAATTTAACACACGACAGTTGGATAGCCTACTTCATCATGTCCCCATGCCTACATTTTTGTGAGTAGCATAGAGATTGTTAAAAACAATAAAGTAGCCTATGTCTCTCTGTTTGGGACATCGAAAACGTATATTTTTAATAGGGTAGACTACCGTCGGAGATGCTGACTGGCAAAGGCCTCGGGATAACACGTTATCTCCACTATCATCAGTCATGCCCCTTGATCAATGCGTGCGCTACACAAGGACGGAAGATTACATTACATTACATTACATTTAGCTGACACTTCTTGACCAAAGTGACTTACATATGTCAGCTATATTACAAGGGATCACATTGTCCCCGGAGCAACTTGGGGTTAAGTGCCTTGCTCAAGGGCACAACGGTGGAAGCCGGGAATTGAACCGACAACTTTCAAGCTACTGCACGCTAGCCCAGCTCCTTAACCACTACACTACCACCGCCCCTGATGATGATGAATAACTGGGGCCGTAGGCTACCGTATTCAGAAAGGCTTTTATCTTACCACTAGGAGTAGGCTACTCCTAAATCGCACTAAAAGATTTTAGCTTGGAGTTTTCTCTTAAAAGTTATTCACAAAGCCTTTCAGACAACGCCTAAACTAGGAGTGAGTCTTCGTTGCTATAGATGACGTCATTACTCATGCACGAGCTTGACTGAAGTGACCACCTCGATTGGCTGACGATTGTAACGCGGGAATGATTCCAAACACCTCCCTTCCGATGATGAGTGACAGGTGACAGGTCGGAGAATGCGTGCGCTACACAAGTAGTGAGAAGGACGGAAGATGATTAATAACTGAATAAATAAGGCCTAGCCTAAATGAATAAAGAGTAAGGCAAAATAAATAGCCTAGTAGCCTAATGAAACATAGGCCTATGGATTGATGCAGTACCTTTGCAACATTATTAAATTAATCTGTCACCATATGCCTAGGCTACGTTTGCAAAGAGAACATTTTAATTTGATTCACAATGAAATGTTACATTTAATTTACATGTCAACAATGAGTAGTTTTGGTTGTTGTTGGTGGCGTTATTGCATTCCTTTTATGAATGCAAAATTGTTCCCTCGTGATTGGAAGCTCCTGTTGCCGCATAGCGCATTTCAAAACATCGCAGCGTAAAATGCCACAAAAAGCTGTTTATGAATAGGTCTTAGTGAGTTAGGAGTCCTCTCGAATTCTTTTAAGCTGTCCCAGACTTTTAGGTGCTACTTTCAGGTCTAAAATGCTTCGTGAATTACTTTTTGTGAAAAAAATTAGGAGTCCTAAAGTTAGGAGTGGCACGCCCATTATTTTTAGGAGTGGCTCCTAAATTCGCCAGTTAGGAGCTACTTTTAGCCTTAAAATTCTTTGTGAATACGGCCCCTGAATAAAAAGGCCTAGCCTAAATGAATCAAGAATAAGGCAAAACAAATAGCCTAGTAGCCTAATGAAACATACGGATTGATGTAGTATCTTTGTAACATTATTAAATTATTATGTTACTATGCCTACGTTTGCAAAAGAGAACATTTTAATTTGATGCACAATAATGTTACATTTAATTTACATTTTGACAATGATTAGCCTAGTTTTGGTTGTTGTTGGTGGTGTTATTGCATGTTAGTTATGCCTACAATGCAAAATTGCTTCCTCACTATTGAAAGCTGCATAGGATTTCAAAACACGGCAAAATGCCGCAGGTTGGTGAATAGGTCTGTGAGTTCTTTTGTTATGGTTATGGTTATGGATTTAGCAGCATAATTGGTCGACAACGCTTTTAAGCTGTCAGAGGTGGGAAGGTGTGATTTGTTGGGGGGCAGGGCCGGATTAACTGGTCACAAATGTCTGATGGCCCCCCTTCCCCCCCAGCCAACGTGAATCGGGTGGTCAGTTAATAGGCTGAAGATTTTTCCTGCCATCTAATGGCTTCTACATACCTGACGCGCCCAACCGGTAGCGCGACAACGTGACGTCAAAATGACGTAGATCTCTCTGGCGCGCCAGGGTTTTGGCCGTGTAGCACACGGTAGCGCACCACTCATTTTTTTTCAGACGAGCGCGACAAGGCGGCACTAGTTCGAGGGCAAGCGAGTTCAAGTGTTTTGTTACAGTCGTGAATTTTGAATAGTTTGCTGGATAAGTTAACAAAGTTACCAGTGAGAGTTGCAACACATGGAATTAAGAGGAAAGAATAGAAACGATTTATTTTCAAACAAAGGATATCTATTAATGCCTGAACAAAATCTCTTTCCACTTCAGGAAATTACACAAACTCAGCCAGCTGCTAGCTAGCTAACCAGCTAACTAAACTGTTTAAATTATTAAAATTTCCCTCGGGATGACTAAAGTACCTATCTATATATCCATCTATCTATCTATCTATCTACCTGTGCACACACCTTGGAAACTACATGATAATGATGATGGTAGTTGTGAATAGTATCAACCAAAGTCTGAAGTACCATCACAGAGGCTAGCTACTGGTGTTTCTTACTGCAGCTTCTTCTGCTGTGTAAGTAGTTAACGTTAGTCTTTTCACAACAGCGACACCTCTGTTCAGGAGAATATTGCAACTAGTGTCGCGACCACCACGCGCGAGTATAAATGGTTACGGCGCACATGTCGCATGTATACATTGTCACATGTACACATATACACGTCACATTGTCGTGCTACTGGTCGGGTGCGTCGAGTATGTGGGACGTTTAAGGCATCGGTCCCCAACCACCGGGCCGCGGCCCGTACATTCCTAACCGGGCGTAGCCTACGACATGAGTTTTAAAAAAATGCATGCAAACTAAACTCAATTTAATTAGCAATAATGTCACGTTTTTACATAGCATAGGCCTATATGCAGTTGTTTGATTGCACGCATGTTTCCATTTTGCAAGGTCTATTTTCTTACGTCTGTCCCGCCTTCAACACTTTACATATTGCCTTCAGCGCTGCGCAGCCTCAGGTCAGCTCACTTCACTTGATCAGTTCTTGGCTAACGGTAGTGTCACACGAAGTTAGCTAAACTGCTAGAATGAGCAACAAAAACAAGCATCTTTAGCAGACACTGGCCAGGGTGTTTAAGTTGCGAGAGCCGCTGCAGAGATTTCTTACAGAAAAAAAGTCACCGTTAGCTGCACATTTTAGTGATGAGGACTGGGTGTCAAAACTCGCTTACCTATGTGGCATATTCGGGTTGCTTAATGACCTCATCCTGTCACTCCAGGGGAGAATGACGACTGGCAGATAAAGTCGCTGCATTTAAAGCCAAGCTTGATTTGTGGGGACGAATGGGGACGGGGTGTATTTGATATGTTCCAAACAGTAGTGGGGGTTTTGGGAGAGACTGAGACAGGGCCCTTTCTCTTGCAGCTGGTGCGCGATCACCTTGTTGCGCTTTCAAATGAGTTTGAGCGTTAGGCTACTTCCCATCCTCCAAAGATCCACGGCAAACCAATGAGTGGGTCCGCAACCGATTTGTCAATATCCCGAATAGTCCTAACATGTCAGCGCAGGAGGAAGAGCAGTTGATCGAAATTGCAAATGACGGTGGTCTTAAGAGTGTATGAGGAAACCTCTCTGGCGGGTTTTTGGATCAAAACCAAAGCAGAATATCCCGAGATAGCCGTAAAAGGGTTGAAAACGTTGCTACCATTTCCCACCACGTATCTATGCGAGGCCGGGTTTTCTGCAATGACTGCAACTAAAACTAAATTGCGCAATCGACTGGACATTTCAAACACACTGAGGGTGTCACTGTCTTGTTGCAGGGAAACAAGCACAGGGCTCCCACTGATTATATTCGTAATGCACGTTTAGTTCCCATGTTTTGTTCCCATATTTTGTTAAGCATGTTCACACTTGATAGATGTAGCTTCAAGTTGTTCAGTTTTCATAGTTCATATTGTTCCATTTTCACTTCTTCAAGTTCACGTTTTTCACATTTTTAAGAGTTCGTTACCTTCACTGTTCATGCATAACTGGAGCTAGTTCTTTTCAAGTAATGCATGCACAACACATATGGAACATGGAACCCCCGAACCCCCCCCCCCCCCCCCCACGGTCCGTGAAAAAAAAATGGGAATCAAACCGGTCCATGGTACGTAAAAGGTTGGGGACCCCTGATCTAAGGCACGAGCGCATCTGTGAGGCCAAGCCTCACCAAGTAGCTCGTTTGTTTACAACTAACATTCCATTTAATTAAACTGCTTCATAGGCTATGCCGAAATAGTTTTCAACATTTTGAATATTAGTGTCGGGTGAATTGAAATGTTCTCAAAGTAGCCTTATGGCTGAAAGCTGCTTGGGATCCCCCCCCCCGTCAAGCAATATAACCAAACGCGCTTCCTGCACTCATTGTTTCAAAAGGAGTAATTTTGGCTTTGTCAGAACTGAAGAGCTGTGGACGGCACGACACGGTATGCCCAATGAAAATAAATTAACGCAATGCAATGCAACACAACCGCTTCTCTCGCGTCAGTCACTGACATGAACGAAACACAGAACCCGCTTCTCTCACGGCAGTCACTGACAGTAGCCTAGAATAAATGCATGGGGAAAAACACTTCCCCATGACAAAGACATCGTAAAACACTGAAAGTTAATATTTTGTCACTAGCAACATATCGCAACTCCCCCTATTACCGTCGGTCCCGTATTTCCACCGTCTTGCATGTACGTGTCACTTATATCCATTTCTATACAAACCAAGACAGCGGACTCCTAAAGAGACGCAACCACCCACACCATAGGTGTATCTAAATTAGCTATGTACCAAAAATGACATTTTACCGTGACTCAAAGAGCTGTAAACAGTGTTGTAAGGCTGGGTTTACACAACCGCTTGGAGCTCCAGTGGAATTTTAATTTCACGACAAGAATTCTCGGTCTAACCGTCCATGTGCCGTTAAGAACCAAACCAGATTTTGTTCAAATCTACACACCTATGGCTACTGAAAAATCTAAGGTTAATTTAGCAAATGTTATTTTGAAGTGTTAAAAAACATCGTTGTTTTAGAATTTCTGAACAAAAGTGGTGATAATTGGGGGTGTTACGATACATCTGTCCTTTGTCAAATGTGTTCTGTTCCAAGTAGCCTATGCGTAATTCTGCTGCATAAAGTTGTATGTTTATGACATTCAAGCAAGGAAAACGATGATTTGAAGACATCTGTTTCGTTGGAAGGGCAAGGGGTAGCAACAGGGCAACACAGAGACAGGCCCGATGGCAGGGTTGTTATGAGAGTATTAAAATCTGGGATAGCCTATTCTACGGCAAGAAAGCGGGGGAAAGTTAAAATATGTGATAAACACGGAAAAAGTTGGCATGCATCCCCATGCACAGGGATTATTTGTCATATTATTAATCACATATAATTATTTGTGAAATTGTGCAAACAGGCGCAACACATTTGAAAAGGAAGGACTGGTAGCATGCAAGCTCACGAAAGATTGATTTAAGAACGTTATCACAGTGTGTGGCTGTGGCGCAAAGCAGCGCGGGCGGAAGACATGCGACAATTGGCAAGGGGAGGGTCATGTCTTTTTTAACAATTCTGTCGGAGGGTCATTGAACAATTTCTAGCAGGCAAGGGAGGGTCATGCAACTTTTGACTGAAGCACTCAAAATTCCTCCGGTGGCCCCTTCAATAAATAACGAACAGTCCCTAGATTGTTGCTGGGCTATATGTCTTGGTTCATGTCCGTTCACAACTCATTGCCGTCAAACGCGTAGCCTATCTCGCGGTTGCATCCATTACAAACAAACGTGCAATGTGAACATCTGGGATTGGGAAGAGCACTAAATGCTCTACTGAATAAGCACAAAGTCAAACCTTTAAATGAAAAACACTCTTTAATAATCAAAAAAATAAACCGCTAATGAAGTAAACTTGCGACCTTAAAAATTGTTTATCGCCTGTAACTCTGTGATAACAGGACGTAACAGGAAGGCATTTGGCTAAGCAACGGAGGTTAATATGCTCTATATTTTGTCCAAATGATGTCTGTCTATCATCGTTGCACTCGGAGAAAACCAGAATGTTTAATTTGTCCTGCGTTTCTTCTACGGCTGCAAACGGGATTCACTCGCAGTTAACCAAATATTTCTTTATTAGGGCAGGGCAGGCATATTTCTGGCTATTAAATTATTTCTAAACCAGTCTGCTAAAGTCTGTAGTGAAGTCTGTGTAAGGTTTTCCAGGCTCCATTTCTTTTTACGAGACACCCTGCTCACTTGAGCCATCTACCGGTTGTTTGGGTTGTTGCAGCGTCTCACTGGGAAAATACAAATTAAAGTCGCGTGATACCGTGTGATCCCACGCACGGACCGCGAGTGAAGCTGGCCAAGTCGAAGCACTGCCCACTGTACATGCATAGCCCTGCCAGTCTTAGCCTACTACTACAGACTTACATGCATAGCCCTGCCAGTCTTAGCCTAGGTCACTGATCTTTGCAAGGAGGGGTTGATATTTAGTCATTTTTCACAAAAGGCTATGTCCATATACAGATGATAAACACAGCCCACATCTCCAGGGCTATGTCCATATACAGATGATAAACACAGCCCACATCTCAAGGGCTAGCACCTCTTTTCTATCTGTGTCTACGAGCACAACATCAGGGGTGTTAGGGATGTTACAAAACACATAATCAGAGCTTCACACACACACACACACACACACACACACACACTACATCAGGGGTGTTAGGGATGTTACAAAACACATCATCAGAGCTACACACACACACACTCTCACACACACACACTCACACACACACACTACATCAGGGGAATGTTACAAAACATCATCAGAGCTGTTGAACCAGTCTGGTATTACGCATACTAATGTCCAAAGCATGTCTCTGCTGCATTAACAGAACTAGCAATAATATCAACAATACGTCGTTTAGTACTAATGTCCAATGTAGTAATGTCTCTGCTGCATTAACAATGGCAGTTACAATGGGCGAGATGTTTAGCAAGATGTTTAAGATTCTAAATTGCCATGGTGTGGCACGGCACTGCAGGTCAAGTATGCGCGCACACATACACATACACACACACACCATCACAAACACACACGCTCCTTCAGGTACGTACACACACACACAAACACATGCACACACACACACACAGGAGCACACACACACACACACACACACACACGTATGCATTCTAGGTGACTGTGCGGTAGCAGTTCATGGTTGGCGGCAGGAGTGTGTTGTCATCTCTAAACCGTGTGTGTGTGTGTGTTTTAGGTGACTGGGCAGTAGCGGTGTATGGGCGACGGCAGGAGTGTGTTCTTGTGTTTAAGCTTCAGAGTGAAGCTCAGAGGTGGGCGGCGGCTGTCCAGGATGTGATTGACAGCAAACCTCCAGTAGAAACACACACACAACAGCTACTGCTGAACATCAAGGTACACACACACACACACACAACACACACACACACACACAACAGCTTCTGCTGAACATCAAGGTACACATACACACACACACACACACACAACACACACACAACACACAACAGCTACTGCTGAACATCAAGGTACACACACACATAACACACAACAGCTACTGCTGAACATCAAGGTACACACACACACAACCCAAATCCCCATGAGTAATGTGAGCTCTTTGGCAAATTAGATGGACAAGCATGAGGTGCTGACAAGAATTTTCCATGGTTTTTGTGTATGGATATTTGCTTGTGTGTGTGTGTGTGTGTACACGTGTGTGTGTGTGTGTGGTGTGTGTGTGTGTGTGTGTGTGTAGGAGAACAGTCTAAATTCGGAACTGGTGGAGCAGATCTACCTCAGGAACCCCTTGTTGCGCTACAGCAAACACTCCTTACGCACACCACTGCTGGCTCTGCCATACGGACCAGGTAAACACACACACACACACACATACATACATACATACAGAAACACATGTGCACACACACACACACACAACCACGTACACACATGTGTACACACAAACACACACACATACACATACACAAACACATACACACACACACGTGTACACACACACATACACATACACATGTACACACGCACACACACGCATACACATACGTGTACACACACGCGCGCACACAGACACACACACACACACGTATACACACACGTACACACACGTGTATACACACACAAACACAGACGCATACACACACACACAAACACACACACGCACACACGTACACACACACACAGACATACGTGTACACACACACACACATACACACACACACATACACACACACACAGACATATGAGTACTAGGGCTGTCAAAATAACTGATTAATTTCGATTGATTAATTTGAAAAAATAACTGATTAAAAAAAATAGCGCAGATTAATCGATTCCGTGTGACCTTTGACCCCGAACCGTTGTAGTCAGTAACCATTAGATTGTAAAATGAAGCAGAGAGAAGAAAATGTGCTGCCTGGATCATTAATTTACTTTCCAAAAATGTCCTGATGGTGTTGATAAAAATAAAGTGTTGATTAAAATAAAGTCCTCTGCAATGTCTGCAGCAAGGAGTTCGTCAACTCTAAAGTCGCACATCAATGCCAAGAAATAGTGTTGACATTGACGGAAGTGTCGGTTATATCTGGGGCCTGATAGGCCTTGTATGTAAAAAAAAACCTTCTTCCCGCAGCACTTTTGAATTTATTTCCTCAGCATATTAGGTCATGTCATAGATTATTATGGCCATTATTTGAACAGTGAAAATAATAATAAAAGAATTTTTGAACTTTATTGTCACTAATGTTGATTATTCAATGATTAATTTAAATATTTAAAATACAAAGCAAAGCAAAAATGATATATCGGAACTCTCCCTATTACCGTATTTCCGCCGTCTTGCGTGTATGTGTCACTTAATATCCATGTCTATACAAACCAAGACGACGAACTCCTAAAAAAACCCAACCACCCACACCATAGGTGTATTTAGCTATGTACCAAAAATGACATTTTACCGTGACTCGAAGAGCTGTAAACAGTGTTGTAAGGCTGCGTGTACACAACCGCTTGGAGCTCCAGTGGAATTTTTATTTCATGACGAGAATTCTCGGTCTAACCGTTCATGTGCCGTTGAAACAATGTAAATAGGCGACCCATCAGGCCAGCACTATAACTCTGAGCGTGGTAAACAAAATCGGATATTTCAGGCAGTAAATGCTCCCGTTAAAGGACAGGTTCGGTATTTTACACTTAAAGCCCTGTTTTCAGATAGTTTATGATTAAATAGAACGTTTAAGATTGAAATTTGGACACATGCTGCTGTTCTGAGAATTTCCGGTTTCTGTGGTAGCGCCCCCCCTCCTCCAGAACGCTGCATAGGTGCACTGGAACAATCCTTCCTAAAACGCATTAAACTTTCGTTTACAAAGACGTGAAACTCACCGAGTGGTCAGGGGTGTTCGCTGATATGCTCACACAAAAATCGCTGCAAAAGATGCTTTCCAACAGGTTTTTATCGTAGTTTTTGTCCAACTCCATTGACTTGTATTGGATGTGCTGTGAGGTACGGTATTACTCCGCTGCCGGAAACGGATATGGGGTTGTTTGTATTCTTTCTGTAGTCTTATGCAGTCGCGGTATCGTAGGCTACTACGCTATCCAAATTATTGTCACGTCCAACCATGGCTAATGCTAAAATGTCTTGGAACTAATGCTAAAATGTCCTTTAAGAACCAAACCAGATTTTGTTCAAATCTACTACCACAACAATAGAAAGATGGGCACAGACAAGAAGCAGCACTCGACACCTATTCATCCCACAACCCTTGTTCTAGGCCACTCTGCTGTGAGACATATAAATGGGGAAAGGATGATTGTATGTTGTTTCCCAAATACTTCAGTGTCTGACACAAAAAACAAGCTTGCAGAACTGGTGTCAAAATATGCAACTATCAAGCGCATCATTGTGCATGTTGGAGCAAATTGGGGCAGCCGTGGCCTACTGATTAGTGCTTGTAACCGGAGGGTTGCCGGTTCAAACCCTGACCAGTAGGCACGGCTGAAGTGCCCTTGAGCAAGGCACCTAACCTCTCACTGTTGTTGCAGGCAGCTCACTGCGCCGGGATTAGTGTGTGCTTCACCTCACTGTGTGTTCACTGTGTGCTGAGTGTGTTACACTAATTCAAGTATTGGGATAAATGCAGAGACCAAATTTCCCTGACAGGATCAAAAGAGTATATATACTTATACTATACTTAAATGACATCTACAGAGAGCAGCTGTATGTCAAAGAAGATTTCAAGGAACTTTTCTCAGCCCTATATGAGCTTGGAATACAAATTTTCATCAGTGGCCCACTCCCAGCAGAGGGAAGCTTTGTATTTTCCAGATTATTCAGCTTAAACACCTGGCTCGCAAAAACATGCTTTTCAGTTGGGATGAATTTTATTGACAATTTTAACCTTTTTTGGAATCGCAGGGAATACTTCAGACCAAATAGCACAGAGCTGAAAAAGTATAAAAAGCCTTTAATTCATCATGGCAAGCAAGAACTGGTTAAAAGCACATGGGCCTACGCGTTGCGGCCATATTGGCCTTCATCAGGGCATAGAAACAGGAAGTACAACAAAGCTTAAAATGGACACCCTTAGGTGTTCAGTGGGTGGAGCCTTCCCATTGTCACACACCATGTGACTAACAACAAGTAGGTTGAGAAAAGAGGGGAAAAAAAAATAATTAGCAAAATAATAACAAGGAGACATCTCACTAAGTGAGAAAGAGAGAGAGAGAGAGAGAAATAGATTTCAGTTGAGAAAGTAATAAAAGTACACAAATAAATGTCCATGCTTCATAAAAAGGGGGAAAAGTCACATTCCTCATTGAGGCCAGGGAAAGAGGTTGCCTTAAGTACACTGATCCAGAAAGGTTCTTTTTGGAGAAGGGTCCTTAGATGATCTCCACCTCTCACGGGTTTGGGGACAACCTCGATCACCATCACTTTGAGGGAGGAAGCAGAGGGATGACCTGCCTGCTGGTAATGGACGGCCATGGGGTAAGCAGGATTTCTTGTCCTTATGGCCTTATCCTTATGTTCTGCAACTCTGTCCTTCAGCCTTCTTTTTGTCCTGCCGATGTAGAAGCAGCCACACTCACACTCGAGTCTATAGACTACAAAGGTAGTGTTACAGTTGGCAAAGGCATTAACAGTAAAGCTTTTACTGGAAAACACATCCACAAAAGTAGCGTTTTTTACTACATTACCGCAATGGTTGCCGTTCTCACATCTGTGATTCCCTTGAATGTTTACGTAGCCAATGTTTTTTCTTTTCAACTGTAAGGTGACTTTTTACTAATTTATCTCTTAATGTGGGTGCTCGTCTAAAACAAAATGAGGGAGGATCACGGAATATCTCTTTCAATGAGGGGTCGCTTTGAAGTATGTCCCAATTTCTCTTTATTATGTTTTTAATTTTCAAAGCTGCCTTGCTGTATCTGGTGGAAAAGTTAACTTTATGATTCCTCTTGGGTTTCCGTCTTTTGATGAGTAGGTCACTCCTATTACATTGGTTGGCCCTCCTTTGGGCCTGTTGAACAACCTCGGTCTTGTACCCCTTTTCCTCAAAACGTTTAGTCATCTCCACAGATTTAGATTGAAAGTCATCTTGTGTGTCACAGATCCTCTTGAGACGAAGGAACTGTCCATAGGGAATGTTATTTATCAGATGTGGTGAATGAAAGCTGTCAGCTCTCAGGACAGTGTTGCGATCTGTGTTTTTTCTGAAGATAGATGAGTGCAAATCTCCATTTACCTCTTTACTAATTAATAAATCCAAAAATGAGATTTCTCTTTGACAGAATTCTAATGTCATTCGTATGTTAGGATTAATAGAGTTTACGTATTTTTGAAACTCCAGAAGGCTGGATTCAGTACCTTTTAAAGCAAAAAAACACATCATCAATGTAGCGATAATAGAAGATTACGTTCTCAAGGAAGGGGTTGCATAGGTTGTAAATGTATTCCTTCTCCCAAAGACCCAGGAAAAGACATGCATAGCTGGGTGCAAAGCAAGCCCCCATAGCTGTTCCCTGACAAACTGACAAACATTGCAATTTAGTTACTTTTAAATGCTTTAAACAAAGAAGAAAATGGCGCCAAAAACAAGCCCACTTGGTTGGTTCTCCACTTGGTATCAGACACACCTACTCACACCCACTTCACACCTATTCATTCTTATCAGAATAGCATGAGGAGAGACATCATATATATATCAGAAATATTACTTATAGAATGTTCCAAACATTCTCACAATCAAATCATTACAATCCTTGTACTGAGACTATCAGAATGATATACATGAATACATGTATATGAATACATTTACATTTCATGACACATGGATACATTATATCAAGGTAATATCCTTTGTCCTGTGTAACTGATAGGCCTTGAACCAGCACATTAGCATTCCATTGGGGGAGGGGATGGTGTCTTTGTTTAAAACCAAGAAGGGTTACATGGCTAACTAAAGTAGTCTTGAAGTTAAATTATTATCCATTTTAACCATACATTTATTGCTATCACTACGTAAACTGAAAGGGAATCACAGATGTGAGAACTGCAACCATTGCGGTAATGTAGTAAAAACCGCTACTTTTGTGGATGTGTTTTCCAGTAAAAGCTTTACTGTTAATGCCTTTGCCAACTGTAACACTACCTTTGTAGTCTATAGACTCGAGTGTGAGTGTGGCTGCTTCTACATCTGCAGGACGAAAAGAAGGCTGAAGGACAGAGTTGCAGAACATAAGGATAAGGCCATAAGGACAAGAAATCCTGCTTACCCCATGGCCGTCCATTACCAGCAGGCAGGTCATCCCTCTGCTTCCTCCCTCAAAGTGATGGTGATCGTGGTTGTCCCCAAACCCGTGAGAGGTGGAGATCATCTTAGGACCCTTCTCCAAAGAGAAACTTTCTGGATCAGTGTACTTAAGGCAACCTCTTTCCCTGGCCTCAATGAGGAATGTGACTTTTCCCCCTTTTTATGAAGCATGGACATTTATTTGTGTACTTTTATTACTTTCTCAACTGAAATCTATTTCTCTCTCTCTCTCTCTCTTTCTCACTTAGTGAGATGTCTCCTTGTTATTATTTTGCTAATTAATTTTTTTTTCCCTCTTTTCTCAACCTACTTGTTGTTAGTCACATGGTGTGTGACAATGGGAAGGCTCCACCCACTGAACACCTAAGGGTGTCCATTTTAAGCTTTGTTGTACTTCCTGTTTCTATGCCCTGATGAAGGCCAATATGGCCGCAACGCGTAGGCCCATGTGCTTTTAACCAGGTCTTGCTTGCCATGATGAATTAAAGGCTTTTTATACTTTTTCAAATGGGTATTTTGATTACTTTCAGTCTGGTTTTCGGGCAAATCACAGCACTGAAACAGCTCTCATTAAAGTTTGCAGAGTGCCTCTGCAAACTCTTTTTTTCTTTGGATTCTCACTTCACCTGTCGCAGAAGACCACCTGAGCAAGTAATTATCTGAAGTCTCCTGAGCGCCCTAAGCCCTTTTGTGTCTTCTTAGCACAGAGCTGAGTTGGACTGGGGCCAAGATCTTAACCGAATACTATCACCTCTCTCTCCTGCACCCAACATTTTTTCTGCCAACCTTGAGCCGAGCCTCTGATAAGCGCTCAGTGGCCATACAGACGGAACAAGCGATGACATCAACAACTCAGCTAAACCAAAACACTCTGCACAGGCTGAAACAGAGATATGCCCAACCCTCCCTGCTGTGGGGCCCTCTGGTAACCACCCAGTAGCCTCCACTGAAATGCAGACCTTGGAGAAACACAAACAACCAGCTCAACAATGCCCAGCCATGTCCACTGGACAAGATAAGATGGGTGCTGCTAAAATGACTCAAAGTCAATCACTGGCGTCAAACTCCCTGGAATCTCAGCAAACAAATGGATGTAATGAGCATGAGGAGATAGCACCTATCAAAGCTGCTGAGGGGCTATCAGAAAGGAAGGGTCATGTTGTAACACCAGTACCAATACCCCTCCCCACCTCCGTCGACTCCTTGTCACCACAAAGACACAACAACATGGAATACACTACTGGAATACATGCTGAAAGCGGAGCGTCTGCAACAAACTCCCCAGGGCCTCAGCAGGCAGATCTGGACCAATATTCTCTGAACCAATATTCAACCCCATCTTCCTTGATTTCTCATCACCACCTACACCCAATCACGTCCCCACCCGATCAAACTCCCCAGGCCACCCAAACCCCCCTGTATATCCATCCTCATCCCAACACTCCCACACCCGCTAAAACTCCCCAGGTCCCCTGCATACCCATCTGCATCCCCACCCCAGCACATGATTTTCCCTGCAAGAATGGAAGGACTGCTGCCAGTAGCCTTGCAGCTTGTTAGTAGCCCAAGACCTTCAACTGTATACCCATCAACATCCAACCTTGTTAGTAGCCCAAGACCTTCAACTGTATACCCATCAACATCCCACCTTGTTAGTAGACCAAGACCTTCAACTGTGCGGTTTTTTAGTACCCCAAGACCCTTAGCACCAAAGGTGCGCATGGCACCTCCACGGCCTCGCCCTTTCCATTCAGAAGGATTTCTTAAGCAGCAACAACCTCTTAGTTCATATTCTCAGCTGGCATATAGCAGCTGCAGGGGACAATTATTTGATGATGATGATGACGGTATTGTATGATATTCTCAGGGTCCCTGCAATATAAATGGTACTGACAGTAGTTTTGAGAACATGCCAGGACCCAGTAAGCCCATGACATTCTCTATTCCTGTATTGACAAGAAATAGAACACAAATGCATCGAGCTTATAGGGTAAACCAGTCCAATCTCCTACCCGTACCAATTCAACCTCAGATTTCCCCCATGGACCATTTTTCCCCAACACTTACAACAAAACTAGCACTCCTAAATATCAGATCTCTTTCAAACAAATCATTCTTAATTAATGATCTAATTTGCACACAACCTTGATTTTTTACTTTTAACTGAGACATGGTTAGATCAAGCAAACAGTGCTGCTACTATCATTGAATCAGCTCCCCCAAATTTCAGTTTTTTGAGTGCTACCAGAGCAAATAAAAGAGGTGGGGGGATAGCCACATTTTTCAAGACGTCTTTTCAGTGCAATCAGTCGTCGACTTTACTTCATTTGAATATCTGTGTGCACGCATTAAGTCTTCTCCTCAGATTTTATTACTGACAATTTACAGGCCTCCTAAACATTCAGCAAAAGTTTTTCTTGAAGAGCTAGGTGAACTGCTATCAGTCGTTTGCATAGAGTTTGACTGTCTTATATCAGGGGATCTAAACTTGCATGTGGATAATCCTGAAAACAATTACGCCAAGGAATTCATTGCACTAATCGATACTTTCTCCCTAACACAGCATGTACAGGGGCCAACACACTCTCTCGGCCATACCCTCGACCTTGTTATCACAAAGGGTCTCGATGTCTCTACAGCTGTTAAAGACGTGGCCTTATCTGATCATTTATGTGTGTTCTTTGATGTGTCTATGTCCCCACACACTCAAAACACAGCTATGATTGTAAAAAGGAGAATCATAAATGATCAGACAAGTGCTCTCTTTGAGCAAGCACTTTCACTAAAGTCAAGTCAACTGTCAGACTCTGTAGAAGACTTACTTGATCACTTTAATGCAAAAATGGCAAACATTATGGATGACATTGCTCCATTACAATTCAAGAAAGTTAAGGACAAACAGAAAGCACCATGGAGGCAAAATCCAGTAGTTAAACTTCTAAAAAGAGAGTGTAGGAAGACTGAAAGAAAATGGCGTAAATACAAACTTCAGATCCACTATGAAATCCATAAAGAGATGCTCCGCAAATATAACTCTGAAATATGCAAAGCAAGACAGTCCTTTTTTTCTAACATTATCAATAGAAGTTCAAATAACACTCGTATTCTATTTTCAACTGTTGATAAGTTAACTAACCACCCCTCACAATTAGCGCCTGAACTTCTCTCAACTAATAAATGCAATGAGTTTTCATCTTTTTTTAAAGGTAAAATTGACAAAATCAGACTCAACATATCTGCTCAATTACAAATTCAACAACCTGAACTTCCAGCAACAAACAGAGGGAAACTAAACTTGATGTCAGAGTTCAGCTTGATAGACTACGAAACACTTGAAAAAACGGTACAGAATCTCAGCTCTTCGACATGTGTCTTAGACCAATTTCTTCAAAACTGTTTTTCACCTCATTGCGGCGGATGTCCTTCAAATTGTAAATGTATCACTGCTGTCTGGCACTTTTCCCAAGTCACTGAAAACAGCTGTTGTTAAGCCACTTCTCAAGAAGAATAACCTGGATGCCTCCATGCTAAACAATTACAGGCCCATATCCAATCAACCTTTTATTGGCAAAATTATTGAAAAAGTAGTCTTTAATCAATTAACCACCTTCCTAAAATCAAATGGGTATTTTGATTACTTTCAGTCTGGTTTTCGGGCAAATCACAGCACTGAAACAGCTCTCATTAAAGTTTCCAATGACATATGCCTCAACACAGATTCAGGTAAAACATCAGTCCTAGTGCTACTGGACCTTAGTGCAGCATTTGACACTGTTGATCACAATATTTTACTACATAAACTAGAACACTGGGTTGGATTTACAGGCATAGTTATCAGCTGGCTAAAATCATATCTACAAGAAAGGAGCTTCTTTGTTGCCATCGGAAACTGTGACTACGTTTACACGAAGCAGGGTATTTTCCTAAACGAATATCTGGCCATCTACGTTTGCAAATAAAACTGCATTTACACGAGACCCTTTTTTTTTTAAATGTGTTTACACGAACCCGTGTACATACATGCTGTCATGAGCACGCCAAACCACAGTGGCAGTCTAACGATAAGCTCAAGCTCACATTAACCAATCAGAACCCTGAAAAGTCGCACGTGAGAACATATAAATGTAAACATTGGTCGCACATTTGGTGTACTTCTGTCGCATACTGTGACGTTGGCTGCCCAAAACTCTGTTTACCACAGTTTACAACCAAACGCATAAACAAAGTTTTCCAAAAAAATCACTTTGGCCGGAGTTTTTTTGGATAAGCGTTTTACGGGGCGAATTCTCCGTTTGCGTCTAAATAAAGGGCTCAAACGTAGGGAAATGTCTTCATTTATAAAAATACACATGCTCGTGTAAACGGGGTCTGTACCTCAACACCAACGTCCTTGACCTGTGGTGTTCCCCAGGGGTCGATCTTGGGGCCACTATTATTCAACCTCTATATGCTCCCACTTGGACAAATCATCCAAAATAATTTGATTTCATATCATAGCTATGCAGATGACACACAAATTTACTTAGCTCTGTCACCAAACGACTATGGTCCTCTTGAATCTATGTGTCAGTGTATAGAACAAATCAACACCTGGATGTCTCAAATTTTCTTCAGCTAAACAAAGAAAAAACTGAAGTAATTATATTTGGTAAAAAGCAAGAAAGACTTAGGTTTGCCACTCTCCTTGACACAAAAGGGTTGAAGGCAAAGGATACAGTTAAAAATCTTGGTGTATTAATTGACAGTGATCTAAATTTCAACAGCCACATGAAAGCGATAACTAAATCAGCTTTTTACCACCTCAAAAATATTGCCAAACTCAGAGGGCTGATGTCAAAATATGACTTAGAAAAACTCATTCATGCATTTATCTCCAGCAGGGTTGATTACTGCAATGGATTGTTCACAGGCCTTCCTAAAAAGACTATTAAACAGCTTCAGGTGATACAAAATGAAGCAACAAGGATTTTCCAATTCTTAAGTCCTTGCACTGGGTTCCAGTAAGTCACAGAATTGACTTTAAAGCACTATTGCTTGTTTATAAATCAGTAAATGGAGCAGGACCTAAATACCTGTCAGACATGCTTCAGCAGTACACACCTTCTCGTCCTCTTAGGTCCCAGGTGAAAAACCTGCTAGTAAAACCTACTGTTAGAACATGGTGAAGCAGCTTTTAGCTGCTATGCGGCTCAGCTGTGGAACCAACTTTCGGATGACATCAAAAAGGCCCCAACTGTAGCCAGTTTTAAATCTAGACTTAAGACCAAACTGTTCTCAGATGCTTTCTGCTAACTGTGCCGAGTTACAAATTCTGAATCTGCCTTGATAATTATTCTACCTTGTCTTTTATTACTTTTTTTTACTACTTTTGCCTTTGTTTTTTGCTTACTAATTATTCTTTATTTTTAAATTATTTTACCTTGTGTTTTATGTTTTCTTTTTATTATGATATTTACCTTTCAACTATTCTTTGACTATATTGCCTTTCTATGCTTTTATTTGTTATTTTTGTTTGGTTTTGCTTATGTAAAGCACATTGAATGACCTCTGTGTATGAAATGCGCTATATAAATAAACTTGACTTGACTACACACCTATGGCTACTGAAAAATGTAAGGTTCATTTAGCAAATGTTATTTTGAAGTGTTAAAAAACATTGTTGTTTTAGAATTTCTGAACAAAAGTGGTGATAATTGGGGGTGTTACGATATGTGATTAATTTAATTTTAATCGATTGACAGCCCTAATGTGTACACACACACAAACACACACACACATACACATACGTGTACACACACACAGACGCACACACACACACACACACACACACACACACAAACACACATACACACACACACACATCCACCACTGTTGGCTCTACTAGGGCTGTGTATTGGCAAGGACCTCACGATACGATATGCGTCACGATTAGGGTTGGGCACCGAAACACGGTTCTAATATTGCACCGGTGCCGACGCAAATGGTAGTAACTGCATCGAATAACAACGTGGTTTTCGGTGCCTCATTTCGGTGCTTAAATCTTTTTTTTTTTTTTTTTAATACGAGGCATCACTGCATGTCATGAGCCATCTCTAACGTCTTGCTCTGATAGCAACACATCCAGATACAGTTAGCTAACATAAACACTGAATGTATAAACCAGAAGGGTGCACCACATAGGCGAGTGGGCAGTGTTTGACAGCCACGTAGCTTACTTTAAAGCGATATCACGAGCTCCTGTCAAAATCTAGCAGTGGGCCTAACTACACACAAGCAAAAGGCTATGAAACAACATCAACAGTATACGTTACACAATATCCTTGCTAATGCGCTAGCTGGCATTTATTTGAAATGTTATTAGAAAAGTTGTAAGGTGAAAACTTTATTTCACGGTGTGTTCTAAACAACATAATGGCATTATATTAATCTTTCATGTGCATGAGGCCCATATAGCATCACAGTGAATATGAAGATCATGTTAGCTGGCAAAAACATAAATATGTAGATTACATACCTGATGTCACTGAGCTGTCAAAGAGGCTACGGAACCATCTCCGTTATCGCTAATTAAACTCAGCTGACTGGTGTTAGCGCTTAGCCATAGTTGCTGTTAAATGCTTACTAGCGCTGGGAATCTAAACACTTCAACCCCGACATGTAGCCTAACATGTTCAAAACTATTGCGTGTTATGGGTTAAGACATGACATTTCTTGAAGCATTTTGGAACACACTGAAATAACTAGGGAAAGTAGAGTCCCTGTTAGATTAGCTTGCTTGCAAATGCCGTTGTCTATGACCTGGCAGTTCTATGGCAAGCGGTTTTTAACATACCTTTTGGCAAACCGCCTACACTGGGTAAACTTGAAAGCAGAGCTTGCCATTGTGTGTGCATCCATGGCAAGCTGTTTCAACATTTAAATGTAGGCTATTATACGCAATGAGATATTGATAATAAATTGAATATAACAGTTCAATGTTATGTTCAAATTTGTCTTATCAATAAAAAAAGTAATTCATGCTTTAGACCATTTTAATATAAAAACAAAGTACCGGTTCGGGCACCGTTTCGGCACCGGCATCGTTTTGATCGATTTCGCTATCGGATAAAACCCAAACGATACCCAACCCTAGTCACGATACATGGGTCACAATACATATATATAACACACATGTTGTGATACAATACATCAGCGGTTCCCAAACTTTTCCCCCCGCGTACCACCGCCTACATTCCGACTCGGCTCGCGTACCCCCACCATCCGACACATAAACACATAAAAACGTAACGCATTCTATAACCCCCCCCCCCGCATATAGCCTAACTACATCCACATACAATATCTTATAATAGGCCTACAACAACGCATGACAAGGATGTATTCGTTTGGACAACATTAGGCTATAGCCTACAGCCTATGGCTAAACTTAGGCTACCTTTAGTTTGTTAAATGTATGTTACCTTTCTTGCCCATCTGAAATAACTCCTAGCTTTGCTCCTTCCCTCCTTTCTGTTTTTGTTGTTTTCAAAAACCTGTTATATCCGCGAAACTTTCCCCCACGGACCATCCAACGCATTGAAAAGTAACGCATTCTATTCCAGGCGTCATGTTTAATAAGCTGCCCTTTTTTTGATGAACACATACAGAGTTTAGAAATTATATCCTTTAATTTCATGTTTCCATATCATTATGACCTAATTCGAAATAATGTAGCCTATTTATTCATGAATTAATTACAAAACATTTAAAATTTTCATTTTATACCTGTCCGCCATAGCCCTTTTCATCTCGCGTACCCCCTAGAAGCAGCTCGCGTACCACCGGGGGTACGCGTACCACAGTTTGGGAATCCCTGCAATACATTAATCTGAATTTGTGTGTGTGTGTGTGGGTGTGTGCGTGCATATGTGTGTGTGTGTGTGCATATGTGTGTGTGTGTGTGCATGTGTGTGTGTGTGTGCGCGTGCATGTGTGTGTGCATGTGTGTGTGTGTGTGTGTGTGTGTGTGTGTGTGCGCGTGCACATGTGTGCATGTGTGTGTGTGACGTATGTTTTTATAGTGGAGAGGCGTGGTCATAGGCGGGGCTCGCTTCACTCTGAAGCTCTGAAGATGTTTGATTCGCTGCTGCAGCTGGAGGGCGTGGCCAATCCTGTGCCAGCCATTCAGGGGCTGCTGCAGACCGCCTGGGAGCTCCGCCCACTCAGGGAGGAGCTTGTCTGCCAGCTGCTCAAGCAGACTAGTGGAGACGCCGCCCCATTAAGCAACTGGCGAATCATGGCCTGCGTCTGCTGCAACTTTAGCCCCGCCTCCCGCTCCCTTCTCACACACCTCAAGTTCCATCTTAAGAGGTGAGCCAGACAGTGTGTGTGTGTGTATATATGTGTGTGTGTGTGTGTATATGTGTGTGTGTGTGTGTGTGTGTGTATATATGTGTATGCTGATTGTGTGTGTGTTGTGTGTGTGTGTGTGTGAGAGAGAGACAGCGTGTGTGTCTTCTCTAGTGTGTGTGTGTGTGTTGTGTGTGTGTGTGTATATGTGTGTGTGTGTGTGTGTATATGTGTGTGTGTGTGTGTGTATATGTGTATGCTGATAGTGTGTGTGTTGTGTGTGTGTGTGAGAGAGAGACAATGTGTGTGTCTTCTCTAGTGTGTGTGTGTTGTGTCTGTGTGTGTGTGTGAGAGAGAGAGACAATGTGTGTGTCTTCTCTAGTGTGTGTGTGTGTTGTGTGTGTGAGAGAGAGACAATGTGTGTGTCTTCTCTAGTGTGTGTGTGTGTGTTGTGTGTGTGAGAGAGAGACAATGTGTTTGTGTCTTCTCTAGTGTGTGTGTGTGTCCCTCACCTGTCTCCCATCTGTCCCTCTCGTCTATGGGTCGGTCAGAGCGAGGGAGTGTCCTGAGGACACTGAGGTGGCGCGTTTGGCTGCCTTTTCCTACGAGGCCCTGCGGCGTGTGTGTGGGCGCGCACGTGAGTGTGTGTCGTCCCAGCAGGAGCTCAGCGCCATCCTGCGGCTCCAGGACATGAACACACACATCCACTGCCACGGGGGAGGAGTCTGCAAGATCAGCATCAACTCACACACCACTGCAGGAGAGGTACACACACACACACACACACACACACACACACACACACACACATCCACTGCCACGGGGGAGGAGTCTGCAAGATCAGCATC
Organism: Alosa pseudoharengus; assembly: GCF_046254945.1. NCBI lineage: Eukaryota > Metazoa > Chordata > Actinopteri > Clupeiformes > Clupeidae > Alosa > Alosa pseudoharengus. Next base: position 61,702 of record NW_027468680.1, on the reverse strand, counting down.
AACTCACACACCACTGCAGGAGAGGTACACACACACACACACACACACACACACACACACACACACATCCACTGCCACGGGGGAGGAGTCTGCAAGATCAGCATCAACTCACACACCACTGCAGGAGAGGTACACACACACACACACACACACACAGACACACGTGTATAAAATGTGATATACTGTATTGATGTGTGTGTGTGTGTGTGTGTGTGTAGGTGGTGCAGCGGCTCTTGAGAGGCCTGCAGATGGAGGACAGCAGAAACGTGTTCTCGATCTTTGAGGTCGGAGGTCAAGCAGAACGAGCACTGGACAGCAGGACTGCCGTCGCAGATGTACTGGCCAAGTTTGAGAGGTGTGTGTGGCTGTGTGAAAGAGAGAGAAATCCTGTGTGTGTGTCTGTGTGTGTGTGTGGCTGTGTGAAAATGAGAGAAATGCTGTGCGTGCGTGCGTGCGTGCGTGCGTGTGTGTGCGTGTGTGTGTGTGTGTGTGTGTGTGTGTGTGTCTGTGTGTCTGTGTGTGGCTGTAGACTGACACATGATCCCCTACAGACACATGATCCCCTACAGACACATGATCCCCTTGACTGACACATGATCCCCTACAGACACATGATCCCCTACAGACACATGATCCCCTAGACTGACACATGATCCCCTAGACTGACACATGATCCCCTACAGACACATGATCCCCTACAGACACATGATCCCCTTGACTGACACATGATCCCCTACAGACACATGATCCCCTCGACTGACATACACATCTCTGCCAGTAATGTAGGTTTGCAACCAGTTTAAATAGATGCCTGATAAGTGCCCAAAAAGCGTTGCACATGTCACAGCATCACCATGTTTTTAATGATGTTTAATTCACCATGTTTGAGAGAGGAGCTGGATAGGTGATGTTTAATTCACCATGTTTTTAATGATGTTTAATTCACCATGTTTGAGAGAGGAGCTGGATAGGTGATGTTTAATTCACCATGTTTTTAATGATATTTAATTCACCATGTTTGAAAGAGGAGCTGGATAGGTGATGTTTAATTCACCTTCACCATGTTTTTAATGATGTTTAGTTCACCATGTTTTTAATGATGTTTAATTCACCTTCACCATGTTTTTAATGATGTTTAATTCACCATGTGTTTAATGATGTTTAATTCACCATGTTTTTAATGATGTTTAATTCACCATGTTTGAGAGAGGAGCTGGATAGGTGATGTTTAATTCACCTTCACCATGTTTTTAATGATGTTTAGTTCACCATGCTTTTAATGATGTTTAATTCACCTTCACCATGTTTTTAATGATGTTTAATTCACCATGTTTTTAATGATATTTAATTCACCATGTTTTTAATGATGTTTAGTTCACCATGTGTTTAATGATGTTTTATTCACCATGTTTTTAATTATGTTTAATTCACCATGTGTTTAATGATGTTTTATTCACCATGTTTTTAATGATGGTTGCAGGCTGACAGCAGAGAGCGCTGCTGTGCAAACAGAGTGCCGTCTCTACTTCAAGCTCTACTGCCACTTAGACACACACAGCGTGCATCCCACCAGCATGGAGTTTGCCTTCATGTTTGAACAAGTAAGCACACTCACATTACACACATATCATACACATGACGTACACAGAAACACTGCAGTTTTCAAGGAAGTGTGAGTGTACTCTGTATTTCTTTCTCTCTATATATATATATACAGTGGGCAGTGGTTCGACTTGGCCAGCTTCACTCGCGGTCCGCACGTGGGATCACGCGGTATCACGTGACTTTAATTTGTATTTTCCCAGTGAGACGCTGCAACAACCCAAACAACCGGTAGATGGCTCAAGTGAGCAGGGTGTCTCGTAAAAAGAAATGGAGCCTGGAAAACCCTACACAGACTTCACTACAGACTTTAGCAGACTGGTTTAGAAATAATTTAATAGCCAGAAATATGCCTGCCCTGCCCTACTAAAGAAATATTTGGTTAACTGCGAGTGAATCCCGTTTGCAGCCGTAGAAGAAACGCAGGACAAATTAAACATTCTGGTTTTCTCCGAGTGCAACGATGATAGACATCATTAGGACAAAATATAGAGCATATTAACCTCCGTTGCTCAGCCAAATGCCTTCCTGTTACGTCCTGTTATCACGGAGTTACAGGCGATAAATTATTTTTGATGGTCACAAGTTTACTTCATTAGCGGTTTATTATTTTGATTATTAAAGAGTGTTTTTCATTTAAAGGTTTGACTTCGTGCTTATTCAGTAGAGCATTTAGTGCTCTTCCCAATCCCAGACGTTCACATTGCATGTTTGTTTGTAATGGATGCAACCGCGAGATAGGCTACCCGTTTGACGGCAATGAGTTGTTAACAGACATGAACCAAGACAAATAGCCCAGCAGCAATCTAGGGACTGTTCGTTATTTATTGAAGGGGCCACCGGAGGAATTTTGAGTGCTTCAGTCAAAAGTTGCATGACCCTCCCTTGCCTGCTAGAAATTGTTCAATGACCCTCCGACAGAATTGTTAAAAATGACATGACCCTTCCCTGCCAATTGTCGCTGTCTTCCGCCCGTGCTGCTTTGCGCCACAGCCACACACTGTGATAACGTTCTTAAATCAATCTTTCCCATGAGCTTGTATGCTACCAGTCCTTCCTTTTCAAATGTGTAGCGCCTGTTTGCACAATTTCACAAATAATCATATGTGATTAATAATATGACAAATAATCCCTGTGCACGGGGACCGAAACAATGCATGCCAACTTTTTCCGTGTTTCTCACGTATTTTAATTTCCCCCCGCTGTTTATTTTTTTGATTATTAAAGAGTGTTTTTCATTTAAAGGCTTGACTTCGTGCTTATTCAGAAGAGCATTTAGTGCTCTCCCTAATCCCAGACGTTCACATTGCATGTTTGTTTGTAATGGATGCAACCGCGAGATACGCTTGTCATAGGCACCGATACCGTGGGTGCTCCGTCTCTCGGGCACCCACTGAAAACATCGAGCACCAACGTGTGCCAGCTTACAGTCCCGGCTAAATTTAGATTAATTTAAAATCAAACATTGCAGTTTATGTTAAATTCAGCATCTCTCATAATGTGATTGGATATGTTGCTGTCAATTCCCTACTTCATATACTAACCACCAATGAGAGCGTCTCTCGTATGAAAATTCCTGACACTTCCCACCTGAAGAATTAACGCAAGGCTTTGTCGGGTCTTCAGCCCTGAATGTTTAAAATGTATATAGCCCTGAATATCATTTTAAAAGTAGTCTGACAAAAAGTATTGTTTTGGGACACAGCTAAACACTGGTACCTCATACAACGTCTATAACTTAGCCTAGGTGGTCGCAACTCACAAAAGTAAAGCAGATAGAAAGAACTCACGCAAATCTAGCCTACAACACGCAGACAGCTTTATGCGCAGGGGAGAGAGCGCGCGCGCACTGTGCTTTATGATTGTTGCCTTCTGATGGTATCTTGCTAATTCACTGAACTGCATTAGGTGACACAAATGGTATTGCCTTTATCTTATAACTCCTTGTCTGAGCGACTACCACCTATGGTTTTTAAAAGTCAGATGTTCCCTGACAAAGACATTCGAAAATTCAGAATGTTTATTGACTTGAAAAATACACTATTTTTTGCAAACTCCCTTCATTCAACCCTTGAAGACATCGCGGTCTAGTGCGCTATGTAGATCGTTTCTCGTACCATTTAATTTCTCAGAATTTAGGTCTACTAGGCCTACAATAACGTCATCACCAAATACATCTTTTATTTTAAGTTGATCAACCACAAAGAGTAGCTAGCATAGGCCTACTGTGCACTGACGACTGTAGCAGCCCAAGGTAACCAGTTGTTGTAGATGAGAGGCAACCCCTTGTTTCAGATAGCCTGGACAACATGTTACCTGGGTGTTGCCTACGTTATTAATTAATGGTAGCCTACAATAGTTAATTGATTCGCGTAACATATTAGTTGGCTCAAAGAGTAGGGAATCAGGATGGAGAGAGTCACGCGTGTGTTGCTTTTGCGGGATCGAATCCAGTTTAATGCTAGTTTTCAAAACATATATTTTTTACATGTCTTTTGTCTGAGTGGCTGTAATGTAGCCGAGCGCTCATGGCGTATGAAAAGCGACTTCAAACCACCTTAAACAACTTGTTTGTGAATGTCTGACAACTGCTGCAGCGCATGCACGCGCAAGGAAACCAGTAGGTGGAGAAACCAGAAGGCACACAACACCGGAACGATTTTAAGGCTATTTCGCATAGGCTACTCAATGGTGCTATTTCACACGCATTATAGCGACCCCCACTCACCGGGGTTAGGTGGAAGGTGTTAATAGACGATTGGCGTAGCCTACAGTGGGCTGTCAAAATTGCTCAAAAATGACGTTCGAATATCCCCTCTAAAATAAACACATGTATTCGAATATATTGGAATATCTAGGCTATATTATTTGCGCAGTCAGTGATGCGCATCATGTCATCTGTTTTTAACTTTTTGTATGGTTATTGCTTGACAGGGGGGATCCCAAGCAGCTTTCAGCCATAAGGCATTTCCTAATTCACCTGACACTGATATTCAAAATGTTGGAACTATTTCGGCATAGCCTATAAGCAGTTTAATTAAATGTGCTACTTGGCCTCACAGATGCGCTCGTGCCTTAAATGGCAATACAAATCTTCACGATAGGCCTATTAACTGACCGCCCGATTCACGTTGGCTGGGGGGCAGGGGGGGGCCATCAGACATTTGTTCCCATGGGTCTATGACTTGTTAATCCGTCCCTGCCCCCAACGAACGCAACTTTCCACCTCTGAGACAGCTGAAAAGAAGTCTAGAGGACTCCTAACTCACTAGACCTACTTACTGTAGGTTGCGCAAACCACAAGCCTGCATTCGAGGCAGGCCTTCTGTTGAAGAATTTTATATAAATCCTGCGCTAACAGTAATCCTCCTACCCCCGCTACCACAGCTGTGGATAGTGTGGCATGCTCACGCTTTATGTCCCCTTCTTGCAAACTAGGCCTATAGCCCAACATTTACGTCTTCAAAAAATAACAACTTGCCAGATATGCCTTCATATCTTTGGGCTTCATTCAGCATTTTGTTCTTCCACTGGAAATTACTCTTCTACATTTGCTGCCTGCTGCATCCTTTCTGTTTGTAATGTTTAGAAAATGTTTGACGTCTTGAGTTAATGCATTAAACATTGTTTGCTGGGAACCAGCCACAGCCTACAGATTCTTGCATGCGTTCTCTCCAAAATGTGCCCGTTCTATAGGCTGGCCAAGTGCGTAATTCTGCGGCATAAAGCCGATGTATTTGTGTATTGTACAGAAAAATAAAAATAACCTGTCAAGCAGTCAATTGACTACATTGCAGTCAAGAAGTAGTGCAAATTAGGAAACCAAAACGTGGGTCATAGTTGTCTAAGCCTCTGCTGTGAGGCCAAACCCATGAACAAAGACGCATTGATATCTGCAATAGTTTTTTTTTTTGGCGAAACAAGCTCACAGCCGAACGAGTCATAGCACTGAAGGGAGAGGCAGATGGCATGTGATCTCCCCACGGGCCAATGGATGTACAAGTTTTCTCCTGTGCCTACGATATTTAATCCAGTGTTTTGTCAAGTTGCAAAATGCCATTCGTTTTAACGAATTTTTATGATAGTACCCTATACAAAAAGTACTTCATACTATCTTAATTGCTTTATACTCAATACTTGACCAATGGCTATTGCATCTGTCTATTGAAAGTGAGAATGTGGCATGTGATGTGTAGGCTTCATAAAATAAAATAAACAGATTGCTAATGGCCTACAAGCTGATCTGGGGTGCGTTTCCCGTACAACTACGGAGGTTAGCTTTTTACTAACAGGATGCATCATTCAACTAACCAACATGTAAGTTACGACTGTTTCCCAAAACTGTCGTACTTACATAGTACTGTAAGTTTGGACCATGATCGTTTCCAAACTTCAGTAGTCTGGACTAAGGTGGTTAATGACGTTTAGTAGCACGTGAACGGGCAGCTGCACATACTTCTGTGGCGCATTGCGTTAAGGCCGGCAGATGACAGCCGCCGTTGCACAGCAGTTACCAGTCCCCTGTCCAAGAGTTCGAATCTGGGTTAAGACGTTGACAACAATATTGACATTGTTGTTTACCTAAGTTTATCTTTTGTGCAGATCATATTATCAAAATCAGAATCAGCCTTCTTGGCTTGGTTTGCGTAAACTAACAAGGACCCCCCCCCCCCCTCCATGAAAATCAAAGGCTACATATTATCAGCTGACTCGTCAAAAAGTGCGCACCACCTTATTATTATCTGCAGGTGTGTGACTTTTACTTACGTGCAAATGGCTGCAAATTGACTTTTGTATTTTCTGCCTTGGGCATTTTAAAATATGGATGTATGGTGGTTAGAAGTGTAAATATCAATTAGAAACCTAAATATATTTATAATTATTAATTTGCAAACAAATAACTGGCGTCAGTGACGTCTTTGACATGAAGATCCCTGGAACTATGCTTCTAGCATTCTACCACAGGTCGAGAGGTGTAGTTGTAACTACACAACTTTACGATAGTGGTTGCGAACGTTCGTTGCTATGGTTTTGGGAAACACTAACGTAGTGAAACGATGCATTGGACTATGTAAGTTCCAAATATGAATGTAATTCTGCGGCATAAAGCAGATGTATTTGTTTATTGTACAGAAAAATTAAAATGACATGTCAAGCAGTCAATTGACTACATTGCAGTCAAGAAGTAGGGCAAATTAATTTACGAAACCAAAACGTGGGTCTAGTTGTCTAAGCCTCTATAGTAGTCTGTTAAAAACGTTGCAGAAGCCTATACCTAAGGCTACAGATTAATTCTGAACAGTTATTTCTCTACTGGCTCAATTATCACACCACTGTTTTGATTTGCGTAGTTATGTTAACCCAACACTGACAATAATGTAGACAGCAAATTTCGATTTCCGTTACCACCGTGTAGTCAAGCCTTAAGCCATACCCAAGTAGCCTAAATCGAGGTAAATCGAGCTTTTTCAGAATGGGCAGCAGGCAGAGCGACGCACAGTGGCTGAAAGTGGTACTAAAGCTTCACGCAGCTTCACGCCTCGTAATGCGCGACTGAAGTGGCCATTTGAAAGCGATGCCCACTGTATATATATATTTATATAGTTATATATAGACCCCTTCACGATCCACATCACAGAAAAGGTGTTGATGTCGGAGTCAGAAAGCTTTCCATCCCATTGAATTGTATGTGTGTGTGAATTGACTGAAATGTCAAGGAAACATCAAGAAAAATGCTTACTTGTACTACTTTTTTGCATGTATACATGCTGGGCTTGTAAACCAGATAGCCTTATATGTCGGGCTAATGAATCTCTGGCCACTTGCTAATGTCATCTACCCATTCTGTTATCAGACAGATAATCGCCATTAGCTAAGGTACAGGTCGCAGCCCTTGGGTAACATGCCGGCCTATTAGCTGTTGCCAACATTAAAGGACTCCGGATGATCTCCAACATTAAAGGGTCTGGATGATCTCCAACATTAAAGCAGGGTTCCCGCGGGTCCTTAAAAAGTCTTAAAAAGTCTTAAATACAACTTTAGGCTTTTAAGGCCTAGAAAAGTCTTAAATTGTCTGGAATGTCTTGAATTTTTGAAAAGGAGGTATTAAATTTGTGTATGGGACCGCCAGCGAGTGTGAGAGAGCGAGTGAAATGTCTCCATCTGGTTTTGTGTATTTTTTTAAACAGAAATGTATAAGTGACTGGCTACTGAAGGAAGTGTAGTGGTTGCCGAGTGAAGATGTTTTCACGGGTCGTTAAAGGTGTGAAAATTGTAAGAGTTTTCGTGGTATAGCCGAGGCCTGAGAGATAGCCTACGTAGGCCTAGGTAGCCTACGCGAGCGGTAGAGTGAGCGGGAGAAAGTGCTGGGTAAGCCAGTTAGCGATAGGGTGGCCATACGTTCGGACTTAGGCCGGACAGTTTAAAACTCCTGTTCAGTGCAGCCTCAAGCCGGACGCTCATTTGTCCTCCTTTTTGGAGTTGCGCTGGGCTTCTAGAATCTTTGGTCGGACGCAGCATCGTTTCACAAACTATGGACGCGAAGACTGCTGGTCAAATTATGCGTGGTGCTTTTGTCACTCATCTGATAATTTGCTGCACAATTTATGAAGGAACCATGGACCGACAGAAAAAGAAATACACATTAAGTGTATCTGTTTGCATCTCTCCAGCGTGTTTTGCTGGCTTTGCCTAAGTAAAGATCTGTCTAAGTTATAATAGCCTACCTGTAATATCGGTCTGCAGCTTGCTTGCCAGCCTTTCCCAGTAGGCCTACTTCGCAAAAGTTGTGAAATATAACCGCATATTTTTTTTGAATGTCGGCGACTGGCTACATAAAAAAAAAAAACGCATCTGTAAGTGTGTTCATATTACGTGTGTGATTGAGATAAAACCAGCAGTTTTTCAGCAGGAACATGCGAGGAGGGTTTTTAACTTTTTCCATAATTTTTTTTAAAACAAGTCAATGGTTTACAATGTTTCAGTCAAGCTTTGGTTGGTTTAAATACAACTGGTATGCAAAATGTATTACCTTTGATTTGCTGTGCTGCATATGGGACAATAGATGTCTAAGTTAGTAGGCCTATTAGAATATTTAAATAGCTTAGTCTACCTTTGAAAAAATAAGGGAATCCAGTCCAGAACACATGTTTGGCAAGTAGCCTAGGCTTCTACAGACACAGGTGAAGAACAGTCAGCCTCAGCCAGTAGCACAACCAGATATGTACAGCCAGCTTCAAAAGCAAGCAGTCCAGACCCTAAAATTGGGCATTGAATAGCTGTTAAGGTAATTCACACATAATTATTTTCTTTCACCAAAATATATTTGGTAACTTCTGTAGACATCCCAAATGGGGTGGGTGTTAAAATAAAAAAAATAGTAGAAAAGTTTCTACTATAGTAGAAAAAAAACTATTGCATAAAACAGTTTTAAGTCTTGAAAAGGTCTTAAAAGTCTTTAAATTTGCACTTGGAAAATGTGCAGATACCCTGTAAAGGAGGCTGGATGATCTCCAACATTAAAGGACTCCGGATGATCTCCAAAATTAAAGGGGTCTGGATGATCTCCAACATTAAAGGGGTCTGGATGATCTCCAACATTAAAGGAGGCTGGATGATCTCCAACATTAAAGGGGTCTGTCCTGTGTGCACAGGCACCTACGCGAGTGGCAGCCTTTTCAGTAGCTCTGCCTGTTCTTTCATAACATTTTCCTTTGCAAATGTTTTATCTTTTCCACGCACCGTGTAGATATATTTCTATCCTATGGATATGGCTACTGGTATTACTCATCCGCAACACAGAAGTAAGAACTTGAGGGAACAACTGCTTGAGCTGAGAACAATGGGCCATGCCGGTACTGTTTAGCCTACTGAGGAACTGAGGACACATGCCGGTACTGTTCACCCTACTGAGGACTAGAGCTTAGATCGGGCCCAAAACATCAAGCCCGACCCTACCCGAGCCCGTGCACATTGTGCCCGAGCCCGACCCGGCCCGACGCGTTAACTGTAATTATGAGCCCGAGGCCGATTTAAACCCGACATTTTTTAAATACGTGGGCCATTAGAACTGACGTTCTCAACTACAATTCCGAGCTGTTTGAGCTACAGAAATCCGTTTAGAGGACATTGAGAGGACAAAAGAGGACATTGAAGGCTGGCTATCATTATTTCTGCCATGGCAAGCCTGCTTCATGTTCATCTTAAAGTATTTTTGCTGTCATAGATGAACATCGTGCACACTTAATGCACGCAACAAAGCATACCTGACAAATGCATACCTCCGACTTTTCTCCAAACTTCCTCGAAGTTATTTCTCCTGTTTTCATTTTTTTTCTTTACATCTTCAAGCTTCACGTTGCACTTAAGATACACAATACAGCACAGCAGGCCCGGTGTGATGTGTTCGAGTGGAGAAGCTGCGCATGACACGTGTTGCGCAGATGACATTACAATTGACATTTTGTAACTCTGAGCCTAACTTGTATAACTTTGTATACACTTGTTACTTAGGCCTACTTTGATAAATATAAAATATTTCTGAGTCTGACTATGGCATAGCTTTAGCTCCCCACCCAAGTAGGCTAATGATTAGAAAGATAAAAAAGCAAGCTTGATCAAGGACCCGGCCCAGCCCGAGGATAGTGGCTGAAAATATCGGCCCGACCCGGCCCGCGGGTCGGGTCGGGTCAAGTTCGGGCTCGGGCAGAGAATCTAAACTCTACTGAGGACACATGTTTGAGCAGTTTGAGCAAGCACTTTCACAGACGTCAAGTCAACTATCAGACTCGGTAGAAGTGTGTGTGTTTGTATGTGTGATATGAACCATTCTTCCATAATGTTCTCACCGGTTACATTTAGAGGAATGATATTAACCGTTCTTCCATAATGTTTTAACCGGTTACATTTAGAGTGTGTGTGTGTGCATGTGCGTGTGTGTTTGTATGTGTGATATGAACCATTCTTCCATAACGTTCCGGTTCCATTTAGAGGAATGATATGAACCTAGGGCTAGGGTTCTTCTGTAACGTTCTCACCGGTTCCATTTAGAGGAGGCCTTGGAACACTGGAACAGGAATAAAAAAAAAATGTTTTTGCTTAGAACAAAACGAAATGAAAATCATTCTGTTTTCAGTCCCTGGTGTTTGTGTAACTTGCTTGAACACTATACACATGCTTAGCCCAAAGTAACAAAACTTGAGGATTATTAGGTTTTGATAGCAGAGTTTCAATTCGACATAGATGTGAATGGTTTATTTCCCAGTGTTGTGTCTTGTGCGCTTGTGTGTAAAGTTTTGACACAATGAGCCGAAGTTGTGCAAAAATGTTTAAGCAATGGGCAAAAACTGTAATACGCCTGTGTGTGTGTGTGTGTGTTGTGTTAATACTTTGTATGTGTGTGTGGTTGTTTAGGCCCATGAGGCGGTTATACAAGGACGCTATCCTGCTCCAGTGGAGACTCTGCAGATTCTGGCAGCCCTGCGGATCCAGTACCTGCTGGGAGACTACAACTCCCAGAATGCCTGGCCCGACCTGGAGCAGCTGTTTCCTGTCAGTCGCCTGCGCAGTCGCCTGCAAGCCTGCACGTCTCTCTCCCGCTCTAACTCCGCCCACAGGAAGCGCTCCTCTTTCTTGGAAGGAACTCTCAGGCGCAGCCTGAGGGGGAGGGCCAGAGCTGAAGAGTCACAGGAAGAGGCGTGGCTTGAACAGGAAGTGTGTGTATTGCGAGGAAACGTGCAGGAGAAGTGGGCGCGTCTGGAGGGCATGAGTCAGCAGGACAGTATGCTGAAGTACATGAACATCATCAGAGAGTGGAAAGGATACGGCTGCAGCCTGTTTAATGTGCAGGTACACACACACACACACACACCTGCAGGTACACACACGCACGCACACACACACACACCTGCAGGAACACACACACACCTTCAGGTACACACACACACACGCACGCACGCACACACACACACACGCACACACACAGCCACACACACACACAAAGGGCATGCTAACCTAGGCCTGTTTAATGTGTAGGTACACACACACGCATGCACACACACACACACACAAAGGGGATGCTAACCTAGGCCTGTTTAACGTGCAGGTACACACACACACACACAAAGGGCATGCTAACCTAGGCCTGTTTAACATGCAGGTACACACACACGCACGCACACACACACACACACACACACTCAAAGGGCATGCTAACCTAGGCCTGTTTAACGTGCAGGTACACACACACACACACAAACAGGGTGTCCGCGGGGTTGTAAAAGGTATTAAAAGGTAGTAAATGAAACTAGAAATGCAATTCCAAGGAATTACCAGTGCATGAAAATGTTAAAGTTGTGATGTAAAATATCATGTATAGTTAAAACAGATAATACAGAGATGGTTACTACGGTGATGCTAGGATAGACATGGTGGTTGCATAGCTTAATAAAAGTTAGACTGTTTAAAAGTTGAATGTAGATAGTTTAAAAGTTGTTGATAGACAGCTAGTTTAATAGATAGATAGTTTAATGATAAAAAGTAGACCGTTTAAAAGTTGAATGTAAAAAGTTCAGTAGTTTAATGGGTTACATTGTTTAACAGTGGATTATTGTAGTGAGGACTTTTATTTTGAAACAGTTTTGGGCAGAGGAAACAGTTGAATAGGATGTGTAGTCTTAATTGACCCAGATTGTATGCTTAAAGCCTGAGGCTGCAGGTGGCCTGAACACCTGCCATAGGATTCTAATTGCTTAATGGCCGTATTATGATGTCATAATCGGCAATGTTAAGTAAAAAGTTTTTCTTTAATAGTTTAAAAAGTATAAAAGTTTCAAAGTTGAAAAGATATAGCAACCCGATCTGTTTGAAGACCTACGTTACAAAGTTTGAATGAAGTTTCTAAGTTAAACTGTTCAAGAGAAATTGCATCTAGAAAAAGTGGTAAGCGGAATAATAATAAGAAGAAGTTGCCTAGGAAGAACAGTACAGTGCATTTTCATGCACTGTAATAAATGTCATCTGATGAGGTATTACATTTTCGAACCATTTGTGTTAAGTGCAGGCCTATCTCCTAAAATCGGCGTGAATCATCATTATTACAGTGCATGAAAATCACTGTACTGTTCTTCCTAGGCAACTTCTTCTTCTTATTACAGTGCATGAAAATGCACTGTACTGTTCTTCCTAGGCAACTTCTTATTATTATTATTCCGCTTACCACTTTTTCTAGACGCAATTTCTCTTGAACAGTTTAACTTACAAACTTCATTCAAACTTTGTAACGTAGGTCTTCAAACAGATCGGGTTGCTATATCTTTTCAACTTTGAAACTTTTATACTTTTTAAACTATTAAATAAAAACTTTTTAAAATTCATGTTAGCATGTGTGTGCGTGTGCAGTGTGTTAATCTGTGTGTGAGTGTACAGTGTGTTAATGTTTGTGTGTGTGTGTGTATGTTTACAGTGTGGTTAATGTGTGTGTGTGTGTCTGTACAGTGTGGTAATGTGTGTGTGTGTGTGTACCGTGTGGTTAATGTGTGTGTGTGTGTGTATGTACAGTGTGGTTAATCTGGTGAGTGTGTGTGTGTTTCCAGTGTGCAGATGGAGTGTGTGTGTACACTGTGGTTAATGTGTGTGTGTACAGTGTGGTTAATGTGTGTGTGTGTGTGTGTGTGTGTGTACAGTGTGGTTAATGTGTGTGTGTGTTTCCAGTGTGCAGATGGAGTGTGTGTGTACAGTGTGGTTAATGTGTGTGTGTGTGTGTGTGTGTACAGTGTGGTTAATGTGTGTGTGTGTGTGTGTACAGTGTGGTTAATGTGTGTGTGTGTACAGTGTGGTTAATGTGTGTGTGTGTGTACAGTGTGGTTAATGTGTGTGTGTGTGTACAGTGTGGTTAATGTGTGTGTAATGTTGGTGTTTCCAGTGTGCTGATGGCGTGTATCCAGAGGATCTGTGGTTGGCTGTTGGTCAGGAGAATGTGGGTGTGTACAAGCGTGGGGAGGCGTGGCCTCTGGAGGTCCTGTCCTATGAGCTCATCCTATCGTTTGGAGCCCCACAGCCCAACACGCTCTGCATCAGCACTCAGGAGCGCCACCTACTGTTCCTCACAGAGCAGGTGCGTACAGTGTTAGCGCCACCTACTGTTCAGAGCAGGTGCGTACAGTGTTAGCGCCACCTACTGTTCAGAGCAGGTGCGTACAGTGTTAGCGCCACCTACCTTTCAAAGCAGGTGCGTACATGTGTGTTAGCACCACCTACTGTTCAGAGCAGGTGCGTACAGTGTTAGCGCCACCTACTGTTCAGAGCAGGTGCGTACAGTGTACATGTGTGTTAGCGCCACCTACTGTTCAGAGCAGGTGCGTACAGTGTACATGTGTGTTAGCGCCACCTACTGTTCAGAGCAGGTGCGTACATGTGTGTTTGCGCCACCTAGAGCCATATAAAGGTAGAGTTGCGACAACTCCATTGACACTAATGTTCCATTTTTTTCCAAGAATGGCAGCTAATGGAAGCCTCAAATAGTTCCCGGAAGTTAACAATTAATAATAGCAGCAGTGCAGTTACAGCAGTATAGACTGTTTGTAGCCAACATTTCAGATTTACATTATTGCCTCATCCGAATAATAATAATGACAGTAATAATAGTAATAGTAGTAAAGTAATAGTAGGCTATCAATAGCCTAATTATAATAATAAACTATTTATGTATCGACTATGACAGCTTTTCTGCTGCTCAGTTTTTATCAGTTCCTTATCAAATAAATTAAAAGAGGCTAAAGCCCAATAAATGTGCACACATAATAACCTAATATAAGATAAACCTTGCCTATACCATTTCAATTAGGCAGCACTAGGCAACACCATGAACGAGCTGTCATTAAGTTTTTGCGTTTGTAGACAACTTTTATGACGTGACGTGTATTGGGCATTTAGCTTTACCATCATGTCAACATAGTTGTAACGTTATGCGCAATGCTCATCTAGGCTATGGATTTAAGTGGTTTCATTTTAAAAAGGGCAGCAAAAGTGGGATAAAGTGCAACTGCTTCCCCAAAACAATTCCTCCATAACTGTGGATTTAATTGTTTGATATGTGGATAACTGTTAGTGGACTAAACACATAAAAGGTAAGATTTTGTTATCACAAAGCTAGCTGGTTCTTTAAATATGGCGAAGCATATTTACAGCCAACTTTGTACTTGCATTGTTGGTAACGTAAACGTTTCTTAAGTTAGGAGCAGGACTGTATTTTTTTTTATTTTGCATTAATTTTCATTGGCAAAAGCTAGCCTAATATGCATGAGAGATTTGAGGGAGCTGCAGCTGTTAGCATCAGCACGATCATATTAACACAGCAGGGCACACTAAAAGTTGAAAGTTTCAAACCAAGCTTGCGCTGATGATGCATGATCACTGATCAAATTGCTATTTTCTGACACGATGCACACCATTCCCAGGTGCTCACCTGTCTGAATCTCAAGCTCTTTAGCCTGCTTTTGTAGGTTACACGCAGTCTCAAAAACACTGTTTACAGCTTTTTGATTCACTGTACCAGGTCATTTTTTTTATATAGCTATAATTTAGATACACTTATGGGGTGGGTGCAATTGCGTTTTCTAAAGAATCTCCCGTCTTAGTGGCTGTCATGGCCACCTGGCTCACAGTAGCAATGATATAGGGGGGACCACACCATTTGTAAAGTTAAATCCAAAATAATTTATTAAAGTATTAACTTATACCATGAAAACATAATTAACATAAACAAGTGTATCAAGTCAGTAAATGAGAAGCAAGAGAAAGCTAATCAAAAGTTTAGTGCAGGTCAGTAAAGTGTAGACTATGTGTAATGCAAAAAGGATGAGGCTGCCGCCAGCATGGAGGCCAGAGCTAAGCCCAGTCAAACAGAGCTGTGAATGGCAGAGCATGGCAGAGCCGGAACTACTGGCAGGAGATGGTTTTTGAACAGTCCCGCCAATCAACTGCTGTCTAGACTTGATGGCCTGAACAGACAGCTCCCCCTTCAGACTGGGGGGAGAGAGACCGCCAAACAGATTATCTCAAATGGTGTAGTGAGCACACCCAGCACGGCAAAGCCGGGCGTGACAGAGCAGAAATTAATATTATGTGACACATACGTTAAAGGGCGAAAGAAAAGGTTGCCTTATATAGCAGGCTACGATATAAGGTCTGGAATTTAATTTAATATTGTTGTAATGGTAGGATAACTACACAGTTTACACAATAATTACACTGTGTTATAAATATTGTATATCAATGCATTTATTGACTGTCAATTACCCAAAATCGTGGCTCTGTCTATCATTGAACAGTAGCCTATTTAATGCATTCTAATCCATTGTCAATCACTTTTTGAAGTTTACATGAACCACGTGACCTTAACGAATTTTGAACACCCTTATATGGCTCTGGCGCCACCTACTGTTCCACACAGATCAGGTGCGTACATGTGTGTTAGCGCCACCTACTGTTCAGAGCAGGTGCGTACATGTGTGTTAGCGCCACCTACTGTTCCACACAGAGCAGGTCGGTACAGTCAGGGGGTAAAGTATGTGTCTATGTGTGTGTGTGTGTGTGCGTGTGTGTGTGTTGAAGGTAAATGTGATGGAGAAGTCGTGAGCAGGTATAAACACTCAGGAGAAGTTGGATGAGTTTGAAAAGATGGGATCTTTCTATTTACCCCAATTAAGGCCAAAGAAAGGTAATAAAAATGTGCACATTTTTATCTGTGTGTGTGTGTGTGTGTGCGTGCGTGTATGTGTCTGTGTGTGTGTGTGTGTGTGTGTGTTAGGTGGTGGACATCGCGAGGCTCATGAAGACATACATCAGTCTCATCGTGAAGAGACGCGTCAGCACCTGCCAGTCAATCAGTAACCAAGGGAACCATTGGTGAAGATTCACCATGTAACCTTCAGATAAACTTGCTTGTGTTTTGTGTTCAAGACCATGTGTGAGAGTGTTTTAAATGTATGTATGTGTGTGTGTAGGAGCAGTAGCTGAATTTGATTTTATGCAAACAGTCTTAACCAAAGAGCATCTCTGCAGGCAGAGACCAAGACCAAAGAGACACACACACACCATTCAAACTCATACATAGAATGACAATCCTAATACATTTTTTTCTCATATTAATGTAAGTAATCAACTGGAGAAGTTTCATAGTGATATATGCTAGTTAAATTATACTATTCACCTGTAGTGTCTCGCCTTAAAGGAGAATTCCGGTGTGATATTGACCTAAAGTGTGTTGAAACATGATACCGAGTGTGAACGTATGTCTCATAGCCCATCTCGGCTTGTCCCCTGCACTCCAAAATCTGGCGCTAGTTAGCCGATGCTACCAACAGCTTTTTCAATAGTGGTGCTTCGGCATCGGGCTAGCCATGCAAATAAATCACTGTTTTACACCATTTACGAGGCTCAATGTATCTCCACACTTCATTGGTAGACTTCCGAGGGCCCTGACTGCTACTGGAAGAAACTGGAATCCATGCATTTCCACTGAATTATTTTTGGAATCTGATCCCTTATCATACCTGTTCATTCTTACTCGTCGCTCGACTTATCGTGACTAAATTCAAGATGGCTGCAAACGCTAAACTTTGTGGAGATACTGTCTGTATAAATCGTCTTGTAAGTAAACTACCAGTGCTTTTTCAAAGTTTTCAATGTCTCGTTTTAAATGTCAGGGCCCTCGGAAGTCTACCAATGAAGTGTGGAGATACATTGTGCCTCGTAAATGGTGTAAAACAGTGATTTATTTGCATGGCTAGCCCGATGCCGAAGCACCACCATTGAAAAAGCTGTTGGTAGCATCGGCTAACTAGCGCCAGATTTTGGAGTGCAGGGGACAAGCCGAGGTGGGCTATGAGACATACGTTCACACTCGGCATCATGTTTCAACACACTTTAGGTCAATATCACACCAGAATTATCCTTTAACTGAAAATGACAATCCCTAGCCACCCCACTTACAGCTCCATACTGATCCCCCCTACTGATCCCTAGCCCCCCTACATACTGATCCCTAGCCCCCTACTTACTGATCCCCCCCTACTGATCCCTAGCCCCCTACATACTGACCCCCCCTACTGATCCCTAGCCCCCCTACATACTGATCCCTAGCCCCCTACTTACTGATCCCCCCTACTGATCCCTAGCCCCCCTACTTACTGATCCCTAGCCCCCTACTTACTGATCCCCCCTACTGATCCCTAGCCCCCCTACATACTGATCCCTAGCCCCCTACTTACTGATCCCACCTACTGATCCCTAGCCCCCCTACATACTGATCCCTAGCCCCCTACTTACTGATCCCTATCCCCCATACATACTGATCCCTAGCCCCCTACTTACTGATCCCCCCTACTGATCCCTAGCCCCCCTACATACTGATCCCTAGCCCCCTACTTACTGATCCCTATCCCCCATATATACTGATCCCTGGCCCCCTACTTACTGATCCCTAGCCCCCTACTTACTGATCCCCCCCTACTGATCCCTAGCCCCCTACATACTGATCCCCCCTACTGATCCCTAGCCCCCTACTTACTGATCCCTAGCCCCCTACATACTGATCCCTAGCCCCCTACTTACTGATCCCTAGCCCCCTACTGATCCCTAGCCCCCTACTTACTGATCCCTAGCCCCCATACATACTGATCCCTAGCCCCCTACTTACTGATCCCCCCTACTGATCCCTAGCCCCCTACATACTGATCGCCCCTACTGATCCCTAGCCCCCTACTTACAGCTCCATACTGATCCCTAGCCCCCTACTTACTGATCCCCCCTACTGATCCCTAGCTCCTACTTACTGATCCCCCCTACTGATCCCTAGCCCCCTACATACTGATCCCCCCTACTGATCCCTAGCCCCCTACATACTGATCCCTAGCCCCCCTACTGATCCCTAGCCCCCTACTTACAGCTCCATACTGATCCCAAGTATGGTTCCTCGCAACTGGAGCAGACGCTATGATTCCCTAATGAGTTGTATTTGTGTAAAGGCAGCATATGTTTTATATGTTTTATTTGTTTTATATATTTTATAATAAATATTTCATATAGAGAACGGGTGACTCACATTGCGTTAGATGTTGGGGTTTGGGTAGCGGCCGCCATATTTACGGATACACTAACGAAGATACAGTGATTACTCATGGGGGCATAGTTAGTGTCAAGAGCAAAGAAATGGACCGTGATATGAGCAAATGCAAGCATCTTTACCATGACGAGCTGAACAAGAAGGCAACAGAGTGGTACTTAAATATGAATATTAATGCTATAGTTGGGTTTCTGCTCTGTAAGTAAGTATATAAACTCTTTTGATCCCGTGAGGGAAATGTGTGTCACATGATTGAGTTGGTGATGTTAGGAAGCTCGAACTTGCTACTACCCATACAAACAGATTAAATACAAACACATGCCCATACAAACAGATTAAATACAAACACATGCCCATACAAACACATTAAATAAAAAACACATGCCCATACAAACACATTAAATACAAACACATGTGTTAAGGTGCTACTGACCATACAAACACATGAATTAACTTGCTGCTGGGTATGCAGGCATAGTTATATATCCGTAGAGATCCTCTCCATGTTTGCAGACAGGTGATGACATGGTGAACCTGTCGCTAGTGAAAAATAGGTCTACTGCCATTAGTCACGTGATAGACTAAGCATGATATACTGAAATTAGGAGCATCTAGCCTTCAACAACAAACACAACAAGTTTCTCAATCCTGCAGTTGAAGTGAGTCTGTCTGTTTGCAGTCAGCATGATAGCCAGCAGGTGATATTAGCTGTGCCTACTGTAACAGTACCCACTTGTAGGGCTACATTAGATTCCCTTTCTTTAATAATAAAATTAACATGATGACTGACAAAATAACTATAGTGTTAATTGCAGACAGACATTGATTCAATGGTTCTGCAGCACATAGATTCATTATATTAATCCCCTGTCTTCATTCAGCTGTCCTAAATTGTACAGTTGTCGGGCTGTGCAGTCGTCGCCGTGTCTGTAAATCCCACAATTCTTTGCAATGTGACGACACAATCCCGTTCTCTATAACCAATTGACCAGATATACAGATTCTAAATGACGTTGTCACAGGTGCTCAGTACCACACACGTGTTAAATACCATACACACATATTTAATACCACACACACACACATATTTAATACCACACACACACACGTGTTCAATACCATACATACACGTTCAATACCACACACAGGTGTTCAATTCCACATGTGTTAATTGATGTGGTCATATGGTATGGACATGATTGATGATGATGTCGGATGTTTCATCTCAGCTGTCATTAAACTCCTTCAGCTCTCACGTGTGTGTGTCATTTTCATGTCTCAAAATCTGCCGTCTTTTCTCGCTGTCCCGGATCACACTTGCAGATTTCGTTGACGTTGGCGCAGTCAGCCGTCATCAGCTGCTGATCTTGAATTAGCCTGTTGATTACTGTAATGATTACTGTTGGCACTAACCTTAAGTAAGATAACTCAAAGTAAGGAGTAACTTGGTAAAATAACACTGAGGTTACACTAGATTTTTTTGACCGTACAAAATGTCCAGTAATATTGCAGATATTGCAGGCCATATAATTTACAGTGAATATAATTAAAATATGGAAGAGAGCTTAATCAAAACATGTTTATCAAATAAACCCTGTTTTAAATCAGTTTTAATATCATCCTTGAGTCTCAGAAATGTCAATACCATAATGTGCAGCGATATTTAACCATTTTTCTTTCGTGCAAGACTCCTCCGAAGGAGAGTGAAACAATATTCATGTTGAAATGACAAAACCATGTCACTGTGTGTACAAGGTAAAACCGTATGATCAAATCCCCCTGCTAACTATACCAGACAGTTCCCGTTCTCCTCCTCGATAGTTCTGGCACTGGTTCCAGCAGAGCTTCCATTCCTCCTCGATAGCTTTGGCACTGGTTCCAGCAGAGCTTCTCCTCGATAGTTCTGGCACTGGTTCCCCCTCTTCTCCTCGATAGTTCTGGCACTGGTTCCAGCAGAGCGTCCACTCTGTGGAAGTGCCCCTGAGCAAACGCTGCTATTTGACCACAGCAGCCCCAAACCAATCTGCCCCAAAGGAAACACAACGCTGGGTTAGCCTATCCAGGGAGTTTGCAGCTACGCTGTGCCTATCCAGGGAGTTTGCAGCTTAACTGTACAACTTAACAAAATTTCTCAAACTTTTACCACGCTAGAGTTGGACCTTCCGACATGAATCCGAAACACAAATGAAAATGTAGGCATGTCCTCCCACCAGGTGCTTACTAATCAATGTAGCTACAGTCGGCATTACTTCAAATTGGCCAGTTTCCCTCGAGGTTCGCACGTGACATCACACGGGATCACGCGACTTTAATTTGTATTTCTCCAGTGACGCTGCAACAACCCAAACAACCGGCAAATGGCTCTTGTGAGCAGGGTGTCTCGTAAAAAGAAATGGAGCCTGGAAAACCCTACACAGACTTCACTACAGACTTTAGCAGACTGGTTTAGAAATAATTTAATAGCCAGAAATATGCCTGCCCTAATAAAGAAATATTTGGTTAACTGCGAGTGAATCCCGTTTGCAGCCGTAGAAGAAATGTATATGCCCTAGCTGTCGGAGACGGAGACGGAGGAGAAGCGCACAGTCTACGAACACCCGATGCTGCAGCTCAGCGATTTAAAATGGCTCAAAACCACTTTGTATTAAGTTTTAATGACTCAAAATGACATTTTTAGAATCAGAGAATGAAGAACACGTCAGGTTCATTACAAAATATTTTCTATGTGTCACGAAAGGCTTCAGAGGGTGGGTTACAGTTAACACCATATATACCCAAATTTCAATAGCCACAGAATGGACTTTGTATATGTTTTAGGAATCATTAGCCTACATGCTTTAGGCTACTTCAGGACATGGCCGCCGTCACCAGTATTGCCAGTATTGCCACGGCAATACTACTCTTCATAGGCTAGTATTGCCTGCCAATACTAGTTTTCATACATGAGGTTACACTAATAAACAACGTCACAAACTGCTGCTGCGTGGCGCTTATCATCGAGTGTTTTTCCCCATGCATTTATTCTAGGCTAATGTCAGTGACTGCCGCGAGAGAAGCGGGTTCTGTGTTGCGTTCATTTCAGTGACTGATGCGAGAGAAGTGGGGTTTGTGTTGCGTTAATTTATTTTCATTGGGCATGCCCTGCCGTGCCGTACACATCTGTTCAGCACAGCAGCAGCAATGGCAACTCTTCGTTGAACTTTTAAGTGGTGTTCAATGGTGTTGCTAAGTAGGCCGAGTTAGGCCTATAGGCCTAAATCAACATTGAATTAGTTATTGGATGATATTAAAAAGAATCAGAATTATTTGTAGTTGAGCTGGAAATTTCAACTTGGTGATCAAAAAGTTTTGGATTTCATGTTGACCGTGACTTCAGAGCATTGTTACGTTGTGTCAGTGTAAAGTTAGCTAGCCTAGTCTAACCAAATATTTGTCTTACAAATCTAAACCACAGGCTCACGTTAATCTAAAGGGGCTTTGAGACATCTCCTGGTTCAGTTGTTTCCAGTTTCATAGAAACGAGGGTGTTACATTTGCAGTAGCCTAACTACAAAATCCAACCTAATAACATTAGGCCTACCAAGGCACTGCGTTGATGTTTCTCCATTTGAAGAGTTTGGTTCCAAAACGCGATAAACGCCAATTTTGAAAAAATCGAGTTACCGCCAAAACAAGCTCCCCATTTACTCTCTATTCAAAGTTCGATAATACGTTTTTGACAAAACGCGATATCCGCCGTGTTTTGCTGCCCTGTTTCTTCCCTTTTTTCCCAAACAGAGACAAACGCCAATCCTGTTTTTCCGCAAAGCCCGACAGTTCCATTCGACCAATCACCGCGCACCATTCTATGACGCAAACTGTCATGGCGCGCGCTGTCAGTAGACGCCGGTAAAGGTAAACACTCGCCTTAGACTTGTTTTTATACTTATACTATATACTAAAATGAATAACTTTGATGGTATTGAGGAGCCAGTGGTCGTGTCGACTGTGGGAAAGAAGCGGAAACCGTCAAAAGACAACCACAATAGGGAAGTCAGAAAAAAAATCAGAAACTCAGGCGGTGGTAAAATACCGGCGATTGCTTGTTCTCACAGTGAAGCAAAAAACTTTTGTCATGCCGACAAACTGACAGCTGACGATCTTGTTAAAAACTTCGACACTCTCTACTGTCATACAACGAAGGCTGAACAAGACCAAGCAATTTTACGTCTGATAACAGTAAAACGGGTACAGCGAAGACGTCCCAAGGTGGAAATTGAAGTTGCACAGAAGGAGAGGGAGGTCACGAACGAGTACTACTTGCTCACTAAGGATCATCCCACAAAGGTTCCTGTCTGCAAGGCAACTTTCTGTGCAGTGTTGGGTGAGTTTATTTGTTTTATTTGATGACACTAGTTCACTGCCTGTACAAAAATGTAGCCTACTCTAGGAAACGTGTTGCTAAGTTGTGCTCTGATTCGCTCCTCTAGCATGTCAGCATTGTAAAGCAATGACGGGACGAAGAACGAAAATGTTGGAACATTAGCCTACTTTTCAGAGGAAACGGAGGAAAACAATAGCCTATAGACACTTTCAGACATAAACTAACACCCTTACATCTATCAAGAATAGCCTAGTGCTGCATGTCAGATCGCAAAACAAAACACTATGATGTGCACATCCACCAATTGCTTATATTCCAGTAAACTTGTAAGCTTGTAACATTAGCCTACAGTAAGCTTGTAGGCTACTGTAGGGTGCCATAATAGCCAACATAACATAACTAGCCAGATAACTGCAACGTTACTGTTACAACCACAGGTTAAAACTTACGAACTCATATAGACCTCAGTCTGTCAGATGAGTGGTGAGAGAGAGAGAGAGACAGACATTTGTGGTTTAGGCCATGGTAGACCTAGTGGTTTTCCATAATAGTTTTGTTCCTGAATAAATA
This sequence comes from Alosa pseudoharengus, assembly GCF_046254945.1. Taxonomy (NCBI): domain Eukaryota; kingdom Metazoa; phylum Chordata; class Actinopteri; order Clupeiformes; family Clupeidae; genus Alosa; species Alosa pseudoharengus. Next base: position 38,045 of record NW_027468680.1, on the reverse strand, counting down.
AGTAAATAAATAGATAGATAAATACACAAATAGATAGATAAATAAATAACATGCTAAAAGTGAGATATTATGTAAAAAGTTACTCAAGTTTTTGGTTTGTAGGCCAACGCATTTCAGGCTGAAATGGATTTGTGGTTGACTGCCACTGTATATTCTGATGAGCCACTAGCCTATGCTATCTCAGTTTCCCCTTAAAGAAATAAAATGTTATTTTAACTTTTGTTGTTGCAGGTATTGGCAAAGATAGAGTAGCTCGAGTGGCAAGATATTCTGCAGAGAATGCTGAACCCAGACCAGAGCGTAGGGGTGGTGCTCGCAAAGTTACAGAATGCTGAACCCAGACCAGAGCGTAGGGGTGGTGCTCGCAAAGTTACAGAAAATGAAGAAAAGAAGAAACTTGTGATGGATCACATTCAAACATTCACTTGTAGGGCCACTATGGCAGAAGAGGAGCACCTGGGGGCAAGCCACTATGGCAGAAGAGAGCACCTGGGGGCAAGCCACTATGGCAGAAGAGGAGCACCTGGGCGGAAATACCTGACCAGTGACCTCAGCGTGAAAAAAATGCACGATTTGTTCAAGCAGCAAAATCATGACGCTGTTAGCTACTCTCTCTATTACAGTGTTTTCCGATACAGTTTCAACTTTGCATTTGGACATCCAGCCACCGACGCGTGTTCTACATGTGCAAAGTTTCATCTCACAGTAAAGAACCCCAGCTTGCCTGAACAGGAGAAGCGTACAGCATCAGCATCTTTCATTTTGCATCGCAGAAGAGCAAGGGTGTTTTATGATTTGCTTGGGCAAAGTGACAATGCAGCATTGACAGTCTGCTTCGACATGATGCAGAATTTGGTACTCCCAAGGACCCCCATTGGTCAGGCGTACTACTCCCGCCAGCTCTACATGTATATCTTTGGTGTTGTTGTCCATGCTGGGAAAGGTAGCAAGCAAAGCAAGGATGACATCCATCTTTACACATGGATGGAACACGAGAACAGAAAAGACAGTAATATGACTGCTTCTGCTCTGAACCATTGTTTTTGGCAGCCATTGAATGTTGCACTTTGCAATGTTCAGAAGTTGAGATTATTCAGTGATTCCTGTTTTGGACAAAACAAAAATGTGAATGTTCTGTCAATGTTGTTTGCTTTAACAAAGCAGAATTTTCCGAATATGATCACTGAATATGTGTTTCCCATCAGGGGACACAGTTTCCTTCCTGTCGACCGCGTTTTCGGGAGGATTGAGCAGCAGATTCGAAAGCACGATACCATCCTCATGCCAGAGGAGTACTATGACATTTTGCGGAACCATGGGCATGTCCATGTCTACGGCCAGGACTGGCAAGCTTATGACGTCAAGAAGGCAACACAGGTTTTTGTAAAGGCACAGAAGTCATTCAAGCTCAGTGATGCTAGAATGCTGGAATTGAGGAATGACAAACTTGGATTCAAGACTGTGTACAACAGTGACTTCTGCTATCACTCGGTTTTGAAGCGAGGACAGAACTGGGCAAACTTTAAGCCGAGTCAGCTCCCAAATGTAAGCACAGTGAAGGATGCAAAAAGAAAGGATGTGCTTAACTTGCTTGCTGAAATTGGTGCCAGTGACACTGTGCGTGCCTTCTATGATGGGACACTCATTGTAAATGATGCCGACTGTGACAGCCATGAAGAATAATTCTGCCGATTGTGCCCTTTGAGTTCACGGTTTCAGTGCATAACAAGTGTGTGTGTACACGTGTGTATCTGAGAAAGACCTGAGCAAACAGGAGGACGAGAGATAAGTGAGTGGGGAGAAAGTCTGTGTGTGGTTGGGTGTGTCTAGATAATGGCACTTCACAATGGCACTGAATTGTAGTTGTCCATAATAAATAGATAGATAGATACATAAATAAATAAATATATAAATAAATAACATGCACTACAACATGATTAATGTATTTCATATGTCTGTGTTCCACTATAAGAAATTTGTTCAAGTTGGCATTGTTATGTAAATCGACTGTCATGGCTGCTTATAGCCTATGTTGCACAATCTCACACAGATGTATCATTTATTTAAAGTTATATTTTGCACAGAAATATTGCTATGTATTTTAATGACACAGAAATATTGTTTTTATGAACATGTTTTTATGAAGCATTGTGATGGATGTATTTTTTAGAAATCTGTTGTCCAAGTTTGGGACTTGTATGTATAGATAACTTACTATTTAATACTATTTAACTTAACCCTCCTGTTATCCTTGGGGTCAATTTGACCCCAAGCAACGTTTAACATCATAAATTATATGGTTCACTTTTTTTTTTTTTGCTTCATGTTTCATGACTTTTCCTAAATTGAAGGGTACAACAGAGTTAGCATGAAATTTGTTCAATAATATGTTTTCAATGTCCTGTACAAATATTTTGTACATTGATGTTCCTTGGGGTCAGTTTGACCCCAGCTGTATGAAACATAAGGTACATGAATATTTGACACATTTTGGATATTATTATTGTAATAGTATGAGAACATATTGTTATTATCATTATTACATACACAAGTACTTATTACATATAAATAATTTTGGCAGGACTCTAAAAGTCAAAAGGGGAAGCAACAGCAAGCCTTTGGGCTGCTGACACTGGATGGGCAATATTGCCAGCCAGGGTTCCAAGGTTCATAAAGGGGTGTGGGGGGGGTGGGATTGTTTTGTAGGGCTTTTGATGGTGGTTATCACACTCTTGTTAAGTACCTATCACAAAAAAAACTGGGTAACAATATGAATTATAATCATTTTCTGAGGGTTTATTTAGCTGGGGTCAAATTGACCCCAAGGATAAAGAGTGTCGGTAAGATTTGAGGATAACACAAGGGTTAATAATTGTACAGTTTCGTACATTGTTTTGAAAATTGAATGAATGTAGTATGTTCAGAATAACAAGATGAATGCAACAGAAACAAAATTTTGCTCTAATGTTGGGATGAACTTGAAATGTTGCTATTAACAGCATTAATATCAGACTGAAATTAATGCAATCTGAAAAAGGCGGCGAGATGAATGTACTTTTAAAAATGGGTTTATTGGTTTAATATAAGTGATGTTGTTCAAGTTTGGGATTTGTCATATGTATAGACAACCTTTCCTTGTTATTTATTCTTATGTCTTTGCTCAATTTCATACAGAAAGTGAGTTTTTGTTGATGAAATGGATTTGTAGCATTTTGGGGGGGAAACGTGTTATGGATATATTGCATTTTGGAGAAAAAAAAAATATATTTGTTTAATAAATGTTTAAAATCAAAATATGGATTTGATTTTTTTATGTTATTACAAACTCATAATGATATATTACAGTTTGAAACAGAAATGAACAGTTTTCATACAAACAGTCTTTTGGGAAAGAAAATGCCTTTTTTCTCAATTTAACAATTTTGGATTTATAGCGTTTTGGAACCAAACTCCTCATTTCTTGTTCTCTTCACCTATCAGGCAGCCAGTGACGTTGGAAGTGGGGGTGGGGTAGAGATGCGCGGATGGGCATCCATCCGCCATCCATCCGCACCAAAAAATGTTGACCAATTTTCAAACCCGCACCCGCCCGCCATCCGCTGGTTGTTTTAATGTATATGGGTGATGCGGCGCTGCTGACGTGAGGCTAGAAAGCTCTTGCCTGTTCTAGAAAGACTGATCCAATGCAGCAAATATATTAAAAGGCTAAAGTCCTTCATTGGCTATGTTGTAGCCTATCCCCAGAATATCAGCAGCAAACTCGGTCTCTGTCTCGCAAAACAGTCTCCAAATAAAACGCACATCGGCCTGTAGCCTACAATTTTATCATTGTAATAAAAAAACGCAATTTGGCACATAATTTCAACATGCTGCTATTTAGCCTAGTACTAAATGCCTATTGTACTTTATTTTTTGCAAAAAGAAAGAAATCCTTAATAAATCCTTAATAAAAAAAAAAGTCATTCACATTATAGGCTACTTTACGCACGTCATGTCAGGGTGACACTATGACAAGCCTGCTCTGAAGACTCCCATTCATTTTGACTGCATGGGAAGAGAGCGCGTCTTTTTTAGACAGATTGAAAAATTCATTTTATACCAGCAGGCCGATCGGAAAACTATGGCGCCTCGATATTAAAGAAACGCGACTCTATTCATTCCGAAAGTCCACCGCACAACAGTGCAACGTGCATGTTCACATTTTTAGTAACAACCGCCAAACTTGCTTGATTGCCTTACACATCTAAGTTTTCCGACTATTGTTATTAAGCTTGTAGAAGTTTTAACTCGTTATGACGTTTCTGAGTCATATCACTCCATAATCTGTCTCTTTTAAATGCCTATTCCCTGAATGGTAGGCTACAATGACTATGTGTTTTATATATAATATCGAAACAAAATAACCCAGTCAGTCTCATATACGAGATGTTTAGGCCTCCAATACTGGCAGCTGGGCTCATGGGGTTGCAGATTTGCTTAGTGGCCTACCAAGGCTCTGCAACGAGACGCGACATGGGAGATGAATCATCGGTCAACTTGCACTGTAGCCTATTCTACTTTCTTATTGCACACTGAAGAGGAAAAAATGCTGGTAGGCTACGATAGGCTACTTAATTTACACTTTTGTTACCTTTAGTGTGTGTGTGTGTGTGCGTGCGTGAGAGGGGTTGCTCAGTGAAACATCGGAATACACCAATTCCGAAACACCATCTCTGTTAGTAGCCTAGGCCTGAACAAAACAACATGCATAAGCAACTAGGCCAAATTACTGCCTGAGGAAAATTTGACTATTTCAAAGTGTGCTCGTTTTTTTTCGGATGTAGGTAACACAATTTAACAATGTATAGACTATATATTTTTTTCATTTGATTGGTTCAACCGCCACCCGCCCGAATTTAATTAAAATATTATATTTCTTCATGTCATCCGCCCGATCCGCTGTTTAACCGCAGAGTCCGCGGCTGTAACCGCGAACCGCGCATCTCTAGGGTGCGGCCACCCCTGAAGCGCACTAAGACATTTTCCTTGTAGACATACCCATGGTTACACTGTTTGCTTTTGTTTTACTAATGATTAAAAAAGAATATAAAAAAGTCAGTTTGGGTTTTCGAAACACATATTTCAATGTTAGGCTATGGATACATTACTTGGGCTTAGGAAGCAAAAAAAAATTAAACCCTACAGCAAGTAGCCTGCCTTGGTAGGGACATTTGAATCATGTAAATCTGACATCAAGTCAAATGAAACACTTCAAAATAAAAGTTTAAAGAAATCCCAGAGTTTGGTTTCGCTAAGGTTGCATTATTTACCTAATTTACATCTGCATTGGATGACATTTTTTACTGGAAGGGAGCGAAATCCTATTTTTAATCGATTTCCTAACGTTTCGGGCCTACCCGCGTACACCTTTTTCCTCCTCTCTCAGGTTTAAGGATTTTAAGGCTATTCGCATAGGCTACTCAATGGTGCTATTTCACACACATTATATCGACCCCCACTCACCGGGGCTAGGTGGAAGGTGTTACAATAATAGCCGATTGGCGTAGCCTACAGTGGACTAGGGCTGTCAAAATGGCTCAAAAATGAATTTTCCCTCTAAAATAAACAGATGTATTCGAATATATTGGAATATCTAGGCTATATTATTTGCGCATTATGTCAATGACTCGCATCACGTCATCTGTTTTTAACTTTTTGGAAACTTTTGAATTAACTGAAAGAAGATGAATATTTTTTGTTAATTTTGGAAGTTTATTTTTACTTAACCTACAATGGCCAGTTCCGACAAAACCGAAATTACTCCTTTTGAAACAATGAATGCAGGCCACGTGTTTGTATGGTTATATTGCTTGACGGGGATCCCAAGCAGCTTTCAGCCATAAGGCTACTTTGAGAACATGTCCTAATTCACCCGACACTAATATTCAAAATGTTGAAAACTATTTCGGCATAGTCTATAAGCAGTTTAATTAAATGTAATGTTAGTTCTAAACAAAAGGGCTACTTGGTGAGGCTTGGCCTCACAGATGCGCTCTTGCCTTAGATATAGATATATATATATAGATATATTAACTGACCGCCCAATTCACGTTGGCTGGGGGGGCCATCAGACATTTGTGCCCAGGGGTCTATTAATTGTTAATTCAGCCCTGCCCCCAACAAATCACACTTTTCCACCTCTGTGACAGTTTAAAAGAAGTCGAGAGGACTCCTAACTAACAGACCTATTCACAAACCGCTTTTTGTGGAATTTCGCCATGTTCTGAAATCCTATGCGGCTACAGGAGCTTTCAATCGTGAAGAAGCAATTTTGCATTGTAGGCATAACTAACATGCAATAACACCACCAACAACAACCAAAACTAGGCTACTCATTGTCAACATGTAAATTAAATGTAACGTTATTGTGAATCAAATTAAAATGTTCTCCTCTTTGCAAACGTAGGCATAGATATAGTGACAGACTCATTTAATAATGTTACAAAGATACTGCATCAATCCATATGTTTCATTAGGCTACTAGGCTATTTGTTTTGCCTTACTCTTGATTCATTTAGGCTAGGCCTTTTTATTCAGTTATTCATCATCTTAGGTCCTTGTGTTGGGCACACATTCTCAGACCTGTCACTCATCATCGTAAGGGAGGTGTTTGGAATCATTCCTGCATTACAATCATCAGCCAATCAAGGTGGTCACTTCAGTCAAGCTCATGCATGAGTAATGACATCATTGTTACATTCTGGCTCAGAACGTAACAAAACCAAGGAGGACACGGGACACGAAATTGCCAAAATAATTAAAGAATTTACTTCAACAGAAGGAAAACTATATACAACCGCCACAATGTATGGGTTAGTCAGTAGATCAGTAGTGTTAAGCGGTGTCAGCATGCAATGTTAGTGTAATGCAAAATTAATGCATGAAAAGAAATCAAATACAAGACAACTCAGACGTGCGTCTGGAGTCACCAGCCATTGGCAGCATGCGCGCCATATTGTCGTAAGTCCGGCTTTTTTAAAGGCAGCAAATCAGGTGCGGCCTTAACAAGCACCAAAGCCACGCCTACAGGCACTCGCAGGAGCAGCGGCAGCGCTCAGAGTCGTCACACGCCCCCCCTCAAAAGAAAACGAAGAGCCTCATGGGGTCAAATTAAGGATGAAGAGGAAAAGAGCCAAAAGAAAAGAAGACACGCAGCACACTAACCCACAGCATCACATTATTAAGCACGGAACACACGCAGCACACTAACCCACAGCATCACATTATTAAGCACGGAACACACGCACCACACTAACCCACACTAACACATTATTAAGCACGGAACACACGCACCACCGCATCACATTATTAAGCACGGAACACACGCAGCACACTAACCCACACTAACACATTATTAAGCACGGAACACACGCACCACCGCATCACATTATTAAGCACGGAACACACGCAGCACACTAACCCACACTAACACATTATTAAGCACGGAACACACGCACCACCGCATCACATTATTAAGCACGGAACACACGCACCACAGCATCACATTATTAAGCACGGAACACACGCACCACAGCATCACATTATTAAGCACGGAACACACGCACCACCGCATCACATTATTAAGCACGGAACACACGCACCACAGCATCACATTATTAAGCACGGAACACACGCAGCACAGCATCACATTATTAAGCACGGAACACACGCACCACACCATCACATTATTAAGCACGGAACACACGCACCACACCATCACATTATTAAGCACGGAACACACGCAGCACAGCATCACATTATTAAGCACAGAACACACGCCGCACAGCATCACATTATTAAGCACGGAACACACGCAGCACAGCATCACATTATTAAGCACGGAACACACGCAGCACAGCATCACATTATTAAGCACAGAACACACGCAGCACAGCATCACATTATTAAGCACGGAACAGAGCGTCTGCGACAACATTATCGGAGCCCTTGATGTGTCTAATGTCTAAACAACAAGATTGTAGAAATAGAGACCAACGAACTAAGCGCTGATTTGGACATTTCAAAGAATTCAAAGGATTCAAAGGATTATGATCAGTGAAGATGGTCAATGCTACGCCAGAATTAATGTACACAGCGAAATGTTGTAAAGCCCAAATCAAAGCTAAAGCTTCCTTTTCTACAACTGAATAATGCAGCTGATATGAACAGAAAGACTCCCTGATCATCAGCTTGGATTAGCACAGCGCCAGCCCCGACATTACTGGCATCAACCTGTAACGAAAAAGGTTTATCAAACCGCGGAGCGGCCAAAACAGGAGCAGAACAGAGAACAGACTTAACATTTTTAAATGCACTCTGACAATTTAATGTCCACACATACTTCTCCCCATCCCTTAAAAGAGAGGTCAAAGGGGCCATAACAGTCGAGAAGTTTCGGCAGAAACACCGATAAAACCCCACTAAACCCAAAAATCGGCACAAATCTTTTTTTGTAGCAGGAGGCAGATACTGCTGAATAGCCACGATTTTTGCATGAAAAGGGCGCACTTCACCGTTTCCAACAATTTTCCCGAGGTACGTTACCGTGGCCCTGGCAAAGTCACACTTTGCCAGGTTCACCGTAAGCTGTGCTCGGTCAAGTGATCGAACACTGACTTGAGCTTCTGCAAGTGCGAAACCCAAGTATCACTATAAAGGACCAGATCGTCAAGATATACAGCACATCCATCTAAACCAGATATTACGCGATTCATAAGTCTCTGAAAACTTGCTGGTGCGTTATGTAACCCGAACCTCATTAATGTCCAAATGATGTAATACAAGAAGAGATGTCCCGTGCTCTAGCTGTAAGCAGCACTTGCCAATAACCTTTTAAAAGGTCCATTTTAGTTACAAATTTGGCTGGTCCCACTTTGTCAATGCAGTCTTCAATTCGGGGTATCGGGAAACTATCACTTTTAGTGACCCTTACAAAAATCTGTGCAGAACCAAACTGTTTTGTCCGGTTTGTCTACGAGAATGCATGGAGAGGCCCATTCAGACGAAGAAGGCACAGTGATATTATTTTCAAGCATATACTGAATCTAAGCTTCCATCAGCTTTCGTTTATCTGGAGACACACAATAAAAACGTTGTTTAATCGGCACAGAGTCACCTACATCAATATCGTGTTCACTCCATGTTGTTCTGGATGGGGAGTCACCAAACAGAACGGGATATTTATTAATGAGCTGGATCAATTCGGCCAGCTGAGATGGCGGCAAATATGCAAACAAGTTATCCAGCTGGGCCAAACATTCCGATTTTGTCAAACGCCCCCTTAAAATTCCATCACTGGGTGAAACGTCGGTTTCGTTACCTGGGCCACAATCAAGCACTGAGGCAGAAGCTAAAACAGGTTTAACGCAAACCGAATCATAGTAGGGCTTCATCATATTAACCCTCTAACCACCCATGTCGCAATATTGCGACAAGCGTCATTACTGAATAAAACAGACGATAGACACAAGTACAGTGTAAAATCTAATTTGTACTCTTGACCACTAGTTGGCAGACACCTATAGCTTCGATTCAAGCTCAACCTTTTTTTCAAAGTTTTCAGGAAGCAGGCGAGAAACACATGACGTGCATTTCCTCCATAACGCGGAAGTGATAGTTAGTGATAGAGGCCATAGTTTTGCACAAATTGAAGCAGAAATACACCAAATGTTGAAAAAAAAAATTACGTGTGATGAAGTTTTGGATCTGTTATTCACCTATTTTGATTCTGAAGGAGAATATCTGCCTTTTAGAGAATATGATCAATCGTCTATTGACTGATAGTCACGGTGCGTCTGTGAATGGAGGTACGTCTTTGCGACAGTGTCCACTAAGCATACCATGCTTATTTCGACCCTCTGCCCAACATAGCTGGAGGTGCCAGTGGCAATAGTGATGACGGTGTCCGTAATGGACATGGTATAGACAGCAGGGATTGTAAAAATAGGGCTCTGAAGAACTACAGTCACCCGCGATATGGAACTGATTTGACCAGGCTACTTTATTGTATAGTAGCATAGGGTTTGTGATTATAGCAGTGTTGTCGTATTCGAGTCCAGGACTCGGACTCGAGTCCGAGTCATGAGCTACATTTAGAGACTCGTGACTTGAGTTGGACTTGAGCACTGAATGACTCGAACTTGGACTCATACATTCAAACCATTCAGACTCGGAAATTGAGACGAGGACTCACTTTTTGTAATGTCATTAGGCTATAATATGTCATTAGAATATTATTTGGTATATGATTTTAATATCTAAATTATTCACAGTATTAATATTAGTGCAATGGAATGTTACTGCTTCATGTCTTAGGCCTACATCACACATCACGTCATGTTTCTACAATAACGGACGTTAACTTTAACGGCGCTAAATGCCTGGAGACATGAATGCCTCGAAGGTTATTTGTTTTGCATTTAATAGTGACTCGACTCGGACTTGACTCGGATGAGTAGTGGACTCGACTCGGACTTGACTTGGAATTTTTTTTAATGACTTGGACTTGACTCGGACTTGAACACTGGAGACTCGAACCTGGACTCGGACTCGAGGCATAGTGACTTGACTACAACACTGGATTATAGTAATAGTTTACTATTGTTGGTTTACATGTGACTGTTTTCCTGTTAATTTGTTATGTCGGTGAAATTACAAAAAAAGAAAGTAAAACTGCTCAAATATGTTCAACATCTAGTATTTACTGAAATGTGCATAATTCACAGTGGTTACCATCCAGTGACATCATAATATGCAAATTAGATGAGTAAATTTACCCCCTTCATAAACTTCTGTTCATACTCAATGATTTTCATATTTACAGTAGGACTTTATCTCTGACCACTTGCAAGCCATGGCCTTGAGGCAGAGCTGGACGAACGCCCAAAACCACTTCTCCCTGCACAAAATCGGACTGAAAGTTAAGTTTGTGTAGAGGAACAGATACAGTGCTCATCCCAATGCCACGAATAAGAACATTGTCTTCAGTGTAAGATTGTTCAGAAAAAGGCAACACAGACTAGCCTGGAGGGCCATCCTATATCATTGAAATGTATAGTCTGGAATCGAACCATTCACCTCGCTTAATCCAAGGGGCGGGCAGAGAATTGTCTTTCAAACTGTCTAGCGATGCAATAGGCCAGCGCTACGACCATATCCGTATCCGGTCGGCAAAACGGCAAATACATCCTTCTTCGAAAGGAATGACTTAAGTGCATTGTGTTGCTCAACTTTCAAAGAAAAGCACAAGTCCAACTCTTCCAAAGTTGACGCCAACGCCGATTCAAACAACCGCTCTTCGTTCGCCATAGCCACCTTCCTTGTTGTTCACCGTCGCAGGACTGTCGTTATCCTGTTAAGCCCGCCTTAAGACTCTAAAAAAATAGAGCGCTGTGATTGGATGACGTCCACGGCATCAGCCAATAGAAATCCCTATGGTTTGGTACTAGACATACAGGCTGAGCAAATTAATTTGCCGCCGCTAGGGTGGGTCTAGATTTCTAGGCTAAACACAGACTGCAAAATAAAAGAATCTACTACACCCGTGTCACGCAGGTTTCTCACTGGAACATCATCATGACCCGACAAAGAAACAAGGCCATCTGTAATGAAAGGAAGATAAGACATTAGACAATCTGCAGCCAAATCATTAGGTATCAAGTCAGGATTCTTTACTTCAGGCCTAATAGTCAACGATGATACTAAAACAGTCGGTCTAGCCTGCACTTGATTATACTGCTTTTGTTTACTGTTAAGTACAGGACAATCAACCTTCCAATGCCCAATTTCACAACAGTAATTACAAACCAGGTCTGTCTCCATTTTCGTAATGGCATGGGAGACTGGCAAAACTCTATAAGCTCCCTGCCCTGTATTCTGCACACCACTAAAGTTACGAAAACTGTTTTTATGAATCAAAACAAATTCATTGGCCAGTGCAGCGGCCTCCTCTGGTGTTTTAACCTTATGCTCAGAGATGAACATTGCAATGCGCTCCAAAACAGAGGATTTAAACTGTTCTACAAGCATTAAATTAGTGAAATCATCCAGCGACTTAACATCACTTGCTGAACACCAGCGACTAAAATGCTTTCGCAAATCTCTAGCGAACTCCAAATGCGTCTGATCTGCTAATTTTACACCTGCACGGAATCTCTGACTATATGCCTCTGGAACAAGTTCATAGGCCCGCAAAACAACAGGTTTCACTTTAGCGTAAGTCTTTGAATCATCGGCAGACAGAGATGAATACGCCTCCTGAGCTTTACCTGTTAAGACACACTGTAAAAGCAAACACTTATCAATATCCGACCAATTTCTTCCATCTGCAACGCGTTCAAACAAAGAAAAGAAAGTGTCCGGATCCTGTTCATTAAAACAAACAAAGACGTGGACAATAAAACAAAATGATTCCAAGGCAGCCGGCACCAAGGGTAGAGGATAGCGGAACTTGACGGTGGCCTTGTTCAGGATTCTGTAGTCCACAAAGGGCCGTAGACCTCCATCCTTTTTTGAAATGAAGAAGAATGGCGAGGCAGCTGGGGACTTTCAAGGTTGGATGTAGCCTTGGCGCAGTGACTCCTCGATGTAGGTTTCCATGGCTGACTGCTCTGGGAGAGAGAGTGGGTAGATTTTCCCGTTCGGCAGGGGTTGTCCGGGGATAAGATCTATTGCACAGTCCCAGGGACGATGTGGGGGGAGCGCAGTGGCACATTGTGGGCTGAACACATCTTGGAACCCAGAGTAGTGAGAGGGGATCTGGACTTGGTGGTTTTGATTTGGGCTTTCCACTGACATTGCACATAGAGGGACTACTCTAGTGAGAGGGAGCTGTGGAAAGCAGCGGTCTTGGCAGGCTTCACCCCAGCGCAGGATCTCACCGGAGGCCCAGGACACTATGGGGGCATGTACCATCAGCCATGGTCTTCCTAACACTAGATCAATTTGGGATTCCTCTAGGACATGGAAGCAGATGTCTTCGACATGCAAGGCCCCTAGCCTAAGTTGGAGGGAGGATGTCTGTGAGGTCACTTGCCTGGTAGAGAGAGGTTTTCCCATTACTGATTGCACGGTGAAGGAGGTGGAGCATTGGACCCGAGGGATCTGGAGCTGGTTGCAGAGTGCGCCGGAGATGAAGTTCCCCGCTGAGCCGGAATCGAGGAGGGCATGAACAAGGTGGGTTAAGTCAGACATGCAAAGCTGAGCAGAGATCATCAACGGCTTTAAATGAATGCCAGGAGACCATGAGTCTTGAAGGTCTAGTTGGACAGCGTGAGATCATGTGACCCTTCTCTCCACAGTAGAGGCAGAGCTGGTTCTCCATGCGCCGGCGTCTCTCTGTGGGGGACAGTCGAATGGTATCCACCTCCATGGCTTCTTCTGATTGCTCCGGGCTGTTCACGGACGGCGCAATGGCGATGGCGGACCTTCCAGGACCCAGAAAGCAGCTCTCTCTCCTATGGGAGACTCGAATTGCGAGTTGGATGAACCGCTCAAGACCAATGGTGTCATCATACGCAGCCAGATGGAGGCGCAGGGAGGGATTCAGGCCTTGTCGGAACACTGTGATGAGGGCCACTTCGTTCCATCTGCTTGCTGCGGCCAGTGTTCTGAACTGCAGGGCATACTCAGTAATGGGCTGTCTTCCCTGTCGAAGGGCGTACAGTCGGGCCTGCAGGGATGAATCACCATCAGGAAGACTGAAGACTTCTTTGACGTGTTCCATGAAGCGCTGAGCGGTAATGGTAACTGGGCCTGGGGTATTCCAGATGGTCTCGGCCCACTGAAGTGCTCTGCCCGACAGGAGGGAGATGATGTAGGCTATCTTGGACCTCTCGGTGGGATACCGAGCTGGCTGCATCTCAAACATCAGTGAACATTGGAGAAGAAATCCCTTACAGCTTTCTGGAGACCCGGAGTAGGTCGCTGGGATGGCAACCGGAGCAGCATGGATGAGCTGAGGAAGCTGTGGTGCGGGATTGGGAGCTTGCGCTGGAGCGTTGACTGGAACAGGAGCTGGAGCGAGAGCGGGAACTGGCACAGGAACCTCCATTGGCACAGGGACTGAATTCTGCCTTCGGAATTCTTCCTCCAACACCTGGAAGGCATTTGCTTGCTGAGTTGTTGAAGGCTCCATGCCTTGGTCTGGTCTTCTGTTACATCAGACACAGGAGGAGATCGGAGGCAGGTAAGTATCGTGAAGTCGAAGGTCTTTAATTCTCTCCGCAACCTTGGACATTCAAAACAAGGAGATTTCAGCAAACAAAAACCAAAACGCATATACACAAAGAGCGCTCTGGAATAACAGAGAAACAAGGCGTCTTCCAACGAGACCAGACAGAGAATGCAAGTTTGAGTCCAACTTAAATAGCTTGGCTAACGAGGATTCAGTTCAGCTGGGGAGTGGCCTTCAGGTGTGGAGGATAATTGGAACACAGATGAGGGTAAGTGGATCATGGAACCAATTAGAAAACAGGGGAATTGGATCTGATTGATGATTGCTGTTGTGGTTGCTGTGATGAGGTGAGCAAAGGGTTTCGTGGAGTCGTGACAAGTGGTATGGAAGATGTAGTAGCAATCTTCTCACCTCTTTTGTCAATGACATCCAAGGTTCGAATCCCAGCTAGATCTCAGGTTGTTTTGTTTTATTTTTTCTGTTAATACAGTGTGTCGTATTTGTGTGGAGAATGCATTAGACATAAACTGGTGATGTTTTCAGCGATATCCGTTATGTTATCTCACTTTCAAATACTTTGTGAAAATGCCAGGGGCGGAGGCAGAGCAGAACGCTCTTTAGAAGTAGGTAGGGTCTTGATGAATATTCACTGATTTTATGCAAATATCACCAGTTGATCTGCTCACCAACTAAACTGGAACACCTGTTCCGGCCGTTCTATTTACCTCGAGAGTTTCAACAGCTGTTTTATACGCTTGTGTATATTCAACCGCGAGCCAATGCTTCAATCGCAGTGCATGAATGTTAAATTGAGGTCCTGACTCACCATGGTTGTTAAAGATCCCATGGCACTTATCGCAAAGAGTAGTTGGTTCCTTGATTTGCTTTATTGATGTACATACATAAAGACACACACACACATAAAAAAACACACACACAAAGACACGTAAACACACACACACACTACACATGCACACACACACACGACATGCACAAACACGCACACAAACACATAAACACACACACACACCCTCACACACATGCACCCACACATACAAACACACCTACATACACAAACACACGCACACACACACACAAAAACACACACAAAACACATATACACAAAACAACCACACACTATGCACACACTCAATTACAAACACAAAAAAGGAACAAAGTAGGAAATGAACACAATTTGACAAGCGTGACTTATTTTTGTGGAAAAATGTGGACTGGACGGCGGTCATATTTTGTACCGCTCTGTGGTACATCTAGTTTCTACATCATTCTGACCTATAAATTACGTATTTTGTAGCCTAGCGTGTGCATAAATCAATGAGAATAATGTAATTTATGTATCTAAACATATTTTTTTTCTGAACCTGTGACACAAAAAGGAAGTCGTCAACTAGGGGAGTTTCGAGATATATTTTCAACCCTATTCACCTGTAATGCATTAACCCTTAGAACCCTAAGCTGTTTTAGGGCATTTTCACTACCTTTATTCATAAGGATTTATTCTGGTCATTGTAAGTGCCACACACACATGTATATTGTTTTTTTCAGCAGAGTCTAGGCTATCCAGATCTGTCATCATTTCATGTATTAGTACTAGCATTGATATTATTTTGATATTATACAAATTCTTATATTTTGACATGTATCTCACCACAGCAAGCTCATAGCTCTACATGCATTTCCTAGGGTTAGGGTTAGGAGTGAACACCTACACACCAGGATGTTTCCGGGAATGCCAGCTCAAACACTGCATCCCTGAGGTGTGGAGTAGGCATCCCACTGCATCATCACATGCTTGTATTTAAAACAAATAAGCCACAAAAGGTTCAAATTCCTGCCCAGAAAGGCCTCTGTAAGATGGGCTTGAACATGTGCTGAAATGGGGTGAACAAACATTACCCGGGCTCACACACACACACACACGCACACACACACACACTGGGGTGAGAGAGTACTGTTTGGGTGCTGCATGGAGGCGGAGAGGTGTGCGTGTGTGTGTGTGTGTGCTCCCCGGGTGTGTGTGAGCTGTCTTCGGCCTAACAGAGCTGTGTGTGCTGCGTGTGTGTGTGTGTGTGCTCCCCGGGTGTGTGTGAGCTGTCTTCGGCCTAACAGAGCTGTGTGTGCTGCGTGTGTGTGTGTGTGTGCTCCCCGGGTGTGTGTGAGCTGTCTTCGGCCTAACAGAGCTGTGTGTGCTGCGTGTGTGTGTGTGTGTGCTCCCCGGGTGTGTGTGAGCTGTCTTCGGCCTAACAGAGCTGTGTGTGCTGCGTGTGTGTGTGTGTGTGCTCCCCGGGTGTGTGTGAGCTGTCTTCGGCCTAACAGAGCTGTGTGTGCTGCGTGTGTGTGTGTGTGTGCTCCCCGGGTGTGTGTGAGCTGTCTTCGGCCTAACAGAGCTGTGTGTGCTGCGTGTGTGTGTGTGTGTGCTCCCCGGGTGTGTGTGTGTGTGTGTGGGGTGTGCTGGGCCTTCAACAGGCCTCTCTGGCTGCAGAGTGGTGTGTGTGCTCCCAGGGTCACACACGCGCGCGCAGGGGACAGAGAGGAGTCTTTGGAGCCTCTGTGAGCAGCTGCAGCCTGTGTGAGAACATGCACTCTCTCCTAGGCCTCTCTGTGCCTCTCCAAGCATCAGGGGTCAAGTCAGAGGTCAGCAGTAGCTAGTAGGCCTCTGACAAGGCCTCAGCCCAAGTTGGAGCCTCTGTGAGTAGCTGCAGCCTGTGTGAGCACATGCACTCTCTCCTAGGCCTCTCTGTGCCTCTCCAAGCATCAGGGGTCAAGTCAGAGGTCAGCAGTAGCTAGTAGGCCTCTGACAAGGCCTCAGCCCAAGTTGGAGCCTCTGTGAGTAGCTGCAGCCTGTGTGAGCACAAGCACTCTTCCCCAAGCCTCTCCAAGCATCAGGGGTCAAGTCAGAGGTCAGCAGTAGCTAGTAGGCCTCTCACAAGGCCTCAGCCTAAGTTAGAGCCTATGTGAGCAGCTGGGGCCTGTGGGTGGGTGGGTGTGTGTGGCGGGGTGCTGCAGTGGCTCTAGCACAGCTCTCTGTGTCTCTACAAGCATATTGGCCCAAGTTGGGGCCTCTGTGAGCAGCTGGAGCCTGTGTGAGCAACAGGCCCCTTTCTCTGTCCCTCTCTATCACCTGCGCGCGCGCGTGTGTGTGTGTGTGTGGCTGTGGGTGCTGCAGTGGGTCTAGCACAGCTCTCTGTGTCTCCCCAAACATATATGCCCAAGTTAGGGCCTCTGTGAGCAGCAGGAGCCTGTGTGAGCAATAGGGGCCTATGTGTGTGTGTGTGTGTGTGTGTGTGGGTGGGTGGGTGGGTGGCTGTGTGTGTGGGTGTGATGGGTCTGCAGTGGGTCTAGCACAGCTCTCTGCGTCTCTCCAAGCATCTAGGCCCAAGTTGGGGCCTCTCTGAGCAGCTGGAGCCTGTGTGAGCAATAGGGGCCTATGTGTGTGTGTGTGTGTGTGTGTGTGGGTGGGTGGGTGGGTGGGTGGCTGTGTGTGTGGGTGTGATGGGTCTGCAGTGGGTCTAGCACAGCTCTCTGCATCTCTCCAAGCATCTAGGCCCAAGTTGGGGCCTCTCTGAGCAGCTGGAGCCTGTGTGAGCAATAGGGGCCTATGTGTGTGTGTGTGTGTGTGTGGGTGGGTGGGTGGGTGGGTGGCTGTGTGTGTGGGTGTGATGGGTCTGCAGTGGGTCTAGCACAGCTCTCTGCGTCTCTCCAAGCATCTAGGCCCAAGTTGGGGCCTCTCTGAGCAGCTGGAGCCTGTGTGAGCAATAGGGGCCTATGTGTGTGTGTGTGTGTGTGTGTGGGTGGGTGGGTGGGTGGGTGGCTGTGTGTGTGGGTGTGATGGGTCTGCAGTGGGTCTAGCACAGCTCTCTGCGTCTCTCCAAGCATCTAGGCCCAAGTTGGGGCCTCTCTGAGCAGCTGGAGCCTGTGTGAGCAATAGGGGCCTATGTGTGTGTGTGTGTGTGTGTGGGTGGGTGGGTGGGTGGGTGGCTGTGTGTGTGGGTGTGATGGGTCTGCAGTGGGTCTAGCACAGCTCTCTGCGTCTCTCCAAGCATCTAGGCCCAAGTTGGGGCCTCTCTGAGCAGCTGGAGCCTGTGTGAGCAATAGGGGCCTATGTGTGTGTGTGTGTGTGTGTGGGTGGGTGGGTGGGTGGGTGGCTGTGTGTGTGGGTGTGATGGGTCTGCAGTGGGTCTAGCACAGCTCTCTGTGTCTCCCCAAACATATATGCCCAAGTTAGGGCCTCTGTGAGCAGCAGGAGCCTGTGTGAGCAACAGGCCCCTCTCTCTGTCCCTCTCTATCTCCTGCGCGCGCGTGTGTGTGTGGCTGTGCGTGCTGGGGGGGGTCTAGCACAGCCCTGTGTGTCTCTCCCTGCTCCTAGGCCCAAGTTGAGCCCGTCTGAGCACAAGCACTCATCCCCAGGCCTCTCCCGGCCCGTCCCATCACAGTAGCTAGTAGGCCTCTCACAAGGCCTTAGCTTAAGCTAATGTGTGTGTGTTTGGGGGGGAGGGGGGGGGGCGCTCAGGATTGGGTGAGATTCTAGATTAATTTTGACGCTCCGGACGCAATGCCGCCATCCCCGTCTCGCTGTGACCTTGCGTCGCGGAGATAGGCGGTTGCTAGGGCCAGAATCGTATGTGAATCCGCAGCTAGCGTGCACCAGTCCCTGACTATGATAGGGGGTAATAGCCACAAGTGCACCGGGGTGCAGTTGGTTTTTTGGCCACAAGTCGTGCAGCGTTGGTGTTAGACTGGCGGCACCCCCATGCACCCCCATGTTTTCTGACGCTCCGGACGCAATGGCGCCACTCCCGTCTCGCTGTGACCTTGCGTCGCGGAGATAGGCGGTTGGCTAGGGCCAGAATCGTATGTGAATCCGCAGCTAGCGTGACATGTTCATCACATACGACTCCCGAGTTAGCGGGTTTTCACTCTTGGCCCCTTAGTGGCAGTATGGGAGAATGACAGTCTGTTACATTTTTCATCACATACGACTCCCGAGATAGCGCGTATTCACTCTTGGCCCCTTAGTGGCAGTATGGGAGAATGACAGTCTGTTACATGTTCATCACATACGGCTCTTGAGTTAGCGCTTGGAGGTTTGCTAGGGCCGGAATCATATACGAACCCGCAGGTATACCATGGGTTTGAGATTTTTTCGGCTCTGCTTAAGGCTTTAACCCTTGCGAGGTTAGCTTAAGTGGGGCACAGTGCACCAGTACTTATCGGTGCTTAAGCCTGGTTGTCCGTGGGGGGGGTGGTACCCAGAGGGGGGGGGTGTTTGCCACTTTGTGTTGCGGGCTTAGCATAGAGGGTGTTAGCTAGTTTGATTAGCGTGTTTAATTTGGGTTAAGTTTAGGAGTAGGATACAGGGTAATGCTCCCAGGCTCACACACACGCGCGCAGGGGACAGAGAGGAGTCTTTGGAGCCTCTGTGAGCAGCAGCAGCCTGTGTGAGAACATGCACTGTCTCCTAGGCCTCTCTGTGCCTCTCCAAGCGTCAGGGGTCAAACCAGAGGTCAAGCTGTTGCGGGCTTAGCATAGAGGGTGTTAGCTAGTTTGATTAGTGTGTTTAATTTGGGTTAAGTTTAGGAGTAAGGGTTAGGGTTAGGTGAGGGGAAATGGATTTTTAGGGGGGCAGAGTCGCCTAGAGTGCACGGGCCAATTGGGTCGGAGCAGACCAGTGCTGAGTGTGAGGGCAAACCTGTCTTGTGCTAAAGGGTAGTTGTGTGTGATAAAGGGGGCAGAAAAAATAATAATAATAATAAAGGTGTAAGAAAACTAAGGTGATACCATGTGATGTGTAATAACTGTGTAATAAGTGTGAAATAAAATGTGTAATAAATGTGTAATAAGTGTAAAATAAATTATGTAATAAATGTGTAATAAATGTGACTGTGGGATTGGGGCTGAGAGGAATTAAGGGTTTGGGATGGGGGCTGGGGAAGGGGTTAGGAGTTGGAAATGAGGGAGGTTAGGAATGGGGACTTGGTTAAGGTTAGGAATGGGGACTGGGTTAAGGTTAGGAAATGGGACTGGGTTAAGGTTAGGAATGGGGAAAGTTGGGGTTAGGAAATGGGACTGGGTTAAGGTTAGAGGTTGGGAATGGGGAGAGGTTAAGGTTAGGAATTGGGACTGGGTTAAGGTTGGGGGGGGGGGGTTAGGAAATGGGACTGGGTTAAGGTTAGGAATTGGGGGGGGGGGGTTAGGAAATGGGACTGGGTTAAGGTTAGGAGTTGGGAATGGGGAGAGGTTGGGGTTAGGAATTGGGACTGGGTTAAGGTTAGGAGTTGGGACAGGGGGGGGGGGGGGTTAGGAAATGGGACTGGGTTAAGGTTAGGAGTTGGGAATGGGGAGAGGTTGGGGTTAGGAATTGGGACTGGGTTAAGGTTAGGAGTTGGGACAGGGGGGGGGGGTTAGGAAATGGGACTGGGTTAAGGTTAAGGTTAGGAGTTGGGAATGGGGAGAGGTTGGGGTTAGGAATTGGGACTGGGTTAAGGTTAGGAGTTGGGACAGGGGGAGAGGGATAAGTAGGAGGTAGGGGCTAAGTCCAGATAAGTGCTAGAATGTTTAAAAGTGCTTGTGAACAAGAAGTGCTCTACAAAAAACTTGGAGTGGGGGGAAAAAAACAAAACTTTCAAATGACAAAGTGAAAAGTCAGTGTTGGAATCAAAAGTCAGTGCAAAATAAAGACACAAACATAACCACAAATAGAAGTCCAGACCTAGTACAAGGGGGAGGGATGGTAGGGCGGGGGCAGTAGAGGGTAGTAGATAGTAGTAGATGGACTGACGGGAGCATCTACAATGGGAGGGGGGGGGGGGGGTTTGAGGCATGATAAATTAATTGATACATATATAGAAAAAAAGAAACGTAACTAAGAACTACCCAAAGGAACCTAGGATGAAGACAGGAAGAAAAATAACTTTATTTACGGAAGGACGAGACAAAAAGACCAAAGGAATTAACTCTCATTTAAAGCAAAGGGAAGAAATGTTTTAAGTTTGCAAATCCAGAGGCGTTCTGCTCTCCTTCTTTGTGCCGGGCTCCAGCCAGGGTTGCTCTCAAGGCCACAAATGCCAAGGTTAGTAGTGTCATGAACCTGGAAGTGGCCAACTAGAAGGGTAGTGCGTGTGTTCCGGGAAATGGTGTAAAGATGTTGTTTGAGTCTGGTGCGGATCGTGTTACCTGTTTCCCCAATATACAGTAGGTGGCATTTGTGACATGTAATGATGTAAACTGCATTAGTGGTGTCCAGTGTAAGGGGTGTGTTTGGGGCTGTGCAATGGGAATGGAAGTTGGTAATAAACTGTTGGGGCTTGAAGAAGGAATCATGTGGGAGGGGCTGTGGAGGGGGTTTCCTAGAGAACCGTGACCTGATAAGTTTGTCCTGTAAGTTATTGTTCTTGCGTAAAGCTGAAATGATTCTGTGGTGTTGAAAAGTGGGGTAAGAAGATTGGAGGTGTGTGAAGTGTTGTTTGAAAGTGTAATGTAAGTGTGTTGTGGAATGAGAGAAGGTTGTGATGAGGGGGATGATGGGGTGTGGATGGGGTTGCGGGGTGGATTCAGGGGTGTCCATAGTGTGGTTTAGGATAGGGGGGTCAGGGCTACGGGTTAATGATTGTGTGTTAGAATGTGTGTGGTGTGGTGATCTGTTGGAGTGAGTGGGAGCAAGAAGATGTAGAGTGTCTGTTTTAATTTTGCGTAAAAATCTTTTTGAATAACCGCGTGTACGGAGGACTGTAAAGAGTGTGAATATCGCCTCCTGGACGCCAGCTGGAAAACTGCAGATGCGATGGAATCTTATGATTTGGGATTTGATGATTGCTCGGAAGGTGTGTTTTGGATGGTAACTTGTTTTGTGTAAGAGTGCATGTGTGTCTGTGGGTTTGAAATATACTTTGGTACTGAGGGAGCTATGTGTTGAAGAGAGGGGTGTTAGGAAGATGGTAGTGTCTAAGAAGTTTACAGAGTGTAGATCAATTGTGGCTTTCAGTTTAATTGTGGTGTGGTGCGTGTTAAGTATGTGAAAGAAATCATTGAATTCGTCTAGTGTGTGTGTCCAAGCGCCAATGATGTCGTCCAGGAAGCGATAGTAGAACAGGGGTTTGAGGGGGCATTTGGCCAGAGCTTCTTGCTCCCACTCACTCATGTAAATGTTGGCATATGCTGGTGCGAATCTTTGGCCCATGGCAGTTCCATGAATCTGTAAGAAAAGTCTGTCATCAAATTGGAAGTCGTTGTGTGTAAGACAGATCTCCAACAGTTGGAGGAGAATATTGTCTGGTCTGGTGGGATCTGGATAACGGAGGAATTTATTATGTATTGCTTGAATGCCGGCTCTAGTGTTTATATTTGTGTATAGGCTATCCACGTCTATGGTAAAGAGGTAAGTATGGTTGGGAACTGCCATGGGCCGAATCTTGTGTATGAAGTCATATGTGTCTTTTATGTAACTGGAGTGTCTAGTGGAAAGAGGGTTGATAAAGTGATCTATAAAAAAGGAAATATTGTAGGTGGTGGAATTGCAATCTGATACAATGGGTCTGCCGGGAGGAACCTCGGAAGGGACTGTCCACGTGTCGGGAGGCTTATGGATCTTGGGTAACAGGTAAAAAGCACGGGGTCTGGGTTGGTCTGGGCCTAAAAGGAAGTCAAACTGTTTTCTGGAGATAAAGTGATTTGAATACAACGTGTGGACTAGCTTGCGAATTTTAGTTTGTGCTTGTGGTTGTAGTGAATGAGATATGGGTGAGTAATGGAGTTGGTTCGAAAGTTGCCTGTTAGCTTCAAGAAGATACTGGTGGGTGTCGAGGATTACAATTTTGGAGCCTTTGTCTGCAGGTTTAATGATAATGTGGGGGTTTGTCCTGAGTTGGGTTATAGCCTGTCTCTCGGATGGAGAGATGTTGGAGTGGCCTGGAAGGAAAGGACGGGTGAGATGATTGGATAAACAATGAAGATCTTGACGAAAGAGAGCCTTTAGTTTCCCATCCACCTGGGAATCAAGGGGTTCCCAGGTGGAGGGGAAAGCAAATGGGGTGGGGTCGTGGTCTGAGTTTGAGTCCTTGAAATGATCTATTAACTTGAGTCGCCTGTGATAGTAGTGGACGTCCCTTCGAAGCTCCTCCTGGTTTACCGTGGTGGGTGTGGGGATGAAGGAGAGACCTTTTTCTAAGAGTGAACGTTGAGCTGATGTGAGAGTGAAAGATTTAGAGAGGTTAAGGACCAAAGTATCAGTATGCAGTGGAACAGTGAGGGTAGAAGTGTGTGGGGGGGTGGTGTCCTGGCTTAGGGTCTGGGGGGGCCTAAATTTAGCTGTTGGCACCAAAACTGCAGTATTGTTGTGCCTATGTGGGGGGGCCAGTGTATATTGTCAGAAAGGGTGGTGTATTGGTCTGCGGGGAGGGGCTGAAGGTGGGGGAGGTGTTTTGAAATATACTGATTGATTTCAGTTAGGTTCTGAATGTGATCAAGGTGAAGGGAGTGTGAGAAATTTAGAAGGGGTACGTAGATATTGGCGTTGGGGAAGATTTTGGTGGCTAACTTGAACATTGTGTTTAACTGTTTGTTGGTGGTGGCCTTGGCATTGTGCCTCATGTTGTTGGTGCCCACCGACAGGACAGCCAGTTCAACAGTCACCTGTGGGGGGGTCTTTTCCAATAGGCGTGTCATGTGATTGACAGTGGCCCCAGGATAGCTGTCAATTTGGATGTTTGGGTAGGAGTGAGGGGGGATGCGTGCTAGATTGGAATCCCCTATTAGTAGTACGGGTTTGGTGGCATGAATATGCCATTCCTGAATTCTGTTGTGTTCCCAACTGTGGTACGTGGGGTGGTAGAGGGGGAGGGGGGGCCGTGGGAGAAGGGGAGGGGGTCTAGGTGGTTGAGGTTGTGATTGACGGTGTTTGGTGTTGCTGCGTGTTGTGTGTGGTGGTGATGGGTTGTGGGAGGGGCCGATGATCCTGGACGATGTCTGTCCCGCTGAGGAAGAGGGCTCAGAAGCTGGAATTGTAAGCTGATTAGCTTTCTTTTTTCCTTTGCTCATCACTACCCCCATTGGGTTGGACTGTCCAGGATCTGTACCTCCCACTGATGTCTGCTCTGGGGGGGAAAAACAAGGAGTTATTTCATGTGGTGAGGATGTGACCAGATGTTTGGGGGGCTTTGAGGTGTTACTGATGGTTTTATTGGTTGGTTGTTGGGGGGGACCAGGTGGGCTGTCCAGACTGTGTTGGACTAGGGCCGATATCTGTAGTGTAGGTACAGGTCTAGTTGGTGTGAGTGTAGGGGATAAGGAAGGGGGGCCATGTGTAGTATGGTGTGTATTTGTAGTGGTAGTGTTAGTAGTGGGTGGTGGGGTGGTAGATAGGGGGTCTGTGGTAGTGGGTGGAGTGCTGTGTGTTCTTTTTCCCCCCCAGGTGTGGAGAAGACACCCGAATCCAAGAGGGAGGCACAGGCTGGTTAGGTAAAGGTAAGTATCCGCGGTCCTGGACCGAAGTCCAGGACTCACGTTAGGCACGGTCCTTCCCCCTCTTCATCGGGGCTTCCCCACACCAGCCTAAATAGGCTTTAGAAATTAGGCAAGTAGCCGTAAGATTAGGGTTAGCCTAAATAGGCTTAAAAAATTAGGCAAGTAGCCGTGAGGTTAGGGTTAGGGTAATGGTATGGTATAGGCCTAGTCCAAATAGACGTAATAGCCAATGTCATGCTACTATGTAGCTATGACTATGAAAAAATTCCCCGAAATGGGTTAAGTTTAGGCAATAGCCGTAGGAGTAGAAAGTTCCCCAAATTGGGTTAAGGTTAGGCAAAATAGCCATAGAACCATGCCAAAAATAAGGCTATGGTGTTTCCAAAAATTAGGGTTGGCAAGCATGCTCCCTTAGTTGCAACGTTTCGACGTTTATGTGTCTTCATCAGGCTGGGGCATGTTGCTCCTTGGATGGCCAGGGACAGAATGAGGGCGATATATGACGCTCCTCCCTTTTATAGTCGCTACCAGTGTTTGAAATAATTTTCTTTTTTTAGTGTAGTTATCTGGCAGGGTAGTTTTAAGGTTCTAGCTTATGTCAGCTTAGAACCAGGAATAGTGCCTATCTTTTAGATGTGGCATCTAGCCCTTAGCAAAAGGTTGCCTATTCTAGGACTCAGCAATTAGCCAATGGTCCGAATAGAGGCGAGGCGGGATGAATGTCCCTATTAAACTACCTTTCCTCTTTTTGTAGAACTTATATTAGTCCTTAATTTAGCTTTTAGTCCCAACACCAGATACATACTTTTTTTTATCTTTTATACTTTTTTTTGTCTTTAGTTATTTTTTGTAGGTTAGCTTATGTTAGCTTAGGATGTTATATGGCCTTTTTAGCCCTTAGTTTAGCTTTAATTAGCTTGGCTTAGGTTTTTAAACTGGCAGGTAAGTATATGGTATTTCTTGATTTTTGTGTGGTCCCATGTAACCTTCTTTTTCCCCCCCAGGTGTGGAGAAGACACCCGAATCCAAGAGGGAGGCACAGGCTGGTTAGGTAAAGGTAAGTATCCGCGGTCCTGGACCGAAGTCCAGGACTCACGTTAGGCACGGTCCTTCCCCCTCTTCATCGGGGCTTCCCCACACCAGCCTAAATAGGCTTTAGAAATTAGGCAAGTAGCCGTAAGATTAGGGTTAGCCTAAATAGGCTTAAAAAATTAGGCAAGTAGCCGTGAGGTTAGGGTTAGGGTAATGGTATGGTATAGGCCTAGTCCAAATAGACGTAATAGCCAATGTCATGCTACTATGTAGCTATGACTATGAAAAAATTCCCCGAAATGGGTTAAGTTTAGGCAATAGCCGTAGGAGTAGAAAGTTCCCCAAATTGGGTTAAGGTTAGGCAAAATAGCCATAGAACCATGCCAAAAATAAGGCTATGGTGTTTCCAAAAATTAGGGTTGGCAAGCATGCTCCCTTAGTTGCAACGTTTCGACGTTTATGTGTCTTCATCAGGCTGGGGCATGTTGCTCCTTGGATGGCCAGGGACAGAATGAGGGCGATATATGACGCTCCTCCCTTTTATAGTCGCTACCAGTGTTTGAAATAATTTTCTTTTTTTAGTGTAGTTATCTGGCAGGGTAGTTTTAAGGTTCTAGCTTATGTCAGCTTAGAACCAGGAATAGTGCCTATCTTTTAGATGTGGCATCTAGCCCTTAGCAAAAGGTTGCCTATTCTAGGACTCAGCAATTAGCCAATGGTTCGAATAGAGGCGAGGCGGGATGAATGTCCCTATTAAACTACCTTTCCTCTTTTTGTAGAACTTATATTAGTCCTTAATTTAGCTTTTAGTCCCAACACCAGATACATACTTTTTTTTATCTTTTATACTTTTTTTTGTCTTTAGTTATTTTTTGTAGGTTAGCTTATGTTAGCTTAGGATGTTATATGGCCTTTTTAGCCCTTAGTTTAGCTTTAATTAGCTTGGCTTAGGTTTTTAAACTGGCAGGTAAGTATATGGTATTTCTTGATTTTTGTGTGGTCCCATGTAACCTTCTTTTTCCCCCCCAGGTGTGGAGAAGACACCCGAATCCAAGAGGGAGGCACAGGCTGGTTAGGTAAAGGTAAGTATCCGCGGTCCTGGACCGAAGTCCAGGACTCACGTTAGGCACGGTCCTTCCCCCTCTTCATCGGGGCTTCCCCACACCAGCCTAAATAGGCTTTAGAAATTAGGCAAGTAGCCGTAAGATTAGGGTTAGCCTAAATAGGCTTAAAAAATTAGGCAAGTAGCCGTGAGGTTAGGGTTAGGGTAATGGTATGGTATAGGCCTAGTCCAAATAGACGTAATAGCCAATGTCATGCTACTATGTAGCTATGACTATGAAAAAATTCCCCGAAATGGGTTAAGTTTAGGCAATAGCCGTAGGAGTAGAAAGTTCCCCAAATTGGGTTAAGGTTAGGCAAAATAGCCATAGAACCATGCCAAAAATAAGGCTATGGTGTTTCCAAAAATTAGGGTTGGCAAGCATGCTCCCTTAGTTGCAACGTTTCGACGTTTATGTGTCTTCATCAGGCTGGGGCATGTTGCTCCTTGGATGGCCAGGGACAGAATGAGGGCGATATATGACGCTCCTCCCTTTTATAGTCGCTACCAGTGTTTGAAATAATTTTCTTTTTTTAGTGTAGTTATCTGGCAGGGTAGTTTTAAGGTTCTAGCTTATGTCAGCTTAGAACCAGGAATAGTGCCTATCTTTTAGATGTGGCATCTAGCCCTTAGCAAAAGGTTGCCTATTCTAGGACTCAGCAATTAGCCAATGGTCCGAATAGAGGCGAGGCGGGATGAATGTCCCTATTAAACTACCTTTCCTCTTTTTGTAGAACTTATATTAGTCCTTAATTTAGCTTTTAGTCCCAACACCAGATACATACTTTTTTTTATCTTTTATACTTTTTTTTGTCTTTAGTTATTTTTTGTAGGTTAGCTTATGTTAGCTTAGGATGTTATATGGCCTTTTTAGCCCTTAGTTTAGCTTTAATTAGCTTGGCTTAGGTTTTTAAACTGGCAGGTAAGTATATGGTATTTCTTGATTTTTGTGTGGTCCCATGTAACCTTCTTTTTCCCCCCCAGGTGTGGAGAAGACACCCGAATCCAAGAGGGAGGCACAGGCTGGTTAGGTAAAGGTAAGTATCCGCGGTCCTGGACCGAAGTCCAGGACTCACGTTAGGCACGGTCCTTCCCCCTCTTCATCGGGGCTTCCCCACACCAGCCTAAATAGGCTTTAGAAATTAGGCAAGTAGCCGTAAGATTAGGGTTAGCCTAAATAGGCTTAAAAAATTAGGCAAGTAGCCGTGAGGTTAGGGTTAGGGTAATGGTATGGTATAGGCCTAGTCCAAATAGACGTAATAGCCAATGTCATGCTACTATGTAGCTATGACTATGAAAAAATTCCCCGAAATGGGTTAAGTTTAGGCAATAGCCGTAGGAGTAGAAAGTTCCCCAAATTGGGTTAAGGTTAGGCAAAATAGCCATAGAACCATGCCAAAAATAAGGCTATGGTGTTTCCAAAAATTAGGGTTGGCAAGCATGCTCCCTTAGTTGCAACGTTTCGACGTTTATGTGTCTTCATCAGGCTGGGGCATGTTGCTCCTTGGATGGCCAGGGACAGAATGAGGGCGATATATGACGCTCCTCCCTTTTATAGTCGCTACCAGTGTTTGAAATAATTTTCTTTTTTTAGTGTAGTTATCTGGCAGGGTAGTTTTAAGGTTCTAGCTTATGTCAGCTTAGAACCAGGAATAGTGCCTATCTTTTAGATGTGGCATCTAGCCCTTAGCAAAAGGTTGCCTATTCTAGGACTCAGCAATTAGCCAATGGTCCGAATAGAGGCGAGGCGGGATGAATGTCCCTATTAAACTACCTTTCCTCTTTTTGTAGAACTTATATTAGTCCTTAATTTAGCTTTTAGTCCCAACACCAGATACATACTTTTTTTTATCTTTTATACTTTTTTTTGTCTTTAGTTATTTTTTGTAGGTTAGCTTATGTTAGCTTAGGATGTTATATGGCCTTTTTAGCCCTTAGTTTAGCTTTAATTAGCTTGGCTTAGGTTTTTAAACTGGCAGGTAAGTATATGGTATTTCTTGATTTTTGTGTGGTCCCATGTAACCTTCTTTTTCCCCCCCAGGTGTGGAGAAGACACCCGAATCCAAGAGGGAGGCACAGGCTGGTTAGGTAAAGGTAAGTATCCGCGGTCCTGGACCGAAGTCCAGGACTCACGTTAGGCACGGTCCTTCCCCCTCTTCATCGGGGCTTCCCCACACCAGCCTAAATAGGCTTTAGAAATTAGGCAAGTAGCCGTAAGATTAGGGTTAGCCTAAATAGGCTTAAAAAATTAGGCAAGTAGCCGTGAGGTTAGGGTTAGGGTAATGGTATGGTATAGGCCTAGTCCAAATAGACGTAATAGCCAATGTCATGCTACTATGTAGCTATGACTATGAAAAAATTCCCCGAAATGGGTTAAGTTTAGGCAATAGCCGTAGGAGTAGAAAGTTCCCCAAATTGGGTTAAGGTTAGGCAAAATAGCCATAGAACCATGCCAAAAATAAGGCTATGGTGTTTCCAAAAATTAGGGTTGGCAAGCATGCTCCCTTAGTTGCAACGTTTCGACGTTTATGTGTCTTCATCAGGCTGGGGCATGTTGCTCCTTGGATGGCCAGGGACAGAATGAGGGCGATATATGACGCTCCTCCCTTTTATAGTCGCTACCAGTGTTTGAAATAATTTTCTTTTTTTAGTGTAGTTATCTGGCAGGGTAGTTTTAAGGTTCTAGCTTATGTCAGCTTAGAACCAGGAATAGTGCCTATCTTTTAGATGTGGCATCTAGCCCTTAGCAAAAGGTTGCCTATTCTAGGACTCAGCAATTAGCCAATGGTCCGAATAGAGGCGAGGCGGGATGAATGTCCCTATTAAACTACCTTTCCTCTTTTTGTAGAACTTATATTAGTCCTTAATTTAGCTTTTAGTCCCAACACCAGATACATACTTTTTTTTATCTTTTATACTTTTTTTTGTCTTTAGTTATTTTTTGTAGGTTAGCTTATGTTAGCTTAGGATGTTATATGGCCTTTTTAGCCCTTAGTTTAGCTTTAATTAGCTTGGCTTAGGTTTTTAAACTGGCAGGTAAGTATATGGTATTTCTTGATTTTTGTGTGGTCCCATGTAACCTTCTTTTTCCCCCCCAGGTGTGGAGAAGACACCCGAATCCAAGAGGGAGGCACAGGCTGGTTAGGTAAAGGTAAGTATCCGCGGTCCTGGACCGAAGTCCAGGACTCACGTTAGGCACGGTCCTTCCCCCTCTTCATCGGGGCTTCCCCACACCAGCCTAAATAGGCTTTAGAAATTAGGCAAGTAGCCGTAAGATTAGGGTTAGCCTAAATAGGCTTAAAAAATTAGGCAAGTAGCCGTGAGGTTAGGGTTAGGGTAATGGTATGGTATAGGCCTAGTCCAAATAGACGTAATAGCCAATGTCATGCTACTATGTAGCTATGACTATGAAAAAATTCCCCGAAATGGGTTAAGTTTAGGCAATAGCCGTAGGAGTAGAAAGTTCCCCAAATTGGGTTAAGGTTAGGCAAAATAGCCATAGAACCATGCCAAAAATAAGGCTAGGGTTAGGGTTAGGGTTAGGATAAGGGATGAAAACCAAGAGAAATGAGGGATTCCGCAATAACTCCCGAACGGAAGGTCGTATCGACTCGAGACCGGTTCCGTTGGATTCGGGGTGAGATTCCGCATCGATTGGTATATAATTTTTCCCTGTAGGACCCCGGGAAGGGGTAGTTTCAAAATCTGCCCCTCAAGTGAGGGATTTCCTTGTATCTCGGGATGTGAAAGTCGTAGAGTGAGGGTTCACATATCAATCGATTCTGCTCGTCAAGACGCGTCTTTTGAGACCACTCTCGACTTCCTGCGATATCCGGAAGTTGGTGAAAAACCGGAAATAGACGTAAAAATCGCTGTATCTCGAGAACGGAAGGTCGTAGAGAGAAGCGGACAAGTTCCCCGGCTTCCTCGTGGCCGGTTTTGGGGAGGCGGAAAAGAAAATATTTGACCTATCACCTTTCGTTCGGAAGTTATAGCCGTTTTTAGTTCCCCCATTGAAATGAATGGGAAAAATCAAAAATTCTTCTAAGTCCAAAGTGGGTTTTGAAAAAAGTTCCCCCAGAAAGTGTATAGGAGTACGTTTTAGGTGATTCTGAGTCGAATGGGACACATTTGTAGTGAACTTTTTTTTTTCCCCATACAATTTTTTTTTTACTGTTTGAGTGGATAGATCTTTGAAAATGACTTACAATTGCACCCATCCATTTCGCCACTAGGGGTAGGGTTCGAGAGTTATGAAAGAAAATGTGTTTGAATGGAAACACAATGGAAATATGTTGGACGAATGGTTAGGGTTTGGACAAGGGTATGGTAAGGGATTAGGGTTAGGATTAGAATATAGAAAAGGTACAGGCAACTTGTGGTAAGGGAGTATGAGATGTGGCTTCGTGCCTGCCAAGGATCGAACCCGGGACTCCTGGGTGATAACCCCCAGCTCATGCACTCTGCCACCTGTGCTTTTGGATCTGGTTAAAAAAAGACAACCTATAAAGAAAAAGGGGGGAAGGGAAGGGAAGGCAAGAAACAAAAGGGTGGGAATTGAACCCTGGTCCTCAGCATGGCATACCCCAGGTTTACCCCTGAGCTATTGAGCAGATGCTCATTTTAGAATCCCAGTTGGATTTGTCACAGAGGTTAAGGTTAGGGTTATGATATGATTTATACTTATCCCTGAGGTTAGGGTCAGGGTTTAGGTTAAGGTTAGGGTTATGATATGGTTTATACTTATCACTGAGGTTAGGGTCAGGGTTTGGGTTAAGGTAAGAGTTAGGGTTAGGGTTAGGGTTAGGGTTAGGGTTAGGGTTAGGGTTAGGGTTAGGATAAGGGATGAAAACCAAGAGAAATGAGGGATTCCGCAATAACTCCCGAACGGAAGGTCGTATAGGGTTAGGGTTAGGGTTAGGGTTAGGGTTAGGGTTAGGGTTAGGGTTAGGGTTAGGGTTAGGGTTAGGGTTAGGGTTAGGGTTAGGGTTAGGGTTAGGGTTAGGGTTAGGGTTAGGGTTAGGGTTAGGGTTAGGGTTAGGGTTAGGGTTAGGGTTAGGGTTAGGGTTAGGGTTAGGGTTAGGGTTAGGGTTAGGGTTAGGGTTAGGGTTAGGGTTAGGGTTAGGGTTAGGGTTAGGGTTAGGGTTAGGGTTAGGGTTAGGGTTAGGGTTAGGGTTAGGGTTAGGGTTAGGGTTAGGGTTAGGGTTAGGGTTAGGGTTAGGGTTAGGGTTAGGGTTAGGGTTAGGGTTAGGGTTAGGGTTAGGGTTAGGGTTAGGGTTAGGGTTAGGGTTAGGGTTAGGGTTAGGGTTAGGGTTAGGGTTAGGGTTAGGGTTAGGGTTAGGGTTAGGGTTAGGGTTAGGGTTAGGGTTAGGGTTAGGGTTAGGGTTAGGGTTAGGGTTAGGGTTAGGGTTAGGGTTAGGGTTAGGGTTAGGGTTAGGGTTAGGGTTAGGGTTAGGGTTAGGGTTAGGGTTAGGGTTAGGGTTAGGGTTAGGGTTAGGGTTAGGGTTAGGGTTAGGGTTAGGGTTAGGGTTAGGGTTAGGGTTAGGGTTAGGGTTAGGGTTAGGGTTAGGGTTAGGGTTAGGGTTAGGGTTAGGGTTAGGGTTAGGGTTAGGGTTAGGGTTAGGGTTAGGGTTAGGGTTAGGGTTAGGGTTAGGGTTAGGGTTAGGGTTAGGGTTAGGGTTAGGGTTAGGGTTAGGGTTAGGGTTAGGGTTAGGGTTAGGGTTAGGGTTAGGGTTAGGGTTAGGGTTAGGGTTAGGGTTAGGGTTAGGGTTAGGGTTAGGGTTAGGGTTAGGGTTAGGGTTAGGGTTAGGGTTAGGGTTAGGGTTAGGGTTAGGGTTAGGGTTAGGGTTAGGGTTAGGGTTAGGGTTAGGGTTAGGGTTAGGGTTAGGGTTAGGGTTAGGGTTAGGGTTAGGGTTAGGGTTAGGGTTAGGGTTAGGGTTAGGGTTAGGGTTAGGGTTAGGGTTAGGGTTAGGGTTAGGGTTAGGGTTAGGGTTAGGGTTAGGGTTAGGGTTAGGGTTAGGGTTAGGGTTAGGGTTAGGGTTAGGGTTAGGGTTAGGGTTAGGGTTAGGGTTAGGGTTAGGGTTAGGGTTAGGGTTAGGGTTAGGGTTAGGGTTAGGGTTAGGGTTAGGGTTAGGGTTAGGGTTAGGGTTAGGGTTAGGGTTAGGGTTAGGGTTAGGGTTAGGGTTAGGGTTAGGGTTAGGGTTAGGGTTAGGGTTAGGGTTAGGGTTAGGGTTAGGGTTAGGGTTAGGGTTAGGGTTAGGGTTAGGGTTAGGGTTAGGGTTAGGGTTAGGGTTAGGGTTAGGGTTAGGGTTAGGGTTAGGGTTAGGGTTAGGGTTAGGGTTAGGGTTAGGGTTAGGGTTAGGGTTAGGGTTAGGGTTAGGGTTAGGGTTAGGGTTAGGGTTAGGGTTAGGGTTAGGGTTAGGGTTAGGGTTAGGGTTAGGGTTAGGGTTAGGGTTAGGGTTAGGGTTAGGGTTAGGGTTAGGGTTAGGGTTAGGGTTAGGGTTAGGGTTAGGGTTAGGGTTAGGGTTAGGGTTAGGGTTAGGGTTAGGGTTAGGGTTAGGGTTAGGGTTAGGGTTAGGGTTAGGGTTAGGGTTAGGGTTAGGGTTAGGGTTAGGGTTAGGGTTAGGGTTAGGGTTAGGGTTAGGGTTAGGGTTAGGGTTAGGGTTAGGGTTAGGGTTAGGGTTAGGGTTAGGGTTAGGGTTAGGGTTAGGGTTAGGGTTAGGGTTAGGGTTAGGGTTAGGGTTAGGGTTAGGGTTAGGGTTAGGGTTAGGGTTAGGGTTAGGGTTAGGGTTAGGGTTAGGGTTAGGGTTAGGGTTAGGGTTAGGGTTAGGGTTAGGGTTAGGGTTAGGGTTAGGGTTAGGGTTAGGGTTAGGGTTAGGGTTAGGGTTAGGGTTAGGGTTAGGGTTAGGGTTAGGGTTAGGGTTAGGGTTAGGTTAGGGTTAGGGTTAGGGTTAGGGTTAGGGTTAGGGTTAGGGTTAGGGTTAGGGTTAGGGTTAGGGTTAGGGTTAGGGTTAGGGTTAGGGTTAGGGTTAGGGTTAGGGTTAGGGTTAGGGTTAGGGTTAGGGTTAGGTTAGGGTTAGGGTTAGGGTTAGGGTTAGGGTTAGGGTTAGGGTTAGGGTTAGGGTTAGGGTTAGGGTTAGGGTTAGGGTTAGGGTTAGGGTTAGGGTTAGGGTTAGGGTTAGGGTTAGGGTTAGGGTTAGGGTTAGGGTTAGGGTTAGGGTTAGGGTTAGGGTTAGGGTTAGGGTTAGGGTTAGGGTTAGGGTTAGGGTTAGGGTTAGGGTTAGGGTTAGGGTTAGGGTTAGGGTTAGGGTTAGGGTTAGGTTAGGGTTAGGGTTAGGGTTAGGGTTAGGGTTAGGGTTAGGGTTAGGGTTAGGGTTAGGGTTAGGGTTAGGGTTAGGGTTAGGGTTAGGGTTAGGGTTAGGGTTAGGGTTAGGGTTAGGGTTAGGGTTAGGGTTAGGGTTAGGGTTAGGGTTAGGGTTAGGGTTAGGGTTAGGGTTAGGGTTAGGGTTAGGGTTAGGGTTAGGGTTAGGGTTAGGGTTAGGGTTAGGGTTAGGGTTAGGGTTAGGGTTAGGGTTAGGGTTAGGGTTAGGGTTAGGGTTAGGGTTAGGGTTAGGGTTAGGGTTAGGGTTAGGGTTAGGGTTAGGGTTAGGGTTAGGGTTAGGGTTAGGGTTAGGGTTAGGGTTAGGGTTAGGGTTAGGGTTAGGGTTAGGGTTAGGGTTAGGGTTAGGGTTAGGGTTAGGGTTAGGGTTAGGGTTAGGGTTAGGGTTAGGGTTAGGGTTAGGGTTAGGGTTAGGGTTAGGGTTAGGGTTAGGGTTAGTGTTAGGGTTAGGGTTAGGGTTAGGGTTAGGGTTAGGGTTAGGGTTAGGGTTAGGGTTAGGGTTAGGGTTAGGGTTAGGGTTAGGGTTAGGGTTAGGGTTAGGGTTAGGGTTAGGGTTAGGGTTAGGGTTAGGGTTAGGTTAGGGTTAGGGTTAGGGTTAGGGTTAGGGTTAGGGTTAGGGTTAGGGTTAGGGTTAGGGTTAGGGTTAGGGTTAGGGTTAGGGTTAGGGTTAGGGTTAGGGTTAGGGTTAGGGTTAGGGTTAGGGTTAGGGTTAGGGTTAGGGTTAGGGTTAGGGTTAGGGTTAGGGTTAGGGTTAGGGTTAGGGTTAGGGTTAGGGTTAGGGTTAGGGTTAGGGTTAGGGTTAGGGTTAGGGTTAGGGTTAGGGTTAGGGTTAGGGTTAGGGTTAGGGTTAGGGTTAGGGTTAGGGTTAGGTTAGGGTTAGGGTTAGGGTTAGGGTTAGGGTTAGGGTTAGGGTTAGGGTTAGGGTTAGGGTTAGGGTTAGGGTTAGGGTTAGGGTTAGGGTTAGGGTTAGGGTTAGGGTTAGGTTAGGGTTAGGGTTAGGGTTAGGGTTAGGGTTAGGGTTAGGGTTAGGGTTAGGGTTAGGGTTAGGGTTAGGGTTAGGGTTAGGGTTAGGGTTAGGGTTAGGGTTAGGGTTAGGGTTAGGGTTAGGGTTAGGGTTAGGGTTAGGGTTAGGGTTAGGGTTAGGGTTAGGGTTAGGGTTAGGGTTAGGGTTAGGGTTAGGGTTAGGGTTAGGGTTAGGGTTAGGGTTAGGGTTAGGGTTAGGGTTAGGGTTAGGGTTAGGGTTAGGGTTAGGGTTAGGGTTAGGGTTAGGTTAGGGTTAGGGTTAGGGTTAGGGTTAGGTTAGGTTAGGGTTAGGGTTAGGGTTAGGGTTAGGGTTAGGGTTAGGGTTAGGGTTAGGGTTAGGTTAGGGTTAGGGTTAGGGTTAGGGTTAGGGTTAGGGTTAGGGTTAGGGTTAGGGTTAGGGTTAGGGTTAGGGTTAGGGTTAGGGTTAGGGTTAGGGTTAGGGTTAGGGTTAGGGTTAGGGTTAGGGTTAGGGTTAGGGTTAGGGTTAGGGTTAGGGTTAGGGTTAGGGTTAGGGTTAGGGTTAGGGTTAGGGTTAGGGTTAGGGTTAGGGTTAGGGTTAGGGTTAGGGTTAGGGTTAGGGTTAGGGTTAGGGTTAGGGTTAGGGTTAGGGTTAGGGTTAGGGTTAGGGTTAGGGTTAGGGTTAGGGTTAGGGTTAGGGTTAGGGTTAGGGTTAGGGTTAGGGTTAGGGTTAGGGTTAGGGTTAGGGTTAGGGTTAGGGTTAGGGTTAGGGTTAGGGTTAGGGTTAGGGTTAGGGTTAGGGTTAGGGTTAGGGTTAGGGTTAGGGTTAGGTTAGGGTTAGGGTTAGGGTTAGGGTTAGGGTTAGGGTTAGGGTTAGGGTTAGGGTTAGGGTTAGGGTTAGGGTTAGGGTTAGGGTTAGGGTTAGGGTTAGGGTTAGGGTTAGGTTAGGGTTAGGGTTAGGGTTAGGGTTAGGGTTAGGGTTAGGGTTAGGGTTAGGGTTAGGGTTAGGGTTAGGGTTAGGGTTAGGGTTAGGGTTAGGGTTAGGGTTAGGGTTAGGGTTAGGGTTAGGGTTAGGGTTAGGGTTAGGGTTAGGGTTAGGTTAGGGTTAGGGTTAGGGTTAGGGTTAGGTTAGGGTTAGGGTTAGGGTTAGGGTTAGGGTTAGGGTTAGGGTTAGGGTTAGGGTTAGGGTTAGGGTTAGGGTTAGGGTTAGGGTTAGGGTTAGGGTTAGGGTTAGGGTTAGGGTTAGGGTTAGGGTTAGGGTTAGGGTTAGGGTTAGGGTTAGGTTTGGGGTTAGGGTTAGGGTTAGGGTTAGGGTTAGGGTTAGGGTTAGGGTTAGGGTTAGGGTTAGGGTTAGGGTTAGGGTTAGGGTTAGGGTTAGGGTTAGGGTTAGGGTTAGGGTTAGGGTTAGGGTTAGGGTTAGGGTTAGGGTTAGGGTTAGGGTTAGGGTTAGGGTTAGGGTTAGGGTTAGGGTTAGGGTTAGGGTTAGGGTTAGGGTTAGGGTTAGGGTTAGGGTTAGGGTTAGGGTTAGGGTTAGGTTAGGGTTAGGGTTAGGGTTAGGGTTAGGGTTAGGGTTAGGGTTAGGGTTAGGGTTAGGGTTAGGGTTAGGGTTAGGGTTAGGGTTAGGGTTAGGGTTAGGGTTAGGGGTTAGGGTTAGGGTTAGGGTTAGGGTTAGGGTTAGGGTTAGGGTTAGGGTTAGGGTTAGGGTTAGGGTTAGGGTTAGGGTTAGGGTTAGGGTTAGGGTTAGGGTTAGGGTTAGGGTTAGGGTTAGGGTTAGGGTTAGGGTTAGGGTTAGGGTTAGGGTTAGGGTTAGGGTTAGGGTTAGGGTTAGGGTTAGGGTTAGGGTTAGGGTTAGGGTTAGGGTTAGGGTTAGGGTTAGGGTTAGGGTTAGGGTTAGGGTTAGGGTTAGGGTTAGGGTTAGGGTTAGGGTTAGGGTTAGGGTTAGGGTTAGGGTTAGGGTTAGGGTTAGGGTTAGGGTTAGGGTTAGGGTTAGGGTTAGGGTTAGGGTTAGGGTTAGGGTTAGGGTTAGGGTTAGGGTTAGGGTTAGGGTTAGGGTTAGGGTTAGGGTTAGGGTTAGGGTTAGGTTAGGGTTAGGGTTAGGTTAGGGTTAGGGTTAGGGTTAGGGTTAGGGTTAGGGTTAGGGTTAGGGTTAGGGTTAGGGTTAGGGTTAGGGTTAGGGTTAGGGTTAGGGTTAGGGTTAGGTTAGGGTTAGGGTTAGGGTTAGGGTTAGGGGTTAGGGTTAGGGTTAGGGTTAGGGTTAGGGTTAGGGTTAGGGTTAGGGTTAGGGTTAGGGTTAGGGTTAGGGTTAGGGTTAGGGTTAGGGTTAGGGTTAGGGTTAGGGTTAGGGTTAGGGTTAGGGTTAGGGTTAGGTTAGGGTTAGGGTTAGGGTTAGGGTTAGGGTTAGGGTTAGGGTTAGGGTTAGGGTTAGGGTTAGGGTTAGGGTTAGGGTTAGGGTTAGGGTTAGGGTTAGGGTTAGGGTTAGGGTTAGGGTTAGGGTTAGGGTTAGGGTTAGGGTTAGGGTTAGGGTTAGGGTTAGGGTTAGGGTTAGGGTTAGGGTTAGGGTTAGGGTTAGGGTTAGGGTTAGGGTTAGGGTTAGGGTTAGGGTTAGGGTTAGGGTTAGGGTTAGGGTTAGGGTTAGGGTTAGGGTTAGGGTTAGGGTTAGGGTTAGGGTTAGGGTTAGGGTTAGGGTTAGGGTTAGGGTTAGGGTTAGGGTTAGGGTTAGGGTTAGGGTTAGGGTTAGGGTTAGGGTTTAGGGTTAGGGTTAGGGTTGGTAGGGTTAGGGTTAGGGTTAGGGTTAGGGTTAGGGTTAGGGTTAGGGTTAGGGTAGTTAGGGTTAGGGTTTAGGGTTAGGTTAGGTTAGGGTT
>NW_027468679.1:22500-35054 GCF_046254945.1 Alosa pseudoharengus | reverse complement strand
TGCCCCTTCATGGACCCCCACCATAAACCCCCGACACCCCCCAGCGCCCCCCCCCACGCCTCCCCCCCCCTCCTCTCTCCTCCCCTCCGACCTCCACCACCCTCCCAGCAGAGGAGAGACCCTCCAAGAGCAGCTGAACATCATCCAGCGGGGTCTGTATGAGCACTGACGGCCCATTTGGAAAGCCACAGCACACCTGAACATATATTCAGCGGCTCAAAGCCCAGACCTGCTAGAATAATATACCATTTAGGTGGATAAAAAAAAAAGATCGATCTAAAGACATAAAGAAAAACATTAGTATAGCGTCTGTAGACATAGTGAACATTAAACATAGATAGACTGTGTGTGTGTGTGTGTGTGTGTGTGTGTGTGTGTGTGTGTGTGAGTGAGAGAGAGCAATGGAGACTAAATGTGTGCAACTATCTAACTATCTAATCTAAAACTAGCCAATCCAAATCAGAGTGAATGAGAGAGAAAATGTTGGGAGTGAAATGCTACTAGTTGTGTTGGATGCCAGTGATTTGCCTCCAGCCTCCAGAGGGGTACAGTAGCCAACAGAAAGCAGACCAGTTGCTCAGGCCCCTTTGATGGGCTTTGGGCTGAAACCTCCTAACAGGGTAATGTAATATCAATGGCAGGCTGCTCGCCCAGGCCCGTTGGGCAAACATACACACACACACACACGCACACACGCACACACACACGCACACACACACGCACACACACACACAGACACACGCACAGACACACACACACACACGCACAAACACACACAAGCACGCACCCACACAGACATGCAAATGCACACACACACACACACTAACTCACAAACACAAGTGTGCACACACATGCCCTCACACGCACACAGGCACAAACACACAGTCCCACATTGTCAGTGTGTAGTGTTTGGGATCGATCTTTGAGCCTCTCTGTGTTGTGGTGCGCTCACACTGAACAGCTTGTGGCTTCCTGAGGCAGGCGTCTGTGACTCACTACGGAGTGTACTGTGTTGATATGGAAACTGATAGGTGGCACACAGAGACCAGAGTGTGAGAAAGAGACACAGAACACACACACACACACACACACACACACAGGCACACACACACACACACACACAGGCACACACAGGCACACACACACACACAGACACACAGACACACAGAATGAATGGATTGATAGATAGATAGATATATAGATAGAGAAAAATATAAATAGATAGATAAAGAAAGAAAGAAACACATACATAAAAAAGAACAGACTACTTGTTTGTGCAGGATAGAAGAAAAAGGAGAGAATGGAAGAAAACAGTGAGACTGAATTTTAGAGATAAGACTGTGAAAGGGGGAAGGAAGAGGGAGAGAAAGAGAGAGGGGAGGGGGAGAGTTAGAGATAGAGTGAGAGAATGGGGGGAGGGGGGGAGAGTAAGTGAGTGAGTGAGAGAGAGAGAGGAGAGAGAGAGAGAGAGAGAGAGAGAGAGAGTAAGCAACACTTTCAAAGCCAAGAGACGCAGAGAGGCGAAAAAACACAAGTGACAGACAGAAAATGTGAGAGTCAGGACGGCAAGAGAAATGGAGAGAGAAAAAAAGCCAGATAGGGAGTAGGGAGTTTATGGGTGTATGTGTGAGTGTGTGTGTGTTTGTGTTTGTGTGTGTGTGTGTGTGTGTGTGTCGTGTGTGCGTGTGAGAGTGTTTTAAGACAGAGAGTTCAAAGTGAGGAAAAAAATAAACTGAGTAGAAATACAAAGACGAAAAAACAAGAAAGAAACAGAAACATGGACGAAACCAGAGAAAACAAAGAAAGATCCAGATGATTGTTTCCCGCAATGTATCCTCAGTGCTCTCCATTCACACAGCCAGATTCTGTGCTTCACCAAAGTCATCGCCCATCTAAAGTAACAGCCACATCAGATCACTGTCTCTGTGGTCTCTGCGCTGCAGAGAGTTAGCATAGCATCTACAGTAGGCCAACACACACAGTAGGTCTCTGTGTTGCAGAAGGTTAGCGTATGTCTACAGTAGGCTAACACACACAGTAGGTCTCTGTGTTGCAGAAGGTTAGCGTAGCGTATGTCTACAGTAGGCCAACACACACAGAGTAGGTGTCTGCTTTAGCAGGCCTATGTGCCTGCAGTCAGACATAAAGCAGAATGCTGTGTGTCTGTCACAGGGTGTTAACAGGCTTGTGTGTATTTGTGCTGTTAATGCTTCAACAAGTCTGTGTGTGTGTGTGTGTGTGCATGAGAGAGAAAGAGAGAGAGAGAGAGAGGAGAGAGAGAGACGAGAGAGAGAGAGAGAGAGAGAGAGAGAAAGTGAGACAGAGTGAAAGTGAGAGAGAGATAGAGAAAGAGAGAGAGAGAGAGAGAGAGAGAGAGTGCTCTAACAGGCCCATGTGTGTCTGTGACAGACCAGAGTACTTCTGTGTGTTAAGAGGTCCTGTATGCGTGTTTGTGCGCTCTTTTGCAGTCCTGCCTGTTTGTGTATTAGTGAGGGGAATTCAAAACTAAAGTCCGGCCTCATTACTGGCACTGGCAACCACTGACAACCGCTGACAAACACTGCAATAGCCTACCCCTTTACTAATATCCATAACCATCTGACTAATATATCCCGAGCTCACTTTAATTTGTCCAGGCATTTATTGATATTTTATACGCTTTGTCTTTTTTACGGAGAGTCTGTAGCCAGCACGCGGCCGGAGCAGCGGCCAGCGATCGCAGCAGTTCTCTCTTCTCACTCCATAAACAGTTTGTAAAGTCATTAACAGCCTGCTTTATGAAGGGTTTTATAAAGGGTTTATAAATGCGGTGCCGAGGTTAACGGAGACCGACCTGAGCATGTGAGCCGCGCTGAACACCACATCAAACTCCCCGCTGTCCAGAGCGTGCTGCCTTCTCCGCCATTCCCGCAGCCTCCAGCAAACGCGACTCTTCCAACAAAAACTGACCTGCGAGCCAAAAGACAGGAGAGAAAAAAGGATAGCGAGAGGAGAGAGAGAGAGGGAGAGAGAGCGAGAGGAGAGAGAGAGAGAGGGAGAGGGAGAGAGAGAGGGAGAGAGAGAGGGAGAGAGGGAGTGGGAGAGGGAGAGAGAACGAGAGAGGGAGTGGGAGAGAGAGAGAGAGGGAGAGAGAGTGGGAGTGGGAGAGGGAGAGAGAACGAGAGAGGGAGTGGGAGAGGGAGAGAGAACGAGAGAGGGAGTGGGAGATGGAGAGAGAACGAGAGAGGGAGTGGGAGAGGGAGAGAGAACGAGAGAAGGAGGGAGAGAGAGAGAGAGAGGGCATACATTTTTTTTTTAGGGACAGAGTTATTGCTCTTGGCCTGGGGCAGCAGCCAATCTAGTTTGCCCCCATAATAATAATTTGCTGCAACACAAGATATTAGGGTGCGATTACACTCTGGCCTGCACGGCCTGCATGGGCCGCTCACAGCCCATTTGCTCCATTCAGATGAGCAGATAAGCGTTTCCTCTGGAACGGGGGCCGCCCCGGCTCCTACAGTGGGGCGCACGGGATGGAGCAGCGTTGGGGGTCCTCTGCGGTCACCAGGAGAGAGGTGGTGTGTGTCTGTGATGAGTGAGTGTGTATTTATGTGGGAGAGAGAGTGTGTGTGTGTGTATATGTGTGTGTGTATTGGAATAAGAGAACAGGAAAAGAGGGAGCTGGGAGGATATTGTGTGTGTGTGTGTGTGTGTGTGTGTGTGTGTATGGGAGGAATGGTGGGAGAGGGGCTGCGGAGGGTCAGGTTTTTACTGGAAATCAAACCCCTGTTGACTTTGGTCAGCTCCCTCAGCCCAACCGCGCCCCACTCCAGCCCAGTCCAGCTTCTGCTGCAGTCGCTGCACAGTGGAGCGGAGCGGAGCGCAGACCAAACCAGGGAGACCTTCCTGAGCGCCAGCACGGGGGAAAGGAGAGAACCTCGCTAGGCCCCTGCTGCCCTGCCATGGAGGCCGTGTAGTCTGTATAGTCTGTATAGTCTGTGTGTGTGTGTGTGTGTGTGTGTGTGTGTGTGTGTGTGTGTGTGTGTGTGTGTGTGTGTGTGTGTGTGAGTGTGTGTGAGAGAGAGAGAGAGAGAGAGAGAGAGAGAGAGAGAGAGAGAGAGAGAGAGAGAGAGAGAGAGAGAGAGAGTGAGTGAGTGAGTGAGTGAGTGAGTGTGAGTGTGTGTGTGTGTGTGTGTGTTTGGGGAGAGGGTGCGGGTAAGACAACCTGCCACGCTGTGCTGGCCGGCCACAGCTGACAACGTTCGCGGCGTTTACTCAACACCTCTGGGTCGCCGAGGACACTTTGAACGACGGCTTGGGTTCGTCTCACCTTGCTCCGAGCCAACAGCAGCTCTAGCTCCGGCTATTTCAGCTCACGACCACCAATCTCCTCCTTCACAACCCATTCATCACTTGTTGGCAGCGTGTTTTTTTTTATTTCTTTAACAAGTGTTATTATTTTTTTCACAAGCAGACCTTGGGTAACATAAATGGCACTTCCATTCGGGGAAATTAGTCAGCTTGAATTAAAATAAAAGCTGTCTGCTTTTATTCAGCCGAAATGTTTTCAGAGGGCCGTTTCAGCGTCGAGGGGTTAACACGGAATGTGAAAATAAGCAATCGTGAGCCAAAGCACCTTTCCTCAAGGTCTACAGCGAAATATTTACGCAAGCGCCTGTTACTGTGTGACAGAAATAAAGCCTAGCTGATTGACCTGAGTGTTCTCGTGTGAGGCGCGAAGCGTGGAGTGCGAGGCCCGTGAGCGGGAAGCACACGCATCGGGCGTCACGTTCACACACGCTTCCCCGCAGATCCTGTAGCTCCTCTCGAACAAAGAGAGGAAGCGAGGGATCATCTTTATCAGCTGGCCTTTTACGCGAGCCCGCCGTCGGAGATCGTCCAGCAGACACGTAGGATTAGCCATTAGCCTCAAACACTCAGCAGGTAGAGAAGGAGAGAGAGAGAGAGAGAGAGAGAGAGAGAGAGAGAGAGAGAGAGAGAGAGAGAGAGAGAGAGAGAGTGTAAGGCAGCTAGTGGAAAGACAGAGAGAGGAAAGGCAGAGGGAGGCAGACAGGGAGAGGTAGATAAATAATGGGAAAAGAATGGCAGATTGAGAGGAAAGAAAGGTAGACAAAGAGAGGTAGACAAAGAGAGGTAGATGGAGAAAGGTAGAGATAGATAGTGGAAAAACAGAGTGGTAGATAGAGAGAGGAAAGAAAGAGAGAGGTAGACAAAGAGAGGTAGATGGAGAAAAGTAGAGATAGATAGTGGAAAAAAGAGTGGTGGATAGAGAGAGGAAAGAAAGAGAGAGGTAGACAGAGAGGTAGATGGAGAAAGGTAGAGATAGATAGTGGAAAAACAGAGTGGTGGATAGAGAGAGCAAAGAAAGAGAGAGGTAGACAAAGAGAGGTAGATGGAGAAAGGTAGAGATAGATAGTGGAAAAACAGAGTGGTAGATAGAGAGAGGAAAGAAAGAGAGAGGTAGACGGATAGCTGAAGAGGTCAGCCAGTATCGCAGGACTGGAGCCAAACATTCAGCCACGGCTGCAGAAACACTTCGGTCCACAGGCTGGTTCCACAGGTC
The DNA here is from genome assembly GCF_046254945.1 of Alosa pseudoharengus. Lineage (NCBI taxonomy): Eukaryota > Metazoa > Chordata > Actinopteri > Clupeiformes > Clupeidae > Alosa > Alosa pseudoharengus. The sequence continues at coordinate 29,491 of NW_027468679.1, read as the reverse complement.
TGCTCCGAACACAGTTGGGGGACACACCTGCCCCATCCCTGTGGAAACGGGCCTGTGTCCAGGAGGGCTGCTGATGAACACGTTTCCATAACAACCTGAAGGTCAGGGGTGTGCCCACTAGTAAGCACAGACTGAACAAACAGGATCTCGTCCACTGGTCTGATGGCTGTTTGGATTAATATCACCAGGGAAATAACTTATTTTTTATTATGAATAAAAATGTTATAACAAATATTATGTGTATAAACGACAAGAGATGCTTTTATGGCCATTCTTTTTTATGGGAACCACTTGTTTGTGAGCGCAAAAGCATAGTCAACTGTCCTGGGGTTTTCAAATAGCTCAGCATGTCTCTCTGTGTGTGTGTGTCTGTGTGTGTGTGGCCGCGTGTGTGTGCGCGTGTGTGTGTGCGTGCTCCTGTAATGCACCAACAGTCCGGGCACAGAGACTGCTTGATTTAATTTAATGAATTAGCTTCTTCCTATTGGTAATCTAAACACCCCAAAGGCTGAAGTCTGCAAATAACATATAACATCTCATCTCACAGAGGCACATTCACACACGCATCTTAATTACTACAGCAGACCAGGGAGAGGAAGCTGCGTCCGAGCCTGTCAGAATGTGCATTTATCAACGCTGGACCAAATGCCTTGTGTGTTTTACACAAAATCCTCCACCACACATTAACATCACAGAATCCCGGCAGGTAGCTGGTAACACCCAAGACAAAAAACGAAGGCACTCTGTCTTTAAGCGAATGTAAGTTTATCTATTTTTCAGAGCATAGGCAAAAAGACAACGCATGACGACCGCCCATATCCACCCAATGGTGGCCCATTTCAAATAGAATATCATATCATATAGCCTCAGTTCTATACAGAATATCATATCTTATAGCCTCAGTTCATTATAGAATATCATATCAGCTCTAGAATATCAACTCTAGCCTCAGTTCTATATAGAATAGCATAACATATCATATCGCCTCAGTTCCATATAGAATATCATATCATATAGCCTCAGTTCTATATAGAATATCATAGCATATCATATAGCCTCAGCTCCATATAGAATATCATATCATATAGCCTCAGTTCCTAATGCACGTGCTCTGCAGGTGCTTGTGAGTATGAGGGCTGCTGTTAGTATGGCTGTGTGTTAGAGCTGCCTTACCGTAATGCATGTAGCAGTTTCCTTTGGTGGGGTCCAGCTGGATGGCCTTTAGGAAGTACCTCTCCGCCTCTGCCTTCTGGCCCTGCCGAGGAAAGAAGGGATGTTGAGAACGAGTCAGTCTGCCCTCTCTCTCTCTTCCTCTCTCTGTCTTTCTCTCTCTTTTTCTCCTGCTGCCGTTCTGGCTGCACATAGGCCCTAATGAACTCATCTGCCTGAGCGCTGTGTTGCGTGTGAACGTTCCCTCTCCACCCCCCATCCACATGGAACCCCTCACAACACACACACACACACACACACACACACACACACACACACACACACACACACACACACACACACACAGACACAGACACACACTTCCCCGCTGCCTGCGCTCCCATTATGAATGAACATCTGCTGCAGAGATTATTATATTTAAACCGAGAGCAGGGACACTTTGCGGGATTCCCATGCTGAAGGCCCTGTCTGTGTTTCAACGCGAGCTGATTTGTAGAGCGGTGTGCTAAAACGCTTAATTGTGCCGCTTTGTTGACCATGTCTCTAACATTATTTCAAAATCAGTGTCAGCCCGCTCATCCATCACCATGGACACAGACAATGGGCCTCCTCTCACTGTAATTACACATGGGGAAGGACCTGATGGAGTGTGCACAGGTCTGCACGCATGCACACACACACGCACACACACACATGCACAAACACACACACACACGCACGTACACACACACACATACGGGCTTATTCTGTCTAGATGATTAAGAAAAGTCTCTCGTGCTTTTACATTTCATTTCATGTTCAGCTACATTCACGGCACACCAGACTTGGCCTTTACTGACAATTTGTAAACAGACTGAAGAGCCAATCTAAAGCATTACACTCCACGGTCATCAGGGCGTCCAGAACATACCATCCCCATCACATCTCAACATTCCACACTGACGTGCCAATGTTGGAGTGAGGGCAGGGTGAACTCTAACAGAGTGAATGTTTACCACAGCCTAGGAGGGTGTGTGTGTGTGTGTGTGTGTGTGTGTGTGTTGGGATACAGTCTTCACACCCTATTACACTCACACAAAAACACAGTGGCACACACAGACACATGCATCTGTGCTCAGTGTCTCTCTCTTTCACACTCTCTCTGTCAAACACACACACACACACACACACACACACACACACACACACACAGCTGCATGACAGCTGGGATCGTAATAATAAAAATAAAAAAATAAATCATTTTTATTTACTCATAGAGACCAGAAAGTTGACAGTAAATTATTCTAAAATCAATTTACCACATTCAAATTCACTTGATTTGGCAAAGAATGCCCCTGTTTTACACAACAAAGAAAACTATGTGGTGCCAGGGGAGAAACCCTGTCAGTTTATCATCAGCATTTCTGGCTGTTTTCATAACATGTCAGTTCCAGGATGGCAGCCCAAGACTTGACATTGACAAATTTTAATTTATCAAAACAAAGGGATTTACCAAAGATAAAGATTTCAAGAGAGAACTGATTGTTTTCAGAAGTCAAAAATACGGCTTGACCGAATGGTACTGGGAGTGTCTTCCAAAAATTCCATTAACTTTTTAACAAACTTTTAGCCTGTGCCAGACCATCAATTTAGCAATCAATCACTATAGATTATGTTGGATGAACCAGAACATTGTGATGTAATATCAATGTGTTGATTTTGTACTGTGTGAGTTTTGTACAGTGTGAGCATGTGTGTGTGTGTGTTTGTGTATGTGTGTGTGTATGCGCACGCATAATTGAGAAAGAGAGAGAGAGAGTGCAAGTGTGTGTGTGTATGTGTGTGTATGTGTGTTTGTGCATGTGTGTGTGGGTGTATGTGTGTGTATGTGTGTGGGGGTATGCACACATCAGGTTTCATTGATTTCCAGCGGTTTCCACAAAGAAACCCATCTGCCGACCTTACTATCCTTTCAAGACCTTGGCTTGACATTGATGTAATAACATGCTCCCTAACTCTAGACACACACACACACACACACACACACACACACACACACACACACACACACACACACACACACACACACACACACACACACACACACACACACACACACACACACAGACACAGACACAGACACAGTGTATGTTTTCATAGAGGTGTTTATGAATGAGGTCTGAATTAGATTACCACCATCCGGACATGACTGGAGCTCATTAAGGCGCATCCAGGAGAGGGGCTGGAGAGAGGGGTGAGGCTCCAGTGAGCTCAGTCAGGACAGGACTACACTGCAGGGGCTCAGAGCTGACCCCCACACACACCCTGCAATCTCCCATCCCCTGCCGGGAGCTGAACTTTACACCCCAAAACAGGACCACTGGTGGATCATCACTCAGAATGGAGTGTGTGTGTGTGTGTGTGTGTGTGTGTGTGTTTGGGTGTGTTTCTGTGTCTGTGTCTGTGTGTGTTTATGGGAAAGACAGAGATGGGGAAATAGCGTTCTGGGCCCCTAACACATATGCTAACTACATTCACCATGATGTAATCTTAGTTGTCAGGTAATATACTCAACAAAATATTTGTTTTTGTTTTCTTAAACCTCTTGATGGGTGTTGCAGCACGATGAGAAAGGGGGGACGGACACTTACACTTAAACACTCATAACACTGCAGAACCCTCATAACACTGCAGAACCCTCAACATTTAAACCCTCATAACACTGCAGAACCCTCAACATTTAAACACTCATAACACTGCAGAACCCTCAACATTTAAACACTCATTACACTGCAGAACACTCATAACACTGCAGAACACTCATAACACTGCAGAACCCTCAACATTTAAACACTCATAACACCGCACAGCCCTCAACATTTAAACACTCATAACACCGCACAGCCCTCAACATTTAAACACTCATAACACCGCGCAGCCCTCAACATTTAAACACTCATAACACCGCGCAGCCCTCAACATTTAAACACTCATAACACCGCACAGCCCTCAACATTTAAACACTCATAACACTGCACAGCCCTTAACACTGAACAGCTAAAACACTGTCCAGCGCGAATACACTCTCCTGACGTCTCGGCGGGCCCAGCCTCCATCTCTTGGTTTGTCTACGCCCTTCTCAAGGTCAGAGAGGCCGTCAATCAGTGTCCGCCGTCTCCCCTGGCACCCTGCGAGGTGGCATCATTTACACCCAGAGGATGGTGGAAGGGGCGCAACCTCTTCCCCGGGTTCTATTTCGGTTCTCCCCGAATGCCAAGCACACAGCGTGAGGCTGACAGCTCCGACATCAACACTTCCCCTCAAAAATCAATAGAGGACCCTTAAAATGAAAACAACATCTGCTCAAGCAAGTGATTTACGGCCTATATGTCCCTCGCATGGGCAGCCTTGACATAATTGGGAGCTCAAAACAAATGAGTCTAATGTACTCGTGGCTTGTTACGCCGTGACATCTAAACAGAATAAATCTTTATTTCTTGTGCATAAACACAATGTTTATTTGCACAAAGAGTGTACGTGTGTGTGTGTGTGTGTGTTCCAAACTGGCCACTAAACCTTAACAAAAAAGTTTGTATTTTTGTCCTAGTTGATGTGACAGCAGTCAGCCATGGGACGTGGCTCTGAACAGGATTAGTTGAAGCCACATGCTGCATGAGGGCATTTTTGGACCACTTCTGGCACAGCAGAGTGGCTGAAAATGAAGGGAAAATGAATAGTCTCTCTGAAAAATACCAATGTGACTAGAAAGAAAGAAAGAAAGAAAGAAAGAAAGAGATAAAAACAAGTTCTCTGTGGAGTTTTGTACCATAAACTGTGTGAAAACAGCCACGCTTTACTTTTCACTGCCAATAACATCCAGATGTTGCAACATTTCCCTCCTCTCAAGTCGAATCAGCACCATCTCCTGTTTACCAACACTGCTTCCATCTCCCTGATTCACATTTGACACACACTCTAATGAGGTGCTAGAGACACACACACACACACAAACACATCCTATCACTCTCTCTCATACGCACACACACAGACAGACAGGCAGACAGACAGACAGACAGACAGACACACTCTCTCTCTCTCATTCACTCACACACACACACACACACACAGGGTGGCATGAGAGGGTCGATAAAATCAGTTCTGTCATCTTCTTTATTTACCCTAAGAGGTCAGGGCAACCTGGGCCCAACTAAACTCTACAGCCCACGCTGCCATGGAAATGAGAGGAGACAGCACAGGAAGGCCACAGTCCCCCTACCCTGCCCAACACACACACACCCACACACACACACACACACACACGCACACACGCAGCAAAAGAAAGTGAGAGACCCAGAGAGGAGTGGAGTCCATGAAACTTTAAACTAGGGGACTTCTCACTCTAACAGGGCATAGTGAACGTGTAATGTGTGTCTGTGATGTGTGTGTGTGTGTGTGTGTGTGTGTGCATCCATCATTGGCTGTCCAGACTGGTTTGCCTGTGTGGCAGTAGGCCTGGAGGTAAAGGCACCCCAACACGTCCATGTCAGCAACACTGGAGTCTCACAGTCCAGCACCACAGGAAGCACATTACAATACACCTCTCTCTCTCTCTTTCTCTCTCTCTGTCTCTCTCTCTCTCTCTCTCTCTCTGTCTCTCTCTCTCTCTCTGCAAACTGAATCAAGCTGATACACAATATACTCCCAGCACCAGTAGATCTGCTGTTGTGTCCTCTCCTCCGTTAGCAGAGGCTTGTCCCTACAGAGTTTTAGATTAGACTATGGCTTTTGCTTTATGCTGCTACAGTACACAGTATACAGTAAACAATATTCTCTATAAGCCCATGCTATATGTTACTACCCTGCTATACTAATGTATATAGTGTTTTGTTTAGGGTTAGTATCTGATATGTTTACAAATGTATTTGAGCTGTCCACTGCACTGACCCTAGTAATCCTATAAACCTTCAGGGCATAAGAGAGACCCTTTTCCAGCGTTCTTACCGTCATGGCCAGGAGCTTGCCGTAGGTGAGGTGAGCGGGGATGTGGTCCGGTTTGGCGCGCAGAGACTCCCGGTACCAGTGCTCAGCCTCCGGCAGCTTGTTCAGTCGCATGTAGGCCTCTCCTGCACACGGGAAGGAAGGAGTGGAGAGGTCAGCTCAGCAGGGGGTCAGAGGTTAAAGCAGCACACATCTCACCATTGTTTTACGCCGACACCCGACACCGGATAGGGTCCAGCCGTTACCCAGAGCCGACCCGCCGCGACTCCCACCGGCTTTGAAAGGCAACACCCGAATCGCATGAGGGGCCTATGAGGGGATTCCGTCAGTCGAGTAGTGGCTTGACCCATGAAACGTGTTTATGAAAACAGCTACTTCTGAGCGAAATCACCTTTTTCGCCTTCTTGGTTTCATTTAGTTTCTCAATGCTCATGAGAGAGTGAGAGAGACAGAGATAGAGAGAGAGAGAGAGAGAGAAAATAGAGACAGAAAGAGAAAGAAATAAAGAGAAAGAATTAGGGAGAGAGAGAGAGAAATAGAGAAATAGAGCGAGAGAAAGACACAGAGAGAGAGAGAGAGACAGAGAGAGGGTGCACATTTCACAGGTGAAACCCATCTTTGAACAATAGTCCACCCCGCCAGTCAAGCTGATAAATATAATTGCTGCTTAAAGAGCGTGGAGCCTGTTATGCTTGTCTGCGTTCACAAGACACATAATACAACCACGCGCCCACGTGTTTGTGGTTGTGCGCTGTAGGGTGAACAGTGGGTTGGCAGAGAAAGCAAACAAGGGCAAAGAGCATGTGGGCCGAGGGTGGGTAGTGCCCACCTCAGCAGAACCCAG
>NW_027468679.1:0-15000 GCF_046254945.1 Alosa pseudoharengus | reverse complement strand
GTGTGAGTGAGTGAGTGTGTGTGTGTGAGTGAGTGTGTGTGTATGTGTGTGCGTGTGTGTGTGTGTGCGTGTGCGTGTGTGAGTGAGTGTGTATGTGTGTGCGTGTTCGTGTGTGTGTGTGCGTGTGCGTGTGCGTGGGGGGGGGGGGGGTGGATGGGCAGGGGCGAGGCTCAGGGCCTTTCAGGGCCTCAGCGCCGAGCAAAGCTGATGCCAGCAAACACAGCCCACGCAGATGATTAATGCAAACCCAATCTCAGAGGAAACCTGTTCCGCCTTAGAGCCACATCAGGGCCAGAGCCCAGCCACACTGTCACACTGTCAGCCCACTGGGTCAGGCTCCATCTGGCTCTGTGATCAATAGCGTTGACAACAGGGAGAGCTGCTGGGGCAAACGAGCAGATTGATCGCCCTCTCAGGCTATAGACTGAGAACTCCTGTTGCCATCTCAACCAGACCCAAGCCAACCCAACCACCTTCCAATGCTCCCACTATCAACAAGAGCTTAATCAGGCAGTGCCAGCAATGAACATCCCTAGGCTGCCGTCACGGCTGAATCCTTGAGATAGTACAACACTAGGGAACACTGGGGTGTGAGTGAGTGCTGACGGCAGAGGAGTGGGGCAGGGCTTGTGACTGAGAGGCTACACACACATACACACACATACGCACACATACACACGCATACATAGGCCTGTCGCGATATTCAATAAATCAATTAATCGCATGATAATTAAAATTAGCTCGATAATTTTTCTGGCCGCGATAAATGCCATTTGCTTGTTTGTTTTCCTCGTCTCTCTCTCTCCCTCTCTCGGGTCCTTAGAGTAACGATGAGTGAACCCTCATGTCAGTCACTTGTCAGTCGCATGGTGTGTGGGGAGGCGGGACTACTGGCGTATCCTACCACAGAGTGCAGCTAAAAAGCCGCGTGAGAAGTATACCGGTAGGCACTAGGCAGAGAGAAAGCTAGTTGCGAGTTCCAGTAGGCTACGCCTAATAAAGACAAAAAAGATGGAATTGTTTGTAAGCCAAACGCGACAGCTGCAGTGTGGGAGCATTTCGGATTTAAACCGAATGCCCGTGGTGAACCACTGAACGTGTGCGAGTCGGTGTGTCGCATTTGTTGGAAAACAGTCGCAATTAAAAGCGGGAACACAACAAACATGCATATGCATCTAAAACACAATCATCCGCTGCAGTTTTCCCAGTTGGGGAAAAAAAAACACAACAAGTGGGCCGTCTTCCTCTTCCCGAGGAAAATTCTCAGAACGACAATATTATCGCTTATCGCAATAATTTCTGAGACAATTTATCGTCCAGCAAAATTTGTTATCGTGACAGGCCTACGCATACACACACATACACACACATACGCACACATACACACACATACGCACACATACGCACACATACACACACATACACACACATACGCACACATACGCACACATACGCACACATACACACACATACGCACACATACACACGATCACATACATACACACACAATAACACAAATACATTCACATGCACGCTCACACGCACACACGCAGCAATACGTACAGATTATAAAGCATGTCCGCCATGTTCCTGCGGTAGTACAGAGCGTTCCTGTAGGCCCGTTCAGCCTCAGCCATCTTGCCTTGGTTCTTCAGGACGTTCCCCAGATTCCCCCAGGCTGAACAGGAGAAGAACAGACAAACAGAGAATTAGCCAGCCAGTTCGGACAGAATCAGATCTCCAATCCAATAATATGAACCCCATGTGCAAGTTGGCGCCTTGTTTGGCAGCCTCAGCCGTCGCTGTGTGTGTGTGAGTGTGAGTGTGAGTGTGTGTGTGTGTGTGTGAAAGTGTGTGGGTGAATGAAACTGTAAAGTGCTTTGAGTGCTTAGAGAAGTACAAAAGCATTAATGCAATCCATTTACCATTTGCCATCTCCTTTAAGATACTTGTTTAAATCCATTGTGGAAAAGAAGACTAAGAAAAGACAGTTGTGCTACTGAGGGTTGAGACTAGAAGAGATGCAAACTTCAGACTGGGGATTCAATTCAAATGTGACGGAAGGTGAGAGAAGGTCAGGTGTTGAATACTAAATTGCCCCTCCCACCCCCAACCCCCCACCACACACTCCCACATGTGAAATACCTATTTGCCTCGTAATGAAATTAGTTCATTTTATGGGAAGAAAAATAAATTGAAAAAGAAATTGGTTTGTGAATTGAGATAGGAAGAGGTTCCGATAACAGTCTCCAGCCCATTTCTCTTTGGGACGCGCTGGATAAGTGAGGCATTTTAAATCTACCCTGGCTAAGGAGCGAGGGGCGAGACTGACCGGTCTGCTGCTTCTAGAAGATTCTACTTTCCTACTCAGAAAGGAATTTGGCTGCATGTGTATGATAAACAGAACCAGACCAGAATACAACCGGTTTTGCGCAGATACGGTGTTGAGGCTACATAAATAACCTAAGAAAATGTTTGCTCAAACAGTTTGAAATCTCAAAAATGAGTGTACATGATCACTCACTCACACACACACATACATGCATGTTTATATCATCAGGTAAGGCATCCATTTGACATGAATTCATGCTGAAATGTTATTACGATAATAAACTCAAATTTGTGGCAATGTAAGTGGCAGTTTTGACTTTCTTTGGAAGCCGGCAGCCTGTATTTTTTCACTTTTTACATGCCACAGAAGGGCCGAAACTGAACAGCCTGCTCTGCTTCAAACTCCATGCGCTAAAAAGGAAAACAAACCAACCCAAAACCAGGATTAAAATACATCTTTTCCAGACTGCTTGGCTGAGGCACTTAAAACTTCCTGCAACCTGGAAGTCCGGTCAATTGCTTGTTCTTGCATCCTGCATCTCGGATGTGTTTACTGCAGACTGTTTGTTTGCATGACAGGATGGCCCAGAATATGCCAAGGGTGCCCTCACGCACCCACGGGCACGTCTCCATGGTGACTCACCGGAGAGGAGTCAGGATGGAAGCTGAGGGCGGTGGTCACATTGCTTCTGTCCTACCACCCCCCCCCCCCTCCGCCCCCACACACACACTAACACCTCCATATGTGTGTCCATGTGTGACTATGTGTGTGTGTATAAGAGCGTGTGTGTGAGAATGTCTATTTGTGTGTGCATCTGCGTGTGTGTAAAGGCGCAAGCCTTGTGAAAAGGAAGTGTATGAATATGGAACGTCCTGTGCTGCAGGCATTTATCGCTCTCTATCACGGCAGCTCAGAGGGTTGTCCGTGTTAGACAACAAACTTCACTCTTCGACTTTCCATTATTTTAATCTGGCTGCTATCGACAATGGATTCCAGCCAAGGAACCAACAAAATGGCAACAAGACTTATCAAAGGTTAACTTGCTAATTAACAGCTGCATGGCTTGAAAGAAGCCATATGATCCACCCTAATTACCCTTAATCTTCTGACGCTTTCATCACAGCAACACAATTAAACAGCGAAAACAAAAACACCCAGTTAAACAGGCTGAGCTTAGCAGAGTCCAACTGAGCTGATAAGATGGCGTGTCAGTGCAAGAAACAGGAAACAGCTACAGACAGATGACAAACATTGTAAATTAAAACAAACTAACAAATCAATCTAAACTAACAAAAACATACATCAACACAAATTCACTATGTTAGCCTCTTAAATAGTTCATGGCGCACTTAAACATGTCAACCAAATGATAACGTGATTGAGCATTGTTGTAGATGTAACGTTAGCCATGTACCAGTCTTACCTTTGGCAGGGTTCACAGTTATCCCTGAACGGTACAGCATCTCCTCGTTCTGCCAGTCCTGGTTGCGCAGCACCGTCTTGATCCCAAAGAGCACCACCAGGGCGGCGCCGCCGTACAGCACCAGGCTCTTGGAGGGGCGGCGGCGGAGGCGGACGTACAGGGCCCTCATGCCCACGGCCACCAGCAGGCAGAAGCCCATGCTAGGGATGTAGAGCACGCGCTCGGCCACCACGAAGCCCACGTAGAAGAAGAGGTTGGTGGCCGGAAGGAAAGGCACGGCCATCAGGCCCAGAGAGAACACCAGCACGTTCTCCGTGGTGGGCAGCGAGGTCCTGGGAGTTGCCGCGGTTACCGCCGCCGCCGCCGCCTGGGCAGCGGGCTTCTTCGTGCCGTTCTCCATGCTCGGAGAGTGCTCGCTCTCGGAGGAACCGTGGTCCTGGTCGGAGCCGTGGTAACCGTTACCGTTGGTGGTAGCGGCCAGCTTGCCGTTGGTCACCGCTGGGTGATGGGCCTTCCCGTTGGACTCTTTGCCCCGAGCGGGGGAGGCGGCGGAGGGGCGGAAGGGCAGCCCGAGGCCGACCCAGCTGAGCACGAGCAAAGTGGCGTAGAACGCTGCCGAGTGGACGTTCCTCCAGTCGGCGAGGCTCCGCACCAGCGGCAGGGCGTCCATGGACCAGTCGAAGCTGAGCGTGTCCGGGCAGAGCAACAGCCAGGCGTTGACCGCGGGCAGGTAGAGGAAGGTGAGCGCGCGCGTCAGGAGGCTGGGCGAGTCCGCCGCCGGGTTGTCCGAGTTGGAGAAGTTGGGCGGCTTGTTGCCCATCCAGTAAAGGCGGAACGCCAGCAGCACCACCCCCCACGCCGCCAACAGGAACACACTGACCAGCAGTTGGAGGTTTCTCCTCTGGAGGATGGACAGAAAGGGGAGAAAAGAAAGAGGGAGAGAGAAAAAAAAGAGAGAGAGAGAGAGTGAGTGGGTTTGGGACTGAAAATGTCAGTTGAGAGGACACAAGAGTAATTTAAGGGATAAAACACTACTGAGAGGAGCCAGGTCCAAGCTTGTTTTCTGGTTGATTTGTATGATCTGACTCCTGGACTCGGGAGTTTGATTCTGCTATGCTAAATGAAGCCGAGGACTCCAACTTTTCTGACCTCCCCTGCAATCTGAGTCAACAACACTGGAGTAGTGAGTAGAGCAGTGTATGTTTCCTCAACCCCTTTCTGAAGCCAGCTCTCGAACACACACCAATCACACACACACTCACGTCAGATAAACAGCACTACATCAGACTGAAACCGATCAGATGACAATGACAAGATGCAGCTCGTTTCTTTCACCACTACCCCCCCCCCCCCCCGCCGGCAATCACCGCTAATGAACTCTGCGCCAAAGTTACCAAAACTGCACCGCTTACACCTTCCAACAGGGCCAAGAGAGTGACAGAGATGCATAAGTCATGCTGCTGGCAAGCACACCGTGGCCTTGACGTCACAAACGTGGAGCAAACACAGCCGAGGCTGATTCTCCCCCCTCACTGCTCAACTTGGCCTGCGCAAACTTACACAAATAAATGCTGAAATATGGCCTAAACAGCAGCCTATCAATCATAGCGCAAGCCCCATATTAAACACTTTCCACCAGCCGGTATGGAAGTGATTATGCTGTATTTATGGCGTGTTTGAATCTTTTACACATTTCTTCGCTGAGGGCTTACTCGAGCCCTGTTGTTCCCTATGGGGCTGCTGTTATACAGGATAAATCCGGCCTTCCCCGTCTGTTTGTCTTGGAGATCCCACCTCATAAACCCCCCCCCCAGCACATACCCTACAGCACACTGTTCGACCTGGGCCAAGTGCTACGTGCTAAGCTAGTGAAGGCGTATTGTTATTACACACATTTCCTCTGGCTATAGACAGGTTGTAGCAGGTCACATGACAAGGTCATTAAAGCCCTTGACACCATCTCTGCGCTGCTCAGCATCCTGGCAGCGGTCTAACAGCGCTGACCGCATTACGGATGCCGTCGATGTTATTGACCGGGGCTCAGGCGCCTTGTCATCTATGTACACATTTTCTTTCCTCAAACTGTGCAATTTTCTCCTGGCAGATGCAAAGGCCTGTAACCCCCCGTTTACCATTTAAATGAAAAGTCACAGCCAACAACCAAATCCCTCCTAAATCCATTTGATCTGCCTTTCCGCCTTTGGGGGAAACGGCAGAATTTGTTTGGTACCATTCTAGCAAAGAGCGCAGTGATTGCTATTGATTTTCTTACAGTCTTTTGTCATTTCTATGATATCCGATGAGGACGGACAAGCTCTCCCTTGGGAAATCAGGATAAATAGGTCTCCCTCTCTCACTCTCTCAGCGTGCAATCGAATTATCCATCTTGATGCTGAGACTCTCATCCTCTCCTGAGGGAGCAGTAAAGAAAAAAAAACAACAGAGGCGATCCTATAGGGACAAAAAAAAAAAAAAAACACAGGCCATACTAGAGGATATTGGATTCTTCTCAACGCATTCCATGTTCTCATTCCAGCCCTCATGCTGCATTCTGCAGGTCTTAGCTGCATCACAATAGCGCAGAAAGTGCTAAAACAAGAGGTAAGAAGAAGATAAAGAAGGCCCCAGCCTCTCATCTCCCAGAGGGTGTGAGCGGCCGCCAACCTTGAAATGAAGGTTGGACGCGTTTCAATAGGCTGGAGTCCACCCCGCGTCGCGATGCCTAATCTAGCACTGATGGAATTAGCACTCGACTTCTCGTCAGCCCACCAAAATCCACATAAAAAAACAGAGGACGAGCCTGCCGTTCCAGAGAGACATCAATCTGTCAACAGCAAAAAGCTCACGAGTCAAAGCACAAGTAAATCACCTGTGTCTGCCCCAGGTGATCTCTACTCCAGTCAGTTTCAGCAAAGGCTAGATCTGGAGCAATGTCAAAATGGCTGGCACAGAGCTGGCAGTCGTTCAAAAACATATAGTAAAGGATTACCATTTCTGGATCAAAAACATCTAGTAAAGGATCACCATTTCTGGATCAAAAACATCTAAAAAATATAGTAAAGGATCACCATTTCTGGATCAAAAACATATAGTAAAGGATCACCATTTCTGGATCAAAAACATCTAAAACATATAGTGAAGGATCACAATTTCTGGATCAAAAACATATAGTAAAGGATCACAATTTCTGGATCAAAAACATCTAGTAAAGGATCACCATTTCTGGATCACGATGGGATACGGGCAGAAAGTATAACACTTATCAAAAAGAAGCAGAGTCCATAGAGAAAAAAAAGAGATGGGAATGATTAGAGGACCCTGAGGTGTACTGCGTGCAGCATTTCAGAGCTTCCGCACTCGGAATATCCTGATGGAAAGTGGCTCTTGCCGAAGGGGAAGGGGTCATAAAAAGTAGCTCCCAAAGGTGTCTTTAAACAGAGAGCTACAAAGAGACAGGAGCAAGAGAGAGAGAGAGAGATAGAGAGAGAGAGAGAGAGAGTGAGAGAGAGAGAGAAAGAGAAAGAGAGAGAGAGAACGAGAGAGAGAAAGAAAGAAAGAAAGAAAGAAAGAAAGAAAGAAAGAAAGAGAGAGAAAGAAAGAAAGAATAAAAGAGAGAGAGAGATAGAGAGAGAGAAAGAAAGAGAGACAGAGTGAAAGAAAGAAAGAAAGAAAGAAAGAAAGAAAGAAAGAGAGAGAGAGAGAGAGAGAGAGATAGAGAGAGAGAGAGAGAAATTTTTCAAGAAAGGACACCAAGTGGGTGCAGGTTCTAATGGGAAACACAGAAGTCCCGAAAACCAAACTCCATCCAGCGTTGTCCTTTTGTGGGAAAACTGTGGCCCAGAGCCAGGGAGGAGTAGTTTGCTCTATAAACTATTCATGGATGAAAATCAGAGAAACATGACATGGCCTACAACAAATACATTTCAAATATGTCATCAAAGTGAAGGCACAGTACCTCGGTTTGATTTAATAAAGATGAGGCAGTACCTGGCGTGGTAGCCATGTGTTGCAGATTTGGACCTTGTCTAACCTTGGGCTCATTTGGCTTGCCAAAATAAAAATATTGTCTTTAGTGTTTCACGGTAGAAGTCCGCTGACATGGACAGAGATGAAGCTCAAGGACGACAACAGGAGCAGAAGAGAAAAAGAGAATCTGAAGATGTTCCCACTGTTCTGGAACTCTCTGTGTTTCGCCTGACTTGCGTGGAAACGCAAAAGGCTCACAGGACTAATATCTTAAACTGCCAGAGCCATCAAGCTGGGAGTCCGAAAAGTGAGACAGCAGAAGGAGGAGGAGGAGGAGGAGGTGGAGGAGGAGGAGGAGGAGGTGGTGGTGGATGGGGAGGAGGAAGACGAAGAGGAGGAAGCCTGGCACTAGACAACAGTACAGATCCCAGGGGGAGTTTTAGGTCATGACAAAAGACCACTGAACTGGCTAAATAAAAATAAAGCTCCTTCATTGGAACCCGCATTCTCCCATGCCGTGCGTCCAATACGATTAGCACTCACACTTGCATAATATGCTTATGGCCTCACAATAGGCCACTGTTGGGGGACTGTTGGAGCGAGTCAGTTATTACAGCCACTGGGCCGTGATAATCTACTTTTTAATGAAGGGGGGAAAATTCACTGAACTTTGCAAGTGAGGAGGGAAGAGACAGCAAAGTGGAGAGCTGGAGAGAGAGAGAAAAAAAAAAGAGAAAGAGGGAGAGAGAGAGATATAGATAGATACAGCGGGGAAAATAAGTATTGAACACGTCAATATTTTTTTCAGTAAGTATACTTCCAGTGAGGCTATTCGCATGAAATCTTCACCGGACATTAGTATTAACTTAGGTAATCCACACATATATAAAAATCCAAACATTAATGTCTAAAAGTAGAGTTATGAGTAAAAAAGTGGAATGGCACAGGGAAAAAGTATTGAACACACTAAGAAAAAGCAGTACACAAAAGCAAGAAATGGCAAGGAACAAACTGGAATCTATAAGTAGTTAGAGAAATTATCCCTCCTATCTGTCCAAATTGATATAAGCTGGGTTAATACATACTGGTGGGCTATAAAAAGGTTTTTTCTTACCAAGGTGTCAAACAAGAAGCATTTCATAATGGGTAAAAGCAAAGAGCTCTCCCAAGACCTTTGCAACCTTATTGTTGCAAAACATATCAATGGAACTGGTTACAGATGCACATCAAAACTTCCGAAGCATCCAGCAAGCAGTATTGGAGCCATTATCTGCAAGTGGAAGGAACATCACTGCATCATCACTGGCCATGCACAGGATCTCCTTGCAAAATTTCTGACCAGGAAGTCAGAAGGATAGTCAGAAGAGTAGCCCAAGAGCCAAGGACCACTCGGAGAAAGCTCCAAAAAGACTTGGTGCAGTTGTTACAGAGAAAATCATAGGTAATGCACTCCACCGCCATGGCTTCTATGCACACTCATCCCGCATGACTCTATTGCTGAAGAAAAACATGTCAAAGCTCGTTGAAAGTTTGCTACACAACATTTGGACAATCCTATGAAATACTGAGAGAATGTATTCTGGTCAGGCGAGAGCAAAATTGAACTTTTTGGATGTCATACTACACACCATATTTGGAGGAGAAATGGCACTGTGCATCACTCTAAAAATACCCTACCAACAGTGAGGTTTGGAGGTGGTGGCATCATGGTATGGGCTGTTTTTCATCTCATGGTACTAGCAGACTTCATACAGTTGAAGGAATGATGAATTGAGTCATTTTGTTCCGGGAGAATCTTGACCATCCACCAGGATGATGAGGATGAGACATGGCTAGACCTTCCAGCAGGACAATGATCCAAACCATTCAGCAAAGGAAACTCTCAATTGGTTTCAGAGAAAGGAAATCAAGGCCCTGACTTCAATCCAATTGAACAGTTTTAGAAGTAAACTAAAGATCAGGATTCACAAGAAGGACCCCTGGAATCTTCAATATTAAAGGACTATCTGTTGAAAAGAATGGGCCAAAATCACACCAGAATACTGTAACTGGTTAGTTTCATCATACAGGAAATGCCTTGAAGCTGTCATTACGAATAAAGGCTTTTCCACAAAGTATTTAAGACATTTCAGCAGGCGTGTTCAATACTTTTTTCCTGTGTCATTCCACTTTATTACACATAACTCTACCTATGGACTTTAATGTTTGGATTTGTTTATATGGGTGGATTATCTGAGTTAATACTAGTGTCTGGTGAAAATTTCATGCAAGTAGCCTCATTGGAAGTATACTTACTGAAAAAAATGTTGACGTGTTCAATACTTATTTTCCCCGCTGTAGATACTTCCACACAATTACTTAGAGGCTCTGAGGCATTTCACTCCTGACACATGCGCATGCATGCACGCACGCACGCACGCACGCACGCACGCACGCACGCACGCACGCACGCACGCACGCACGCACACATAGAGGCAGCAGACCGGGCGGATAAAAGGGTAGAATGTAAGCGATCCTCTCGCCAACCCTGGAAGATAAAAGATATGATAAACGGGGACCGTGGCAGTGGCGGTGCGCTCCTATAGGTCGACGTCCAGGCAGAGGCATGATCATCAGATCCAATTGGAGACGGACGGCAGTGAGGACGAGGCCAGGGCCTGGGGGGATCGATGGGGTGGACGGGCGGACACTGAGATTAGCGGGTCGGTGCTGGTTGAAAGGCCGGTTGGGCTTAACAGACGAGTGGGAACAGGGATTACAGTCAATGTCATCATCACCTCCACATGCCTGTGCAAGGGGTCTGACGCTACGCTTCATGCCTCCCTCTCACACACACACACACACACACACACACACACAGTCATTCTGATGCAGAAACAGATATGTGCACACACACAGAGAAATACAGATAGAGAAACGAATATGCACAGACACACACACAAGTGCATTCGCATAGATCCTGACATTGGTATGTCTGCACACACACAGACACACACACCTCAAAGGATTGCTGTACATGTGTCATGATTAGAGATGATTATCCACTCTCGTAGTCTCTCTCATCACTCACATTAATAATCCCCTAATCACATTCCTTATAGTGGGGGGAGAGAGAGAGAGAGAGAGAGAGCAGGTGGAGGTCTTGTCTTTTCTTTTCTTTTCCTCTCTCTCTCTCTCTCTCTCTCTCTCTCTCTCTCTCTCTCTCCACACTTTCCACTGAGCCTCTCTGGGAAAGCACACAACCGACATCCAGTTTGAGTCATGGAAAAAAAACCAGTCCTAAGAGCCAGCAACTTCCAGGACGTTTATCTCTATCAACACATGTATTTCTGTCACATTCGCCCTGCCTATTTGCGATGACAACGGAAATATCCGTGAAACACTTCGCACATGGTGCGTGTGTATGTGTGTGTGTGTGTGTGTGCGTCTGTTGTTCCTGGCACGGAACTTAAGAGGCCAGAGGCGACAGCTGAGGGATGCGTCCATAAAACGGGACATGTGTGTGTGTGTGTGTGTGTGTGTGCGCGTGCCACGAGGGAGAACGTCGCAGCGCTGGCAGCGACGCCTGTGACACCGACATCGACAGTCGAGTGCAAACGACACATGCTCACGGTGTCACCGGCGTGCCTGTGTCTGTGCCTGTCGCTCGTCACCGTGGCTCGTCACACGTGTTTCATAAACAGCAACACTCCTGCTGAGGGGAGGCTGAGGAGACGAAGGCTGCACATCGAAAACACATCTGCTCCTGCTGCTGAACGGCAGAGCCGGCGACAGCCAAGACGAAAGAGATGTTACGAGAGGGGAGGGAGGGGGAGGGGGAAAAGGGGAAATATGGGCCTGCGTGTGTGTGTGTGTGTGTGTGTGTGTGTATGTGTATGTGTGTATGTTTGTGAGTGTGTGTGAGAGAGAGTATGTGTGTGTGCAGGGGAGGCGGCAGCCAAAGTTCTCAGCCAGGGAACTATGACATGCTTTACAGACAATAAAGGCAACAAGTCGTTTGCACCTTTTCAGCAGAGATGGACCCCATGGCGCTTCACCAAATGATGAGCAGAAAGCCCTCTGTCTCTGCAACACACAGCCAGGCCATCATGGCTACTGCATTACACTAATCTACTGATGCATTATATGAACTCCCATCCCACTCACAAACAAAACCCCTCTACTCCATTACAAGAACATACCATCCTGCAAGCATACTCAATATTCATGGGGGAAAAAAAACAATAATGAGGAATGTTTTTCATACTTTTCCATAAAGTGTGTGTGTGTGTGTGTGTGTGTGTGTGTGTGTGTTAGGCAGACTCTCCACAGCTCCTGTGGCCAATGTACACAAGTGAGCTTTCAGTGGCAACATGGTTTTTGGAAGGACATAGGACCTTGTAACCCTGCAGTGTATGTGTGTGTGTGTGTGTGTGTGTGTGTGTGTGTGTGTGTGTGTGTGTGTGTGTGTGTGTGTGTGTGTGTATGGAAGTGTTTTAAGACAGCTGGAAATCTGAAGCCTGTCTGAGAGGGTGAATGATGCTCGTGTGTGAGTCTGTTCACAAGCAATAGAATGTGTTTCTCGGCTGAGTGCCTGGAGACTGGATAAAATAACAACAAACCCTGTGTGTGTGAGTGTGTGTGTGTGTATATGTGTGTTTTTGCACTTGTATACTACCTTGTGTGCATTACGTGCCCGAGTACTCGAGCTTACTTGTACTTGTGAGCTTACAATCTGCTACTTATCATCTCTTTGGAGTATATTGTGTGTCTACCCTAGCTCTCTCGCTCTCTCTCTCTCTGTTTATCTATCTCTCTCTCTCTCTGTATGTGTCTGTGTTGTACTAAAACCAGCTGAGTGCCTGCAGCTACACTCATCATCCCATGCCAGGCAGCTTTCCCCCCGTACAGAGAGAGTCCAGACAAGACCACCCTCTGGCAATGATGAGTGTGTTAGTGTCTGTGTGTGTGTGTGTGTGTGTGTGTGGCTATCCTCCTCTGCCCCCTATGCCACTTTCAACTCCCTGCTGATGGTCTCTGGCCTACAGCTCACTCACACATATGTACATGCACACACACGCACACACACACACACACACACACACACACAGACTCAATCACATGCTGCTACCTGGCAATGAGACAAACACATATGTCATCTCTCTCTTTCTCCCTTGCCCTCCCTCTGCTCTCTTTCTCTCCCTCTCTATCTCTCTCCCTCCCTCCATCTCTCCCCCTCTCTCTGCTGCAGGGCGGGACCTCCACCCGGTTAAGTGGCTCCACATGTGCGATGGAGCTCTGCGGCTCCTCTGGTTACGTGTCCGCCCGGCACGCTGGGCTGCACTGGGCTGAACTGGGCTGCACTGGGCTGCGCTGGGCTGCACTGGGCTGCGCTGGGCTGAACTGAACTGGGCTGCACTGGGCTGCACTGCGCTGAACTGAACTGGGCTGAACTGGGCTGCGCTGGGCTGCACTGGGCTGGGCTGCACTGCGGCGTCACCGCTGGGGAATGGGGCCAGCCTGCGTCAGGGCCCTGAGCTCAATGGCTAACAGAGGCAGCGCTGTCTGCACGCAAGGGCCAGGGCCACTACACTCACCCAGAGAGAGAGAGGGGGGGGAGTAGGAGAAATGGAGGAGGGAGAGAGAGAAAGATGGGGGAAGAAAGGGGTGGAGGGGGTAGAGAGAGTGATGGGGGGAACATTAGGGGTGGAGAGGGAGAGAGAGAGAGATGGGGGGAAGAAAGGGATGGAGAGGGGAGAGAAGGGGGAAAATAATATCTAGTGTCAGAGGAATTGAATGGAAGTATTGAGTGACGGAGAGAGAAACTGAGAGCAGAGAGGGAATCAGAGTGTGAATGAAAGAGAAAAAAAGTGAAAAATCGAAGAGTAGAAGAGTGAAAACGCTTGAGCAGGCCGGGACCAAAACGAGGCTGACGGCGGCAGGCAGGCGAGCGAGCGACAGGAAGCACATTAGCTTCCCTGATCCACCCAAAGCTCCTTGTGAGGAGGCTAATCTGCGGCAGCCATTATCTCTGTGGTAAACAAACACACATATCTACCTAAAACCACACACACACACCCACACCCACACACACACACACACATGCTCACTCTTCTCCAAACATGTGGCTCTGCCTTTGCACACAGTCTGTTGCTCTTCATGGCAAAAACACATCCACAATCTCTCCCTCTGGCCATTGAGGGGCCTGGCACAGAGCTGCGTGGTGGGGTCCTGTCCCCCTGCCGCACACCATGGTTGCTTCAGCGTGCTGGGCAAGACCACGGAATTCCTGCTTTGTCTCCTTTGTCTGTAATCCTGTTTAGCTCGAAATAAGTGGTTTAGCAACTCAGCAAGAGGCAAGTGAGGCTTTTTTTTTCTGCCCTTACCCTCCCAAACCTACAGTACTCTCCCCTCCCTCCACAACCCCTTCTCTCTCTCTCTCTCCCTTCCTCCCTCTCTCTCTCTCAGTCTGTTTCGTAATTCAGTTTCAATCAGTTTGGAAACAGAAACACTTGAGCTCTTTATGAGGCAGGCATGTGAGGGTAATATCCTGGGAGATGAGGAGCGAAATAGTCCAATTAAAGGGACGCTTTCTTCGCCGCACAGCACTTCTCCTCTGAATGGTCGGGGGGCCGGAGACGAACGTGAGGAGAAATGAACAATGGGAGGCGGTGGGGGGCTGTCCGCTGGGAGTTGGAAGGTGGAGATGCGTACGGTAGGGGGTGTTCGCTGGGAGTTGGAAGGTGGAGAGGGGGTTTTAAGACGCTGGGTTGCTCGCTGCTCTCCAACTGAGGCCAGGCTTCGGGAGACAAAAGAGTCCCTCTACACCCTCTCCACTCTATTGTAACTTCCAAAAGCTGACCAAGGATGGTATGAATCAAGAAGAAAAATATAAAAGTTCAAGCTTTAGTTATTCAGTATGTGTGTGTGTGTGTGTGTGTGTGTGTGTGTGTGTGTGTGTGTGTGTGTGTGTGTGTGTGTGTGGATTCACAAGGAGGTGTTGGACTCAATGTTCAGTTCAGCTCAGATTTAGAAGCAGCGGATTAAAAAGGTTCCTTTGGCTGCCATACTATTTTACTCCAATAAGCTAGATATAAGTCTTACCAGCACACACACACACAGTCACACACACACACACACATAGTCCCACACACACAGGCGTACGGGACTTGCGGACCCCCTGGCCGCCTCAGAGCTCAGAGTAAGCCCCAGTGTGACAGCGCATGCAGTCTGTCTCCGGTGATGGTGAAAATTCCAGTGCCCATTTTAACGAGCTCCGCAGCAAAGCCTGCATAATCGC
>NW_027468678.1:20000-35406 GCF_046254945.1 Alosa pseudoharengus | reverse complement strand
AGATGCTTTTCTGAACAGACTCTAGTGTTGATTTAGACTTTATTTACAAGTCCATATATTCCTGAACTCCGAAATAAATTAACTGTGTGTGTGTGTGTGTGTGTGTGTGTGTGTGTGTGTGTGTGTGTGTGTGTGTGTGTGTGTGTGTGTGTGTGTGTGTGTGTGTGTGTGTGTGTGTGTGTGTGTGTGTGTGTGTGTGTGTGTGTGTGTGTGTGTGTGTGTGTGTGTTTAGTTCTCTCCATGCTGACCAATGAGACGGGCTTTGAGATCAGCTCAGCTGATGCCACAGTGAAGATCCTCATTACCACGGTGCCGCCCAACCTGCGTAAACTGGACCCCGAGCTTCACCGTACGTAGAACCCTTCTATGTATTAATGACCGCAACGTCTTTGTCTGTTATTTGCATATCTCTCAAACTGTTCGTCCAACTGATTTCAAAGTTGACCGTCTTGCTACAGGCACGGGTGAGTGCAGTGCCAAGTTTGATAATGTTTGGATAAGAAATGCGAAATATATTGTTAATTATCGTTAAAAGGAGCACACATTGGCTTTTGGTGCTCCAGCACCACCACTGAATCTGTGTACACGATGAGCGGACCTTCTCACCAGTCAGGTTTAAATGTCATTAAATGTTCTCACCAGTCTGGTTTAAATGTCATTTAAATGTCATTAAATGTTCTCACCAGTCAAGTTTAATAGGAATTATTTGTACATATGAAGTTAACATGCTACACTATTATTGTCTGTTTTCTGAAAGAAACTTGTATCAATCTCTTTATTTTTAAATCTGTCTCTCTCTCTCTCTCTTCTCTCTCTCTTTCTCTCTCTCTCTCTCTCTCTGTCTCTCTCTCTCTCTCTCTCTCAGTGGACATCAAGGTGCTCCAGAGTGCCCTGGCTGCCATTCGTCATGCCCGCTGGTTTGAGGAGAACGCCTCACAGTCCACGTGAGTTACCCATCATCCTCTTTATCTACAGAGCACCCTGCAGGTGGGAAACCCTTCTAAAGCACATTGTAGATACATGATGAAGGAACTAGATTCTCAGAAAGAGAAAAATGATAACTACGCCAGAAACAACATATTGTGATAAAATTGTGAGTAAATAGCTATAGAACACTAAGAGGAAGTGAGGTAACAGAGGGCAAACAGGTCTAGTATAATGAATGGTGTAATGGATCCTGACACAGACTCAGAAACGATTAGAAACAGCGAAAACGCCTGGGCCTGCTGGGATAAGATAGGAGAGGCATGCTTAGGAACCTGCTAAGGAGCCTGCTTAAAATGGGCACACTTGCTTCTGAATTACTTTCCATAGGTTTTGTAAAACCTATTCATTTATAAATTTTTAAAAAGACATTTTCAGACAAGATAAAGTATAAATTCAGTTTTGAAATCAACCTGTGTTCAGTTCTTTATTTAATAACCTCTGTGTTCAGCTTTTTAAAGAAGCTATGGGTAAGGTTCTGTGGGATTCCAGTTGTCTTGAACGCACCAATTGACGGCATTCTTCCATTGACCTGCATTGTATTCAAGATGGCACATTTTGAGATGGAAAGTAGTCTGAAGCTAGCTGGTTAGCATGCTAACATTAGTTTATATGTGGGCAACACATTCTGGGTTATCATAACCTAACCCTCGTGCTTGTGTGCTTGTGTGCGTGTGTGCGTGTGTGTGTGCGCGTGTGTGTGTGTGCGTGCGTGTGTTTGAAGTGTGAAGGTGCTGATCCGCTTGCTGAAGGACCTGCGGGTACGCTTCCCAGGCTTTGAGCCCCTGACTCCGTGGATCCTGGACCTGCTGGTGAGATGAGAGCGCCTCTAGTTCTGTCGTCCCTGCTGGCTCGCTTACTGTTGATTTGCTTTCAGCCCACTGACCTGTCCCCCCCCCCCCCCCGCAGGGTCACTCTGCGGTCATGAATAACCCCTCTCGTCAGCCTCTGGGCCTCAACGCGGCCTACAGGTAAGCACAGTTCAACACGCAACATTAAACATGAAACATTTAGATGTCCTTTAAAATCGTGACTTGGCCTCTTATTAATGTGTGTGTTTGTGTGTATTAAACATGTAACATTTAGATGTCCTTGGTCTCTGACTGACTTGGCCTCTTATTAATGTGTGTGTGCGCATGTTAACGTTGTGTCTTTGCATAACCCATTGACAAATTGTTGTTTGCGTGTTGTCTGGTGTGTGTGTGTGTGTGTGTGGCGTGCGTGCGTGCGTGTGTGTGTAGGCGCTGTCTCCAGATGCTGGCTGCGGGGCTCTTCCTGCCAGGTTCCGTGGGCATCACAGACCCCTGCGAGAGCGGCAACTTCCGCGTGCACACCGTCATGACCCTGGAGCAGCAGGTAACCCCTGACCTCTGACCTCACAGCTCTGAGTGATGGGCGGTGGACCTCCTGCAGACAGGATGCAGAGCTCCAAACACACACACACACACACACACACACACACACACAAACAAACAAACAGGGCAATATAGGAAGAGAGGACTCGGTCCATTGATGTCACCAGGAGTAGAGCAGGGGCTATTTTAAGATAACTAGAAATCCATAACAGCTCTCTGCTGCTGTAGTACTGATTCTGCTCTGCGGTTCAGAACTGCTGTCAGACGCTGATCCTGTTCTGCCTCATAACAGGGGGGCTTTTTATGCTTTTAATCAGACAGGACAGTAGAGAGAGTGAGTAGCAGAGAGAGATGGGGTGGGACAGGAAAATGACCCGGGCCGGACTCCACGCGTGAGATGCAGTAGTGGTTTGATACGCGGCTGAAGGTTCCTCTGCTGTGAGATGCAGTAGTGGGTTGATACGCTGCTGAAGGTTCCTCTGCTGTGAGATGCTGTAGTGGGTTGAAGGTTCCTCTGCTGTGAGATGCTGTAGTGGGTTATTAAGCGGCTGAAGGTTCCTCTGCTGTGAAATGCTGTAGTGGGTTGAAGGTTCCTCTGCTGTGAGATGCTGTAGTGGGTTATTAAGCGGCTGAAGGTTCCTCTGCTGTGAAATGCTGTAGTGGGTTGAAGGTTCCTCTGCTGTGAGATGCTGTAGTGGGTTATTAAGCGGCTGAAGGTTCCTCTGCTGTGAGATGCTGTAGTGGGTTGAAGGTTCCTCTGCTGTGAGATGCTGTAGTGGGTTATTAAGCGGCTGAAGGTTCCTCTGCTGTAGTGGTTTGATACGCGGCTGTTGAGCTGATTGCTGTGCCGCCTCATAATTGCCGTGTCTAATGGGGGGTCCACTCACCCCGTTGGGGCGAACAGGCTCGCTGCACGTAGGGGTCAGCGTCACCTCCCTGCCACCGACGGAGAACGCGATGGAGGACACGGAGTTACCGACTTAATTAATTGGAAAATCCTGACTAGCAAATCGGAGCTGATGTGTGATTGAACAGCGGCGAGGCGTAATTGACCCTAACTCTGCAGCCGAGATGGGGCCGGCGCAGTTAATAAGGAGGACTGATGATTGCGAAGGCGTAGCTAATGAGAGAGTGATGACCGGGCTGTAGAGTGTGTGTTCAACACCGCCGCTGTTCCATTAGATGAAGTGAGTGAGGTGAGGAAAAGAGTGTTGGTGTTAAAAAACTCTTCTCTCTCTAATCCCCCCCCCCCCCCCTCTCTGTGTGTGTGTGTGTGTGTGTAGGACATGGTGTGTTTCACAGCCCAGACGTTGGTGAGAGTGTTGTCTCATGGAGGATACCGAAAGATCCTGGGACTGGAGGGTGATGCCAGTTGTGAGTAGCATATTGATTATATAATATACTGTGTGTGTGTATATGTGTGTATGTGTGTGTGTGTGTGTGTGTGTGTGTGTGTATATATATATATATATGTATTGTTTATTATTTTTATAAAAACATTTAATATGACCTGCATCATCTCTCCTGTAAAATATTTATTATTTTTATAAAAAAACATTTAATATGACCTGCGTCATCTCTCCCGTAAAATATTTATTATTTTTATAAAAACGTTTAATATGATCCGCGTCATCTGTCCTCTCTTCTGGGCCCTTATAGACCTGGCCTCAGAGATGTCCACCTGGGATGGCGTCATCGTCACCCCGTCGGAGAAGGCCTACGAGAAGCCCCCAGAGCGGAAGGAGGAGGAGGACGAGGCTCTGGAGGAGGGGGGGGATGGAGAGGATGAGAGCATGGAGACTCAGGAGTGACCCCCACCCCCCCCACCCCCCCAGCCCCTATATGTGTAAGAGTTAGAATCAGGCCCCATGCTAGCCCATAATTATTCATACAGGTCAAGGCCAATTTTAATTCTATTTCCTACCTTGATAAAGAAAACTTGAATGAATAATTGAATATGATATGATCATTTTTGGAATAATTTAATAATATGAATAATCTTGGGGCTTCACCTCACCTGCACGAGTGTCCCTGTAAGAGAATCAGGAGTATTTCATCTGGGTGAATCGGGCATTTAAACAAGCGTCTTTTGAACAGCACAGGAAGCAACACAAACATTTACACAGTTTTCGCTTTCGCTTTTTTTACGTTTTTATGCGAACGCTTGCGATCACTGGCAAACAGTTTGAGGAAGTAGGTCTCTGAGAGTATATTCACTTCATGTTCAAAAGATTTGAATACACCTCAGTTTGACCACTTTAGTTGGATGAGTTTGACTCTTTTGACGATTTCAAAACATACTGATGTTACTCAATCATGAAGTTCACTCTCCATGACCCCTCTGCTTATCCTGGCTGTTTTTCTCCTCTGTTGCTATGGAGATGAGTCTGCGGAATTTCTAAATGTTAATTGCATATTGTTACTGTATTTGACAGCTGCTTTGAACTAGGTCAGTTGTCAAAGCTATGAAGAAATATGACTAAAATATATATTGAAGAAATATGACTATAAAATATATCTGATCGAAACCTCCATTTCTGTTTTCATTCCAGGTGATCTATTATTTGACCATCGATTCCTTTTTTTTTTTTTTTTAAAGAAGTTTTTATTTTTTTTAGAAGTGCTATGTGTTTTTGGACTTTTTAATGGCCCCCACCGAGTTGGACTCGAGGGCCCCAGACAAATGGATGATTATGATTGGTCCTTGGACTGCCCAGTCTTTTACCTACTGAATCAGTTTATCTCTAAGTGGCCGCTGTTGTTTCCCTTGTGATGTGTACAAGTATCAACTGGTTTTTACGTTCAGATACATTAAACCATTTTTTTAAGTATAAGTATTCGTAATGTCATTTTTTTAAAGCCTTGTATTAAGTATGTACCTATGAACGGTCACTACCGAATGGTTTAAGGATTCCGTTTTTTCACTGTCTGACCACAGGGTGTCACTAGACTTGCACAGTTCCTTTGCGTCACACTAACATCCTGACATCCAACAAAGCCTGATAGGGTTCGTCCATCAGGTGTAAAATAACCATGGCAACAAGAAAGACATGGAGACACATGTTTTAAACTCGCTAAAATAGCTTTGTAATAATTAGAAAATGTTTACAACGTTGACAGTGTTACATTCTGTGTTCTTAGATATTCCACATCACAGTGAGCCTTCTCGGTTGCTTTGCACTAGCACACACACATCAGTACAGGCCCCTGGCCAGAGAAGAGAAGAGAAGAGAGACCAAAAAAACACAGAGAAGGTGTGCCAACACTGTGCTCAGAAATCTCCCAGTGACTCACGCGGGCTGAGCCTACTCGGCCACCCTCCTGGTTTGAAGAGTCCAGAAAGGAGACCTGCTGTCCCGTGGCTACCCTATTGCTATGTGACTTGGGATGATCAAAGTACTAAATTGGTGGGGTGGGGTGGGATGGGATGGGAGGGGGGGGGGTGGGGGTGGGGGTGTCTGTTTTCCCTGTACCTTGGCACTGCAGAAAATAAATCTCCCCACGATTATACATATACACATGAAAAGAGATTGAGAAAAGGGGTAGTGTTATAGCGTGTCCTTTTTGTGTTTATCTCTGTAAATATGGTGCTGTCCATGAAAAGAAAGGATAGAGGAAAAAAACACAATAATACAACAAAAATGGGATAGATTGTTTTTGCTACATCACAGATTTCTGGGATAGAAATAGCCTCTAACAGTGGGCAAAACTGCTAACAGTAGGATGGACTCCACATAGCAACGTCCTAGCCCTGGTAAAAGCTGACCTAGCGATGGATCGGCAACGCTCACACCTGCTGCCTCCTTACACACTCACACTGTATAAGGAAAAAATGTCATCTGTGTCCAGGACTGCAGTGGAAGATCTCTTTTGGTCTTCAGCGGAAAAGCTGATTTAACTTCTTTTTTTATTGTTAATTCTTCTTTGCATGCAAGTGCCAAGTGGAGAGATCGATCACGTCTCCACTCCAAATCGATCTCTTCACCCCTGAACGTCCTACAAAAGGCTAAGTAGCAGCATTTAAAGAAAAAAAGTCTCCATATATTAAATTCTCTTCACGTTTGAAACACCCCTTTGAATACTGAATAGATTATTCATGATCGTAATTGAAATAACATTTAATTGTAATGATAATAGTAGTAATAATAGTAGCAATATTATAATAACAACAATGGTCATCATAACAATCCATATAATATTAATAACAAGTAACTGAGTAGCAATAGGTGGTATGTACATAATAAAACTAAGTGTGATAAGGTTATTTGTTCTTGAATTTAAATTACACAGTAATTTTTCAGTGTTCTATGACCCATGAACTTCAGCAGGTTGCTTGTTGCAGAAGAGTGATTTTAGTGTTTGTTACCACGTGGGAGGTCGACGGCATCACAGTGCGTTTATTAGCACACACGGCTATCAGCTCTGCAGCGCTACAGAAAAGAGAAAGAGCCTAAAACCAGCTCACCGTCGCCACCGGCAACAGAACACCACACTACAACTACAGGTGTTCCGGCCTACACTCAGCTTCAGAAAAAAAAACAACAAAACCAAATGGATTGGCGTTCACGCAGTCTATAAGCGCACAAACACACACCAAAATAGTTTTTTTGTTGTTGAAAAATCAAACAAACAAATGAATAAACAAACTGTAGTGGTGTTTTTTTTTATGAATGTTTGTAGTTTTGTAGTTTGGGACTACTGAAAGAGTGTGTCAGTCCTTGTTTTCAGAGGCCATGTTTGAGAGCGGAGTTGAGTTGTGGCAGAGAGGTAAGTAGTGAATGAGTCTGTTCCATTTTCCATCTTCTATTTTTTTTGCTGACGGGTTAAAATGTGGCCCCCTGACCTACGTTGCCATGGAGTTGTTTGAATGTTACATTAACTGACCACGATAACCAGCACCTCAGGCTTGCTTAGGAAAGATCCAGCATTTCAAGGTCTGTACAGTTGTTGACAAATAGTAACTTGTCTCCAAATACATTGAATACGAACCTATTCAAGGCAAGCAGAAAAGACAAGGTGTGTATGTATACTCATAAGAAGATGCATAAGAGAGAGAAGTGATAGTGAATGAGAGAGAGAACAAGTGAACTTAAACAAAGCATACAGAAAGGGAGAGAAAGAGAGGGAGGGAGAGAGGGAGGGAGGGAGAGAAAGAGAGAGAAATGTGTGCAAAGATGTCCAACAGTTTAATGGAATGAGTTTGTCCAACAGTTTGTTGTGTTCCAGAAAACCTGGAGGTGAAGAGTGGGATGTGTGTATGAAGTCTTCCACTAGGTGGCGTCATAATGCATCTCTCCTAAGAGGCTTTTCTTTTCTTTTGCTTGAAGTCCTTCACAGTGGAGAAAGTATAGAGAGAGAGAGAGAGAGAGAGAGAGAGAGAGAGAGAGAGAGAGAGAGAGAGTAGTCCTTTGTGCTTTTTAATCTGCGTAAAATGTCTTTTTTCTTGTCTTTTTTGTTTGTAAAGTGCTAATCCCAGAGAGTGCTGGACTCCACAGCTGCAGTGGTCCTGACCTGGTGAAAATCAGGCCCAAAGCCGTCCACTGTCTGGGGCGTGTGAGATGTCTGTGTACAAGTCTGACCCAGGTGTGTGTGTGTGTGTGTGTGTGTGTGTGTGTGTGTGTGTGTGTGTGTGTGCCTGTGTGTGCGTGTGTATGTGTGTCCATGCGTGTTGGCTTTAGCAGTTGAAGACAAGTTGAAGTGTCATGGCACAAGTCCGATGTCCACGGAGAAACAGCCAGGTCCTGCAAGTACGCAACAGAGCCGGCTGATGCCCTTCCTCCTCCTCCTCTTCCTCACACACACACACACGTGCAGGCTGTGTGCCGTAGATCAGCAGGCAGGACACTATTGGTCAAACCAAAGAACCAAACCTCATAAAGACCATGGATTTCAGATGTGTCCACCACACAAGCTACAGAGGTGTGTTTATGCCTCCTCAGAGAGACTGTGTGTGCACCCACATCATATGGGAATGTGTGTGTGTGTGTGTGTGTGTGTGTGTGTGTGTGTGTGTGTGTGTGTGTGTGTGTGTGTGTGTGTGTGTGTGTGTGTGTGTGTGTGTGTGTGTGTGTGTGTGTGTGTGTGTGTGTGTGTGTGTGTGTGTGTGTGTGTGTGTGTGTGTGTGTGTGTGTGTGTGAGTGAGTGTGTGAGTGTGTAAGTGCAAGCGATGAAGTCATCGAATGTCACATCATTTGTCCCAAACAGAAGAAGTAGGAAGTGAGAAGCCTGACGGTCGCCATGGGAAACTAAGCACTGGTAAGCGTCAGTTTGAAAAAAATAAAAAATAAAAATAGCATGCAGGTTACAGGGATACAAGCCCACTGTAGAGGTAAGTTAGGCCTTCCTAATCTCACAAAACACTCCTCAGGCTAAATAAATGCTCCAGGCTAGTTACATTAGTGTATTATTATCTAAAGCAGAGTCTGTACCAGGTCTCTCTGGGAGAAAAGGCCACTAATTCTGCTGGCCAGGCACAAGATGTCTGAGATCGAGATTAAAGCCAGATAGAGTCTGTCTCCCCTGCGTCCAGTCCTGAATCATCTCGTACTTTCAGGGATGAGACAATCCAGCACACGGGATGAGAGAGAGAGAGAGAGGGGGAGGGAGAGAGAGAGAGAGAGAGAGAGAGGGGGAGAGAGAGAGAGAGAGAGGAGGGGGGGTCATATCATATCACAGTTGTGTTAATCTGGGGAAGGTTTCTGAATACCAAACACTCATAACAACAATGATGACTGAACAAGCTACACTTCCTCGTTTAAGAGATGGTTTCAGATGGTTTCGGTCTTCAGTGTGAGCCAGAGAGACCTCCTCTGCTAGACAGCTCTTTGTGGAAACCCTCCTCAGATCTGGAGTCGACTTCTTCAGGGTCCTTGTCAGATCTGTTGAGTCTAGTTGTTCAGGGTCCTTGTCAGTTAGATGAGCTGAAGATCAGATTTCTCTCAGATTTCGTACTCAAGTCCAGATATGGCAAAGAACCAGGTTGCCTCGCTACACCCTAGTTATATTTAAATTCTGAAATATATCTCAGTAGTATCTCACAATGTTCTGTGCATCTCAACTGTACACCACTATTTATATATCTATATGTATATTCATAGTTGAGCTAATCTAGAAACATGGTAACTTTATAAAATATACATTTGCCCAGTAAAATATTCCATATTCAATCCCATTCCGATTTACAAGTTTCAAAAAAGTCTCTGTTGGTTCATGCAAAGCATAAATTCCTTAAGGTCTCAGATTGAGGAAATGGGATATTAGTGGGAATTATGAAAGTAAAGATTTTGACCTTCCATTGACCTTACATACAAATACACACACATGCTTACACACACACATAATGGAGAAATAAATATGTTGTGTGCCAACATTATAGCCCACTATTTTTTTGAGTCTATTCCCTCTATAAGGTATCAAACAAAACAGCATCATTTGAACTTTACACGCAAAACAACTGAAGATCCTCAGATCTTTTTTCTATCTCATAATACTCAAAATTCCTCTGATTCTTTGTATTTGCACCTCAACAGGCAGAAATCTGATTGGATCTTGATGATGACTGACAGATGGTATGACCATCCAGGGAGTACCTCCGCATTAGGATCCTCCTCTCTACAGGAGAGAGGTGGCGTGTTAAAAGCAAAAGAAAGTGGGAATGTGCAGTGAGTATCACCTCACCACACGCACACGCACACACACACACACACACACACACACACACACACACACACACACACACACACAAACAGATAGAGTAGTCTGAGAGTGTGTTTGAGTAGTGGAACGATGGGGCAGGCGTTTACACTATCTCATTGTGTCTTTGCCCCCTCCTAGCCGGTCGGCTGTGAAATTGGGTTAGCTGTACAGTAAAGCAGGACCCCCCCCCCCCACCCCACCCCACACAGCCTCCCCCCATCTTGCTTAGTAATTTAGTGAATGTCACGGTTCTTTCATTTGAATCTCCAAACCTATCTGAGGTCATTTCTTTTCACCAACCATCAGTAGAGGAGAGGAGAGGAGAGAGGAGAGGAGAGGAGAGGAGAGAGGAGAGAGGAGAGAAGGAGAAAGGAGAGAGGAGAGAGGAGGAGAGAGGAGGAAAGAGGAGGAGAGAGGAGAGAGGAGAGGAGGAGAGATGAGGAGAGAAGAGGGAAAAGGAGAGGAGCAGAGGAGAAGATTGGTGGAGGGGCAAGCAGACCTTCAGTGGAGGGGAGGAGGAGAGAGAGGAGAGAGAAGAAAAGAGGAGGAGAGGAGAGGAGGAGAGAGAAGAAAAGAGGAGGAGAGAAGAGGAGGAGAGGAGAGGACAGGAGGAGAGGTGCAGAGGGTTACTGCTGTATTGTATTGCACATATTGGCTTCAGCCAGCCTGAGTTTTCACTGAGGGCATCTTCTGCTTGTGTCTTCTGTCTTACTCCCTACAGAGAGAGGGCGCTCTGGTGCTACTGCTTCACAGTGACGGGATCTATCTACATCTGCATCCGTTCAATCCTCAGCTCAAAGACCGCGTCTGGTGTTATTCAGAGCAGGGACACTGACCCGGGACCTGTGATGTATGCTCTTGGTGCTGGGTGGTGCTGCGTCAAGATGCCATTCTTTTCAAATGACCGAGGGGGGTTGTGTATGCTGAATGGACACACACACACACACACATACACACACACACCAGTGGAGCCCTATTTTCTTAAGTGACTGTGGGATGAACGCCACCACAGCTGTGAGAAGAAGGCTTTATCAACTCGCTCAGGGAACAATAAATGACCTCCTTTTCCACTACACACACTCTCCTCTCCACTACACACAGTCTCCTTTCCACTACACACACCCACTACACACACTCCTTTCCCCTACACACAGTCTCCTTTCCACTACACACACCCACTACACACACACTCCTTGCCTCTACACACACTCTCCTTTCCACTACACACACTCCTTTCCTCTACACACACTCTCTGTCTCCTGATCTGGCTAGTCTGCCCTTTACAGGCGTGTCTCATTCACCAATGGGAAAAAGGTTGGGAGAACACACACACACACACACACACACACACACACATTTTGGTGTGGGGTTCAGTGGGGATGGTCAGGCCAGCCCATTGTATGTGTGTGTGTTTGTGTGTGTGTCACTTGCTATCAGGAGACTGTGAGAAGCAGGTTTGAGCTTGAGGTTGGTGAGGTTGATATCAGTGTGTGTGTTTGCGTGTGTGTGTTTTTACGTGTGTGTGTGTGTGTGTGTGTGTGTGTGTGTGTGTGTCTGTCTGTGTGTGTGTCTGTGTCTGTGTGTATGGACTACAGGGATGTAGACCGTGATGTGTGTATAAGACACCCAGCATATGAGTGTGTGTGTGTGTGTGTGTGTGTGTGTGTGTGTGTGTGTGTCTGTGTGTGTGTGTGTGTGTGTGTGTGTGTGTGTGTGTGTTCACAGGCGCGTCTGGGCCTCGGGGATGTAGATCTCGATGCTGTCGGCACTCTCGGTGGCAGAGTTCTGGCGGAAGGAGGCGGAGCGCTTGGTCTGGAGCAGACGCCGCCGCGTCTCCTGCCGCTGACGGTCCCCAAGGTCCAGCGACTTCTCCCGCACCGGCAGACCCGGCCCGCTCCGCGACACCACCAGCATCCCGCTGGCAGCAGCACCGGCGCCAACACCTGCGCCCACGCCACCGCCTCCGCCACCTCCAGCGGCACTGCCACCACCACCTCCTCCGCCACCTCCTCCACCCCCGACACCGTCACTCACACTGTCTGACCGCAGGGTGCCCGTCACGCCACCCAGCGGCTTCTTCGGCAGAGGGGGAGGGCCCTTCTTATCCTCCTGCAGGCGTGATTGGGTGGGGCGTGATTGGGTGTGATCAGGACGAGGGGTGAGGGGTTGTGATTGGTCCCAGCCAGATTGGGGAGGGCGGGGTTAGGGCGGGGTGGGGAGAGGAGAGGGGTTTGTGATTGGTGGTTGTGATGGCATGAGTATGAGGGTGATTGGTTGGGACGGGTTGGGTGGTGGATTTCGAATAGTTTGATTGAGGGAAGTGACACGGAGAGGAGAGCGACGAAAGAACAGGTGGAACGAGGAATGAAATGAGACAATGACAAGAAAAGAAGAGAGTACAAAAACAACAAACAAAGATGGCCATGTCGAGAGAGTCAGACACACCAGGAAAGAGACCAAGAGGATGAACAGAGGAGAGAGGGAGAGAGGTTTTTTATTGGTTAGCCACAGGTTGCTTATTGGTGATGGTTTAGTATTTGGTTAGTTAGTTTGATTCTGCTAATTTAGGGTTATAATCACTACCACAGATGGCACACACAAACAACATGACAGGTGAAAAGAGGTCCTAACTCCTTCACTGGAGCTTGTCTACAGAGACTCAGAGGAAGACATCCCCAAAGGGACTAAGTAATCTGGCAGTCATATTCTAACACCACAGAGAACAGCGTTGAAGCGCCTAGCGCTAGCGTTAGCTCCTACAGCCCAGTGTTTAAGTCTGTTTGCCGTTTCTCCTCATTAACACCACAGAGAACAGTGTTAGGACTAGCATTAGCTCCCTCAGCCCAGTGTTTTATGTCTGTTTGCGGTTCCTCCTCATTATATCCACACAGAGAACAGGATTAATGTTAGCTCCCACAGCCCAGTGTTTTAAGTCTGTTTGCTGTTTCTCCTCAACCACACAGAGAACAGCGTTAGCACTAGCGTTAGCTCCCACATCCCAGTGTTTTAAGTCTGTTTGCTGTTCCTTCTCATTGTATCCACACAGAGAACAGCGTTAGCACTAGCGTTAGCTCCTACATCCCAGTGTTTAAGTCTGTTTGCTGTTTCTCCTTATTGTATCCACACAGAGAACAGCGTTACCACTAGCGTTAGCTCCCACATCCCAGTGTTTTAAGTGTGTTTGCTGTTCCTCCTCATTGTAACCACACAGAGAACAGCGTTAAAGTTTCTCCTTATACACTACAGAGAACAGCGTTAGCACTAGCGTTAGCTCCCACAGCCGTGTTTTAAGTCTGTTTGCTGTTCCTCCTCTTCCCTGCATCTGTAGCCCCATTCTGCGCCAAGTGAGCCACCTGCTGCACGGCGGCCATTCTGGCTCTGGGGCTGGGGGCCTGTGGAGACTGCAGAGAGCCCAGGCCTCTCACCTTCTTCTCGGGCGGCAGCCTCCAGCCGGAGTCCTTGAGGCGCTGCAGGTCCTGGAACTTGACGCGCACGTCCTCCACGGCCAGCTGCAGCAGGTCCCAGAAGCTGGACAGGTCCTGAGAGGAGGGCTGGGGGTACGCCGATGGGTCCTGGAGGGGGCGGGGTTACGGGAATATTGGTTTAGAACACCTAAAAATTGGTTTGAGTTTATCTTCATATAACATAATAATTTGATGTGTGTGTGTGTGTGTGCAAGGGGCGGACTGGGACCAAAAATCGGCCCTGGCATATTTGGCCCAAGCGGCCCTCAAATCGGTCGGGCACACCTAATTAAATACAAAAGCTTTGCATTACCCTTAAATATGCATATTTTCAACTGTCATGGAGCACTGAAAGTGATGTAGGCCTCATTGGCTATCAATCTGACCGATGAGAGATAGCCATAGAGCACATGATCTCCATATTCAAGTAGGCTATACAAGCAATTATTAAAGAAGAGTTTTTGCTTGAATTCAAAGTATCATTTCAAATTATTCAATAGGCTACATTTAAACTATACAATGTTCAATTGACAGCAGCACCAAACAATTACTGAAGCCTATATGTAAATAGATAATTACCTAGATTGCCGTATACATTAATGTAATTTATACCAGTTATCACTGTGGACAACTGAAACAACACAAAATAAACAGGGCTGTTGCTGGAAATATTTTATTCCTGTAGGCTATAGCCTACTACCTACCTACATTGCTGGTACATTTTGGAACAGTATAGCTACATGAACTAATTATCTTTAATGTCTTCCAGTAGCATATTGTATAGTTTATATAGCTTAGGTGGCTTGTGCATGAATATGACTTGACGTTTTGTAGCCTACATTTCCGTCAGTCTAGAGTCTTTCAGCCCATCTTTACCATGATAACCCTTTCAAGATAGAACCCTTTCGACGCTCTACTTTGAGAGACCAACCACCACTCATGCCATCGATGTTGAATTTTCCAAGTTTGGGCGTCTGACGGAAACTAACTTAACATCCATTTGACACTCTTTAGCTGTCCGGGTTTGCAAATCATTCATTTAGAAAATTTAAGTTGCGCTATTTGTTATTATAATGACAGCACGGCCTGACTATGTTATCATAACCATATCATTACATTATCGCAATTAATAAGTCATCATAATCATCATCGTCAGCATGGCATGTCACACATAGCCTACCTGCTCCACCACTGAGTTATTATCATGTAGCCTCAACTAGGCTCTACACCAGGGGTGTCAAACTCATTTTGGTTCAGGGGCCACATACAGCCCATCTGATCTCAAGTGGGCCGGACCAATGAAATAATTGCAAAACATCCTTTGACAACTCCAAATCTCCAGCTTAGTTTTTTTCAGTAGGCTATGCTTTACCCTTCAGCCTACATTTGTAGCCTACATAATCACACGGGATATATTAGATTATTACACATTTATTCAGAGAGGCCAATGAAATTGAAATAAAATGCATTTCACTCTCATAAACAACTGGTTTATTTTTATAGTTGAGTGGATAGGCCTACATTTTTACATCTGGGGCCTATTGCACAAAACTAGGATAAGGGATTAAGCCGGGATATCTTGGTTATCCTGGCTCAATTTATCCGTGATCCAGTTGCACAAAAGCGGGATAGGGGGCAGCAGGATATGTTATGGTATAAGTTACCATGGCGATTTATTCTGTGGAGCTAGCCTGCTCCAGACCAGGCTAAATTCCAGGATCTATTTAATCTCATCCCTTATCTCAGTCAGCAGTCACCACAAACGGAAACCAATAATTTTTCCACTGCCCACTACACATTGTTATCACATATACCTAGACCCACTGTCATTATTTAAACGTTTGTGATCATTAAATAACTTTTACATACTCGCCATTCCCGACCTGCATATGCGACAATGTGACGTCA
>NW_027468678.1:0-2500 GCF_046254945.1 Alosa pseudoharengus | reverse complement strand
GGACATAGAGAAGACAGACAGGCAGTCGTCGTCCTGGGAACAGCCGGCCTGGATAGCGCGCACGTAGCTATGGCTACGGGTGCGGAATACACCGGGCAGATCCAGAGCCTCCACCGCCTGCGACTCCATCTCGCCAAACATCGTCTCACACACCGCCTCAAACTGACGGTTCAGAGTATCGCCCAGCTACAACACACGCACACACGCACACACACACACACACATTTGTGTTTATAAAACACGTGCAGAGAAAAACATACATACCTGCATAGCATACCTGCACACACACACACACACCCACACACACAGTACATTCCCACATTCACACAGATATGACAAAGATCTATAAATACCAAAAAAACACACACACACACACACACACACAGACACTTAGTGTATAAGACTGGCAGTCACTCACCTGTGAGCTGGTTAGAGAGCGTGTGTAGCTACGAGATCGAGCGTGTCCTTTAGGAGTGGTGCGACTGTTCGGGTATGCATCTGTACA
This sequence comes from Alosa pseudoharengus, assembly GCF_046254945.1. NCBI lineage: Eukaryota > Metazoa > Chordata > Actinopteri > Clupeiformes > Clupeidae > Alosa > Alosa pseudoharengus. The sequence goes on along the minus strand of NW_027468678.1, from coordinate 1,995 downwards.
CTGCCTACACGAGTACCTGAAAAACCACACACACACACACACACACACACACACACATATGATTATGATGGTGTTGATAAGGTGAAAATGATGATGATGATGATGATGATAATAATACGAAGATGATGAATGGTGAAGATGGTGACATCGTTGGTGGTGCTGATGATAATGTGTGTGTGTGTGTGTGTGTCTGTGTGTGTGTGTGTGTGTGTGTGTGTGTTTATGGGGGGTGCTTAAGTGTGTGTGTATGGAGTTTGACATTTGTTCCACTTTTATGTATGTGTTACATATGTGTGTGTGAGCTGATCATAATGATGGTAATGGTGATAGTGGTGATTATGATGGTGGTGTTGATGATGACGATGATCATGATAATGTGGATGATGAGGATGATGTTAATGATGAAGATGATGTTAATGATGAAGATGATGTTAATGATGAGGATGATATTAATGATATGGCTGTGGATGATGATGGTGATGTTACAGTAATGTTGATGGTGTTAGTGATGAATTTGATGATGATGATGATGATGATGATGTTGACTATGATGGTAACAATGATGAAGATGATGGTTTTGGGGTTGTTACAGTAATGGTGATGATGATGGTGTTAATGATGAATTTGATGATGACGGTGATTATAATGATGATGTTGATGATGATGATGGTGATGAATTGGATGATGATGATTATGATGGTGTTGATGATGAAGACGATGGTGTTTGTTTTGAGGAAGATGATGGTGTTGGTGATGAAGCAGTGACTGACTGGCTGGAGGTGGAGCGCTGGTCCATGCTGACGGAGCGCCGGAAGGCCTCTCTCTGGGCGATGAGCGCGCTCTTGGGCGAGGTCTTGGGGCTGGCGTCCGAGTCTCCGCTGTCGTCGTCGCCCATGGCCTTGATGTAGCTGCCGCTGCGCATGCGTCTGCACGGGATCTCCCCGCCGCTATCAGACGCACCTCCACCAGGGTACCCCGCGCCCCACTCGTCTAATGGCACCTGAAATACACACACACACACACACACACACACACACACACACACACACACACACGGATGAATACACACACGTATGTACACATAAACATGTACAGTATGTGTGCATACACATGCAGAGAGACATATTGTGTAGCACAAGTACACATACAACATGGGCAAATAGAAAAATCATTATAGCTATGGCAGCATTCTCATCAACACACACACACACACACACACACACACAGACATACAGACACTCACACACACACACACACACACCCTACATTATAAAACCATATTGGACATTATTCTAAAACTTGGCGTGTCAGTCCCTTCCAGCCTCAATCCCGTTTGGACGTTGTGCTGTTACTTACAGAACCATTTACAGTGCGCCACACTGGACCAGCTTCTGCTGTACGCCGTGCTGGACAATAATGTGCTGGTCAATCTGAGCTGTCCAGCCCAACGCATGTCATTTAATCTGAACAGGTCAATCTGAGCTGTCCAGCCCAACGCGTCATTTAATCTGAACAGTTCAATCTGAGCTGTCCAGCCCAACGCGTCATTTAATCTGAACAGGTCAATCTGAGCTGTCCAGCCCAACGCATGTCATTTAATCTGAACAGGTCAATCTGAGCTGCCCAGCCCAACACGTCATTTAATCTGAACAGGTCAATCTGAGCTGCCCAGCCCAACGCATGTCATTTAATCTGAACAGGTCAATCTGAGCTGCCCAGCCCAACACGTCATTTAATCTGAACAGGTCAATCTGAGCTCAACAGCCCAACACATGTCATTTAATCTGAACAGGTCAATCTGAGCTCACCAGCCCAACACATGTCATTTAATCTGAACAGGTCAATCTGAGCTCACCAGCCCAACACGTCATTTAATCTGAACAGTTCAATCTGAGCTGCCCAGCCCAACACATGTCATTTAATCTGAACAGGTCAATCTGAGCTCACCAGCCCAACACGTCATTTAATCTGAACAGTTCAATCTGAGCTCACCAG
>NW_027468677.1:0-35535 GCF_046254945.1 Alosa pseudoharengus | reverse complement strand
AGAGAGATAACCTGACTCAACTGGACAGCAGAAACAGGGTGAACCCTGCCAAACAGCTATATAGCAATTGACCCCCTTTCTGCCCCCCTTCTAGTCCTAACATGTTGACTCCTCCCTCTAATAATCCTCGCAAGCCAAAACCACACGCAGTCTGAACCTGCCTCCCGGCAACGTATATACCTTAGCCTCCTGGCCTCCCTTCAAACCTTCCTTATTATAGCATTCGGGGCCACAGAAATTATTATGTTTTATATTATATTTGAAGCAACCCTTGTCCCCACTCTTATTATTATTACCCGATGAGGTAATCAAGCAGAACGCCTAAATGCGGGCACCTACTTCTTATTTTACACTTTAGCGGGATCCCTCCCACTATTAGTTGCACTACTAACCCTACAAAATTCAACAGGAAGTTTATCAATGATTACCCTAAACTTTTGTCAACCTTTAACTCTGATCTCTTGGGGGGACAAAATCTGGTGAGCAGGCTGCTTAGTGGCATTCCTCGTAAAAATACCCCTCTATGGCGTTCATCTCTGACTACCAAAGGCGCACGTAGAAGCCCCTATTGCCGGTCAATAGTCCTGCCGCAGTTTTACTAAAACTTGGGGGTTACGGCATGATTCGAATGACCACAGTCCTTGACCCCCTCACCAAAGAAATAGCCTATCCTTTCATCGTGCTCGCCCTCTGGGGAATCATCATAACAGGATCTATCTGTTTACGCCAAACAGACCTAAAATCACTAATCGCTTACTCCTCAGTAAGCCACATAGGCCTAGTAGCTGGGGTATTCTTATTCAAACCCCCCTGAGGCCTAACCGGAGCAATTATTTTAATAATTGCCCACGGACTAGTCTCATCGGCATTATTCTGTCTGGCAAACACAAGCTATGAACGAACACACAGCCGAACCATGGTCCTAGCACGAGGCATGCAAATACTAATTCCCCTAACAGCCACATGATGATTTATTGCTAACTTAGCCAATCTTGCACTCCCCCCACTCCCTAATCTTATGGGAGAAGTAATAATCATTACAACCATGTTTAACTGATCTCCTTGAACCCTCGTCCTAACAGGGCTCGGCACCCTGATCACAGCCGGCTACTCCCTCTACATGTTCCTAATGACTCAGCGAGGCCCAGTACCAGCACATATTACAGGATTAACCCCTTATCACACACGAGAGCACCTTTTAATTGCCCTTCACTTAATCCCAGTTATCTTACTTATCCTTAAACCAGAGTTCATGTGAGGATGATTCTACTGCAGGTATAGTTTAACGAAAATGTTGGATTGTGATTCCAAAGACAGGAGTTCAAACCTCCTTATCCGCCGAGAGAGGCCTGTAGCAATAGAGACTGCTAATCTCTACCCCCGCAGTTAGAGTCTGCGGCTCACTCGGCCTTTGAAGGATAACAGTCATCCGTTGGTCTTAGGAACCAAAAACTCTTGGTGCAAATCCAAGCAGAGCTATGCAAACCACACTGATTTTATCATCATCACTTACACTAATCTTTGCCCTCCTAGCCTACCCTATTCTTACAACGATTGACCCTACACCAAAACCCCCCGGTTGAGCCGTGTCCCACGTAAAAACCGCAGTTAGTGCCGCATTCGTGGTCAGTCTTTTACCCTTATTCATCTTTCTAGATCAGGGAGTAGAGACAATCGTTACCACCTGACACTGAATAAACACATCCACTTTCAACATTAGCATTAGCCTAAAGTTCGATGCCTATTCAATTATCTTTACGCCCATCGCCCTTTACGTGACCTGATCCATCCTTGAATTTGCCTCCTGATACATACACGCGGACCCCTACATGAACCGATTCTTTAAATACCTCCTCATGTTCTTAATTGCTATAATTATCTTAGTTACAGCCAACAACATATTCCAACTATTTATTGGTTGAGAAGGAGTAGGAATTATGTCCTTCCTACTAATCGGCTGATGATACGGCCGAGCCGATGCCAACACTGCAGCCTTGCAAGCCGTAATTTATAACCGAGTAGGAGACATCGGACTAATTATAAGCATGGCCTGGTTTGCCATGAATCTTAATTCATGAGAAATACAACAAATCTTTGCACTCTCCCACAACATAGACATAACCCTCCCCCTTCTAGGCCTAATCATTGCCGCAACAGGCAAGTCGGCCCAATTCGGACTTCACCCTTGACTGCCTTCCGCAATGGAAGGTCCTACGCCAGTCTCCGCCTACTGCACTCAAGCACAATGGTCGTAGCAGGAATCTTCCTCCTTATTCGACTGCACCCTCTTACCCCAATCCTAACCCCACAGCATTAACCATTTGCTTATGTCTAGGTGCACTAACAACACTATTCACTGCCACATGTGCTCTCACCCAGAATGACATTAAAAAAATCGTAGCCTTCTCTACTTCAAGTCAGCTGGGACTTATGATGGTAACAATTGGGCTTAATCAGCCCCAATTAGCCTTCTTCCACATTTGCACCCCATGCCTTCTTCAAAGCAATACTCTTCCTCTGCTCCGGATCAGTAATCCACAGCCTTAACGACGAACAAGACATCCGGAAAATAGGAGGCCTGCACAACCTAGCACCTTTTACATCTACCTGTCTGACAATTGGAAGCCTAGCTCTAACAGGAACCCCCTTCCTGGCCGGCTTCTTCTCAAAAGATGCCATCATCGAAGCCCTAAACACCTCTTACCTAAACGCCTGAGCCCTTGTCCTCACTCTAATTGCAACCTCTTTCACGGCTGTCTATAGCTTCCGAGTTGTATTCTTTGTTACCATGGGAACCCCCCGATTCATGCCTCTCTCTCCAATCAACGAAAATGACCCTGCGGTTATCAACCCAATTAAACGACTGGCCTGAGGCAGCATTGTAGCAGGACTAATTCTTATTTCAAACACCCTCCCTACAAAAACACCCATTATAACCATACCCCCTATACTAAAACTAGCTGCTCTTATCGTCACAATCATTGGACTTCTAACAGCCATAGAACTAGCCGCCCTTACTGCCAAACAATTTAAACCTACCCCAATCATTAAACTACACAACTTCTCAAATATACTTGGCTACTTCCCCGCAACAGTACACCGCCTGGCCCCTAAACTAAACCTGGTTTTAGGCCAAACAATGGCCAACCAACTAGTAGACCAATCCTGATTTGAAGCCGCAGGCCCCAAAGGGCTAGCTTCAGCCCAGGCAAAAATATCCGCCGCCACTAGCGCGCCCAACGAGGGATCATCAAGACATATCTAATAATCTTCATAATCACCACAGGACTGGCCACCCTTTTAGCCTCTACCTAAACAGCCCGTAAAGCCCCCCGACTTAAACCACGAGTCAACTCTAACACTACAAATAGGGTTAGCAATAAAACTCAAGCGCATAAACACTATCATAACACCCCCTGAAGCATAAAGCATAGAAACCCCACCAACATCTCCCCGAACCATCAACAATTCTTTACAGCTACTCAACACCCCGCACTAAAATCATATCATGACGAGCCAAAATAAAGTAGCCCTGCAACGACTACCACAAAGTAGAACATTGCATGCTCAAAGACAGACGCATCCCCCCAGCTTTCAGGGTGCGGGTCAGCTGCCAAGGCAGCCGAATACCCAAAAACTACTAACATCCCCCCTAAATAAATTAAGAAAAGAGCCAAGGCCAGAAACGGAGACCCAAACATTGCTAAAACAGCACAACCCGCTCCAGAAGACATCACTAACCCTAATGCCGCGAAATACGGGGCAGGATTGGATGCAACACCTACCATCCCTAAAACAAACCCAAATAATCAAAGACACACAAAGTATACCATAATTTCTACCCGGATTCTAACCGAGACCAATGACTCGAAAAACCACCGTTGTTATTCAACTATAGAAACCCTAATGGCAAGCCTACGAAAAACCCACCCACTCCTAAAAATCGCTAACGACGCACTAGTCGACCTCCCAGCCCCTTCTAACATTTCAGTCTGATGAAACTTCGCTCACTTTTAGGGCTGTGTTTAGCAGCACAAATTTTAACAGGATTATTCCTGGCTATACACTACACTTCTGACATCGCAACTGCATTCTCTTCTGTTGCCCACATTTGCCGTGACGTAAACTACGGCTGACTGATCCGAAGCATGCACGCAAACGGAGCATCATTCTTCTTTATCTTGCATTTACGCCCACATTGGCCGAGGACTTTACTACGGCTCATACCTTTACAAAGAGACATGAAACATTGGAGTAGTCCTTCTCCTTCTTGTTATGATGACTGCCTTTGTAGGCTACGTTCTCCCCTGAGGACAAATGTCTTTCTGAGGGGCCACTGTAATTACCAACTTATTATCTGCCGTCCCATATGTGGGGGGCGCACTAGTAGAGTGAATCTGAGGGGGCTTCTCCGTAGATAACGCCACTCTAACCCGATTCTTCGCATTCCACTTCCTATTCCCTTTCGTAATTGCAGGGGCCACAATCCTCCACCTTTTATTCCTACACGAAACAGGATCAAATAACCCTGCGGCCTTAACTCGGACGCCGATAAAATTTCATTCCACCCATACTTCTCCTACAAAGACCTTCTAGGCTTCGCAGTTATACTACTAGCACTAACCTCATTAGCCCTCTTTTCACCCAACTTACTAGGAGACCCAGATAATTTTACACCCGCCAACCCCATGGTCACCCCACCCCATATTAAACCAGAGTGATACTTCCTATTTGCCTACGCCATCCTGCGTTCAATCCCCAACAAATTAGGCGGAGTACTAGCCCTTCTATTCTCCATTTTAGTACTAATGGTTGTTCCCATTCTACACACCTCAAAGCAACGAGGTCTAACATTCCGACCTATTACACAATTCCTATTCTGAACTTTAGTAGCAGACGTCATCATCTTGACATGAATCGGAGGAATACCAGTAGAACACCCATACGTCATTATCGGGCAAGTAGCCTCAGTCATCTACTTCTCTGTATTCTTAGTTCTCGCCCCGCTAGCCGGATGAATAGAGAACAAAGCCCTAGAATGAAACTGCCCCAGTAGCTTAGTTCAAAGCGCCGGTTTTGTAATCCGGAGACCGGAGGTTAAAGTCCTCCCTGAGGCCCAGAAAAGAAAGATTTTAACTTCCACCTCTAACTCCCAAAGCTAGTATTCTAAGTTAAACTATTCTCTGGCGACACGCCGCCCGCCGCCCGCCGCCAAATATATGTACTTTGGTATACAAGTTTGTATACTATAGTATGTACAATATCCATGCCAGATGGTATAGTACATACTATGTATAATTATACATATATATATGGTGTTAGGTACATACTATGTATAATCCCCATTCATATTATGTCAGGTAAATGACTGCTTTACATTACATAACTGAATCTAAGAACAACACAATAATAACCAAATAACAATAAATAAGGACAAAGCAAGTAATAATTGAACTAAGGTATACATAAGCATTAAATTAAGATTCAGAATATAAATAAGAAAACCTGATAAATAGATTAATCCCTATTACTCCATCAAACCATTTTCCTTGCGTTACCCATCAAAAATAGATATATACTTATTTAATGTAGTGAGAACCGACCAACACGACTAAATCGTGCATACTCTTAATGATAAGATCACGGACAAAAATTGTGGGGGTTTCACAGAATGAACTATTCCTGGCATTTGGTTCCTATTTCAGGGCCATAAATTTATAATCCCCCTAAGAATTGAACTTTCCAGGCATAAGTTAATGGTGGCATACTAACGACTCGTTACCCACCATGCCGGGCGTTCACTATACATGCATCTGGTTCCTTTTTTTTCCTTCACTTTCACTTGGCATTTGGCGACTCCTTCCTAATGTTAACGTTTAAAGGGTGTACATTTCCTTGAATGAGAAATAACTGTCCAATACTCCATCAACATTCATCGAAGAACCACATAAGTGATATCAGGTGCATAATAGATCAGTTCTCAACCCACACTACCCTATTATACTGCCCCCCTTCTTTGGAAAACTAGGAGGTTTTTTCGCGCGACAAACCCCCCTACCCCCTACGCCCGAAAAGTCTAATATTCATGTCAAACCCCGAAACCATGAAAGACTCGACTGGCGTCTTCAACGAGTTCTGTTACGTGTTGGTATATATAGTGTTGCAAAAAGATGTTACTGTGTGGCTAGTGTAGCTTAAGCAAAGCATAACACTGAAGATGTTAAGATGGGCCGTAGAAAAGCCCCCACGGGCACAAAGGTTTGGTCCTGACTTTATTATCAGCTTTAACCCAATTTACACATGCAAGCCTCCGCACCCCTGTGAGGATGCCCTCAATCCCCCGTCCGGGGACGAGGAGCCGGTATCAGGCACACTTTTTAGCCCAAGACGCCTTGCTTAGCCACACCCCCAAGGGAATTCAGCAGTGATAGACATTAAGCCATAAGTGAAAACTTGACTTAGTCAGGGTTAAGAGGGCCGGTAAAACTCGTGCCAGCCACCGCGGTTATACGAGAGGCCCTAGTTGATTCACTCGGCGTAAAGAGTGGTTATGGAGAATAAAATACTAAAGCCGAAGACCCCTTAGGCCGTCATACGCACCTAGGGGCTCGAATTATAGACACGAAAGTAGCTTTACCCCTTCCCACCAGAACCCACGACAGCTGGGACACAAACTGGGATTAGATACCCCACTATGCCCCGCCGTAAACTTAGATATTCCAGTACAACAAATATCCGCCAGGGGACTACGAGCGCCAGCTTAAAACCCAAAGGACTTGGCGGTGCTTCAGACCCCCCTAGAGGAGCCTGTTCTAGAACCGATAACCCCCGTTCAACCTCACTACTCCTTGCTTTTCCCGCTATATACCACCGTCGCCAGCTTACCCTGTGAAGGTACTACAGTAAGCAGAATGAGTAATACTCAAAACGTCAGGTCGAGGTGTAGCGTACGAAGTAGGAAGAAATGGGCTACACTATCTGATCCAGATTATTCACGGAAGGTTGTCTGAAACGACAATCCGAAGGTGGATTTAGCAGTAAAGGGGGAATAGAGTGCCCCCTTGAAGCCGGCTCTGAAGCGCGCACACACCGCCCGTCACTCTCCCCAACAACCGCCTACACCAAGGTAAATAACACAACATCCGTCACAAGGGAGGCAAGTCGTAACATGGTAAGTGTACCGGAAGGTGCACTTGGAATAATCAGGTGTGGCTGAGACAGTTAAGCGACTCCCTTACACCGAGAAGACATCCATGCAAGTTGGATCACCCTGAACTAAACAGCTAGCTCAGACTATAAAAACCAAATTAATGATATAGATAGTCCTACAAAAAGCTAAAAGCACAGACTAAACCATTCGACCACCCCAGTACGGGCGACAGAAAAGGAAATAAAGACGCTATAGACAAAGTACCGCAAGGGAAAGCTGAAAGAGAAATGAAATAACGCACTAAAGTAGATAAAAGCAGAGACTACATCTCGTACCTTTTGCATCATGATCTAGCCAGTAACCTCAAGCAAAGAGACCTCTAGTTTGAACCCCCGAAACCGGACGAGCTACTCCGGGGCAGCCTATTATAGGGCCAACCCGTCTCTGTGGCAAAAGAGTGGGAAGACCCCCGAGTAGAGGTGAAAGACCTACCGAGTCAGGTTATAGCTGGTTGCCCAAGAAATGAATAGAAGTTCAGCCCCGCTGCGCCCTCGCCCACAACAGTTTTACTTAAACAAGGCACAAAGGACACCCGCGGGAGTTAGTCAAGGGAGGTACAGCTCCCTTAACAAAGGACACAACCTTAAACAGGAGGCTAAGGAATATATTAAACTAAGGCCCTAGGTTTCAGTGGGCCTAAAAGCAGCCATCTGAACAGAAAGCGTTAAAGCTCAGACCAACCCAAGCCTATTATAACATTAAAATCTCCAAAGCCCCTAGTATTACTGGGCCATCCTATGCCCCCATAGGAGGGACCATGCTAGAACGAGTAATAAGAAGAAAGACCTTCTCCCAGCACATGTGTAAGTCGAATCGGACATCCCATCGACAATTAACGAACCCAACAAAAGAGGGCAATGCACCACCGCCGCCCTAGGCCGAGAAGACCATGTAATAGAACATCGTTACCCCCACACAGGAGTGCTTAAATCAAGGGAGAAGACTTAAAGGATAAAAAGGAACTCGGCAAACCTAAACCCCGCCTGTTTACCAAAAACATCGCCTCCTGCCACCACTAATTATAGGAGGTCCCGCCTGCCCTGTGACCAAAAGTTTAACGGCCGCGGTATTTTAACCGTGCAAAGGTAGCGCAATCAATTGTCTTTTAAATGGAGACCTGTATGAATGGCATAACGAGGGTTTAACTGTCTCTTTTTCCCGGTCAATGAAACTGATCTACCCGTGCAGAAGCGGGTATACACACACAAGACGAGAAGACCCTATGGAGCTTTAGACGCCAACCAACCACGAAAAGCGGCCGCTAACTGGACCCTCAAACAACGTGATTATGGCACAAGCGTCTTCGGTTGGGGCGACCACGGGAGATAACAAAGCTCCCGAGTGGATAGGGGAACACCCTAAAACCCAGAGCCACAGCTCTAAGTCACAAAACATTTGACCAATAATGATCCGGCTTTATGCCGACCAACGAACCAAGTTACCCTAGGGATAACAGCGCAATCCCCTCCCAGAGTCCATATCGACGAGGGGGTTTACGACCTCGATGTTGGATCAGGACATCCTAATGGTGCAGCCGCTATTAAGGGTTCGTTTGTTCAACGATTAAAGTCCTACGTGATCTGAGTTCAGACCGGAGTAATCCAGGTCAGTTTCTATCTGTGAAGCCACCCTTCCTAGTACGAAAGGACCGGAGTGATGAGGCCCATGCTTTAGGCACGCCTCCCCCCAACCTGCTGAATACAACTGAAGCAGGTAAAGGGGGGCAACCCCCGGCCCAAGAGAAGGGCGCGCTAAGGTGGCAGAGCCCGGTAAATGCAGGAAGCCTAAGCCTTCCCTCCCAGAGGTTCAAATCCTCTCCTTAGCTATGCTTCACATTATCATAGCCCACATCATTAACCCCCTTGCCTACATCGTACCTGTCCTACTAGCCGTAGCTTTCCTGACCTTAATCGAACGAAAGGTCTTGGGGTATATGCAACTGCGGAAAGGACCAAATGTGGTAGGCCCTTACGGACTACTTCAACCAATCGCAGACGGAGTTAAGCTCTTTATTAAAGAACCTGTCCGACCCTCCACATCCTCCCCATTCTTATTCCTAGCTACTCCTACCTTAGCCCTCACACTGGCACTTACACTATGAGCGCCCCTACCCCTGCCCTTTCCAGTCACCGACCTAAATCTCAGTATACTCTTTATTTTAGCCCTGTCCAGCCTGGCCGTGTACTCAATCCTAGGATCTGGGTGAGCATCTAATTCAAAATATGCCCTAATTGGGGCTCTGCGAGCCGTTGCCCAGACCATTTCCTACGAAGTAGCCCTAGGACTCATTCTTCTATGCACTATCGTATTTACAGGAGGTTTCACCCTATCAATGTTCAGCACCACACAAGAAGGAATTTGACTACTAGCCCCAGCATGACCTCTTGCAGCAATGTGATATATCTCCACACTGGCAGAGACCAACCGGGCACCATTTGATCTAACTGAAGGAGAATCAGAACTTGTATCCGGGTTCAACGTAGAGTACGCCGGGGGACCTTTCGCCCTTTTCTTCCTGGCCGAATACGCCAACATTCTCTTCATAAATACCCTATCAGCAGTGCTCTTTATAGGGGCCTCACACTTCCCCTCATTTCCTGAATTTACTACCATTAGCATCATATTTAAAGCAGCCCTTCTTTCTGGGCTATTCCTGTGGGTTCGGGCCTCCTACCCACGATTCCGATATGACCAACTAATACATCTAGTGTGAAAAAACTTCCTCCCCCTTACACTAGCACTGATCCTCTGACATATTTCCCTTCCAGTGGGAACTGCAGGTCTCCCTCCCCAATTCTAGATAGACCCGGAGCTGTGCCTGAACGCCTAAGGGCCACTTTGATAGAGTGAACCACGGGGGTTAGACTCCCCCCGGCTCCTTAGAAAAAAGGGATTCGAACCCATCCTCCAGAGATCAAAACTCTGGGTGCTTCCACTACACCACTTTCTAGTAAGGTCAGCTAAATAAGCTTTCGGGCCCATACCCCGAACATGTTGGTTAAAATCCTTCCCCTACTAATGAACCCTTACGTACTCACAATCCTACTGTCTAGCCTGGGCCTAGGAACTACAATAACCTTTGCAAGCTCCCACTGACTGTTAGCATGAATGGGTCTGGAAATTAACACCCTCGCCATCGTCCCCATAATGGCCTACCAGCATCACCCCCGAGCCGTAGAAGCCACAACCAAGTACTTCCTCACACAAGCCACAGCAGCAGCTATACTTCTATTTGCTAGCACTACCAACGCATGAATCACTGGACAGTGAGAAATTACCCAACTTTCCCACCCCATCGCCTCTTCCATCGCCGTTACGGCCTTGGCACTAAAAATTGGGCTGGCCCCCATGCACTTCTGACTTCCTGAAGTTCTCCAGGGAATCACACTGACCACAGGACTAGTGTTATCTACTTGACAAAAACTAGCCCCATTCGCACTAATCCTTCAAGTTGCGGATAACGCCCACCCTTACTTACTTACAACACTAGCAATCTCTTCTACATTAGTAGGAGGCTGAGGGGGCCTTAATCAAACCCAACTACGCAAAATCCTGGCATACTCCTCAATCGCACATCTAGGGTGAATAATTCTAGTGGCCCAAATGGCCCCCCAAATAACACTAATAGCCCTAATTACCTACATTGCCATAACAACAGCCGCCTTCCTCACCCTAAACAATGTTGGCTCAACCAAAACTATTACCCTCGCCTCAACCTGAACTAAAGCCCCCACCCTGACCGCACTGGCCTGCCTTATTCTTCTCTCATTAGGGGGCTTACCCCCACTAACCGGATTCATGCCTAAATGACTAATTCTCCAAGAAGTCACCAGCCAGGGATTTCCTCTCACTGCCACCGTGATAGCCCTTACAGCCCTATTAAGTCTTTATTTCTACCTTCGACTAAGCTACGCCATAACCCTTACCCTCTCCCCCTACACCATTAACTCCACTGCCCCCTGACGAACCGCAACTAAACAGCCTTCCCTCCCCCTATCCGCGGCTATCGTTTTATCAACCTGCCTCCTCCCCCTTACCCCAACCGCCCTGGCCCTTTTAGCCTAGGGGCTTAGGATAGCATTTAGACCATGAGCCTTCAAAGCTCCAAGCAGGAGTGAAAATCTCCTAGCCCCTGATAAGACTTGCAGGGATTTATCCCACATCTTCTGGATGCAACCCAGACACTTTAATTAAGCTAAAGCCTTTCTAGATGGGAAGGCCTCGATCCTACAAACTCTTAGTTAACAGCTAAGCGCCCTAACCAGCGAGCATCCATCTACTTTCCCCGCCGTCCGGGAGAGAGGCGGAGAAAGCCCCGGCAGGCGTTAACCTGCGTCTTCAGGTTTGCAACCTGACATGAACTTCACCACAGAGCTTGTGGTAAGAAGAGGAGTTAAACCTCTGTCCTCGGAGCTACAATCCGCCGCCTAAACCTTCGGCCATCCTACCTGTGGCAATTACACGTTGATTTTTCTCAACTAATCATAAAGATATTGGTACCCTTTACCTAGTATTTGGTGCCTGAGCAGGGATAGTAGGCACTGCCTTAAGTCTCTTAATCCGAGCAGAACTGAGCCAACCCGGGGCACTTCTCGGAGACGATCAGATCTATAACGTCATCGTTACGGCGCACGCCTTCGTAATAATCTTCTTCATAGTAATGCCAATTCTAATTGGTGGCTTTGGGAACTGACTAGTCCCCCTTATGATCGGGGCACCAGACATGGCATTCCCACGAATGAACAACATGAGCTTCTGACTACTTCCGCCCTCATTCCTCCTCCTTCTTGCCTCATCCGGGGTTGAGGCCGGGGCAGGAACCGGATGAACAGTCTACCCGCCCTTGGCAGGTAATCTTGCCCACGCCGGAGCGTCCGTCGATCTAACTATCTTCTCTCTTCATCTAGCAGGTATCTCATCAATTCTTGGGGCCATTAATTTTATTACCACAATTATTAATATGAAACCCCCTGCAATCTCACAATATCAAACACCCCTATTTGTGTGATCCGTGCTTGTAACGGCCGTTCTCCTTCTTCTCTCACTCCCTGTGTTAGCTGCTGGGATTACAATGCTCCTAACAGACCGAAATCTAAATACGACCTTCTTTGACCCGGCAGGGGGAGGGGACCCAATTCTATATCAACACCTATTCTGATTCTTTGGCCACCCGGAAGTTTACATTTTAATCCTACCAGGATTTGGAATGATCTCCCACATTGTAGCCTATTATTCCGGCAAAAAAGAACCTTTCGGATACATGGGAATGGTATGAGCCATGATGGCCATCGGACTTCTAGGGTTTATCGTATGAGCCCACCACATGTTCACCGTAGGAATGGATGTAGACACACGAGCCTACTTTACATCAGCAACAATGATTATTGCTATTCCCACCGGAGTAAAAGTCTTTAGCTGACTTGCGACACTGCACGGGGGCTCAATCAAATGGGATACTCCCCTTCTTTGAGCTCTGGGCTTCATTTTCCTATTCACGGTCGGGGGGCTCACAGGGATTGTACTAGCCAATTCCTCCCTAGACATTGTTCTACACGACACATACTACGTAGTAGCACACTTCCACTATGTTCTGTCAATGGGTGCTGTGTTTGCCATCATGGCCGCATTCATGCACTGATTCCCGCTATTTTCAGGATACACCCTTCACAGCACCTGAACAAAAATCCACTTTGGGGTTATGTTCGTAGGGGTAAATCTAACTTTCTTCCCACAGCACTTCCTGGGGCTAGCCGGAATGCCACGACGGTACTCGGACTACCCAGATGCCTACACCCTTTGAAACACGGTGTCTTCAATCGGGTCATTAATCTCTTTAGTAGCAGTAATTATGTTCTTATTTATTCTTTGAGAAGCATTTGCCGCCAAACGAGAAGTATCATCAGTAGAGCTTACCATGACGAACGTAGAATGACTACACGGCTGCCCACCTCCTTACCACACCTTTGAAGAGCCGGCTTTCGTGCAAGTACAAGCAAAATAACGAGAAAGGGAGGAATCGAACCCCCGTGAGATGGTTTCAAGCCAACTGCATGGCCACTCTGCCACTTTCTTAAATAAGACACTAGTAAAACGATTACCTTGCCTTGTCGAGGCAAAATTGTGGGTTAAACTCCCGCGTGTCTTAGCCCAGAGCTAAATGGCACATCCCTCACAACTAGGATTGCAAGACGCGGCCTCCCCTGTAATAGAAGAACTCCTACATTTCCACGACCACGCCCTAATGATCGTACTCCTAATTAGCACACTGGTTCTTTACATTATTGTGTCAATGGTTTCCACCAAACTTACTGACAAATACATTCTAGATTCTCAAGAAATTGAAATTGTGTGAACTGTCCTGCCGGCAGTAATCCTTATTTTAATTGCACTTCCCTCCCTACGAATTCTTTACCTCATGGACGAGATTAACGACCCCCATCTAACTATTAAAGCCATGGGACACCAGTGATACTGAAGCTATGAGTACACAGACTACGAAGACCTTGGCTTCGACTCCTATATGGTTCCTACACAAGACCTAGTACCAGGACAATTCCGACTACTAGAAACAGACCACCGAATGGTTGTTCCAATAGAATCTCCTATTCGAGTTCTTGTATCAGCGGAAGACGTACTTCACTCCTGAGCTGTTCCAGCACTAGGAGTAAAAATAGACGCAGTACCAGGACGCCTGAATCAAACCGCCTTTATCGCCTCCCGTCCCGGTGTATTCTACGGGCAATGCTCTGAAATTTGTGGTGCAAATCACAGCTTTATGCCAATTGTGGTAGAGGCTGTTCCTCTAGAACACTTTGAAAACTGATCCTCACTCATACTTGAAGACGCCTCACTAGGAAGCTAAACTGGGCCTAGCGTCAGCCTTTTAAGCTGAAGATTGGTGGCCCCCAACCACCTCTAGTGACATGCCTCAATTGAACCCCGCTCCTTGATTTGCAATTCTTGTCTTCTCTTGACTAATTTTCCTAACAGTCATCCCCCCAAAAGTCCTAGCCCATAATTTCAACAATGAACCTACAACTGTAGGAGCTGAAAAAGCTAAACCTGAACCCTGAAACTGACCATGATACTAAGCTTCTTTGACCAATTCATGAGCCCCTCTTACCTAGGTATTCCCCTTATTGAGGTAGCAATCGCACTCCCATGAACTTTATACCCCACCCCTACAACACGATGATTGAACAATCGAGTATTAACCCTTCAAGGCTGATTTATTAATCGATTCACACAACAACTTCTTCTTCCTATTAACCCAGGAGGACACAAATGAGCAGTTCTGCTTACATCTTTAATGCTCTTCCTTATTACTATCAACATGTTAGGACTTCTCCCCTACACATTTACACCAACTACACAACTTTCTCTTAATATGGGCCTTGCCGTCCCTCTGTGACTAGCCACAGTAATCATCGGTATGCGAAACCAACCTACAGCTGCCCTAGGACATCTCCTCCCCGAGGGCACCCCAGCACCACTTATTCCTGTACTAATTATTATCGAAACGATTAGCCTGTTTATCCGACCCTTAGCCCTTGGAGTCCGACTAACTGCCAACCTAACAGCTGGCCACCTACTCATCCAACTAATTGCTACAGCAGCATTTGTTCTTCTCCCAATTATGCCAACCGTGGCCATCTTAACAGCCACAATCTTATTCTTACTCACTCTTCTAGAAGTTGCCGTAGCAATGATTCAGGCATATGTCTTCGTCCTACTCTTAAGCCTATACCTACAAGAAAACGTCTAATGGCCCACCAAGCACACGCATACCACATGGTAGACCCAAGCCCCTGACCGCTCACCGGAGCAATTGGCGCCCTGCTGCTAACATCCGGCACTGCAATTTGATTCCACTTCCATTCAACCCTCCTTATAACTCTAGGCCTAGTACTAACCCTCCTAACTATATACCAATGATGACGGGACATTGTCCGAGAAGGGACCTTCCAAGGCCACCACACCCCTCCAGTTCAAAAAGGACTACGTTACGGGATGATCCTGTTCATTACCTCAGAAGTATTCTTCTTTGCAGGATTTTTCTGAGCCTTCTACCACTCAAGCCTAGCACCAACCCCTGAACTAGGAGGTTGCTGACCCCCAACAGGAATCACACCCCTGGACCCATTCGAAGTACCACTATTGAATACAGCCGTCCTTCTGGCCTCCGGTGTAACTGTGACATGAGCCCATCACAGCCTTATAGAAGGAGAACGAAAACAAGCCATCCAATCTCTTACCCTTACAATCCTTCTGGGCTTCTACTTTACTTTCTTACAAGCCCTAGAATACTATGAAGCCCCCTTTACGATCGCAGATGGAGTATATGGATCAACATTCTTTGTGGCCACAGGATTCCACGGCCTACACGTAATTATTGGCTCAACATTCCTGGCTGTTTGTCTTCTACGTCAAGTACTCTACCACTTTACTTCAAACCACCACTTTGGATTCGAGGCCGCCGCCTGATACTGACACTTTGTTGACGTAGTATGACTATTCTTATACGTCTCTATCTACTGATGAGGATCATAATCTTTCTAGTATAAAAGACAGTACAGGTGGCTTCCAACCATCTAATCTTGGTTAAAGTCCAAGGAAAGATAATGAGTCTAATTATAACTATCCTAGCAATCACATCAGTACTATCAATCATTTTAATTATTGTTTCGTTCTGACTACCACAAATAAACCCCGACGCAGAAAAACTTTCACCTTACGAATGTGGATTTGACCCCCTAGGATCTGCCCGACTGCCCTTCTCCCTGCGGTTCTTCCTAGTAGCTATTCTATTCTTCTTACTATTTGACCTAGAGATCGCATTACTACTTCCCCTCCCCTGAGGAAATCAACTGCTCGACCCACTAACAACCGTCTCATGGGCCACCGCCATCCTTGTTCTCCTAACATTAGGTTTAGTCTATGAGTGAATGCAGGGGGGCCTTGAATGAGCCGAATAGGGAATTAGTCCAACTAAAGACTTCTGATTTCGGCTCAGACAATTATGGTTAAAGTCCATAACTCCCTTATGACCCCGGTACACTTCAGTTTTAGCATAGCATTTATCCTAGGCCTAATGGGCCTGGCATTTCACCGAACCCACCTTCTCTCTGCTCTACTATGTTTAGAGGGCATGATGCTATCACTCTTTCTTGCTCTCTCTTTATGAACCCTACAAACAGAAGCAACAAACTTCTCTGCAGCGCCCATATTACTCCTCGCCTTCTCTGCTTGTGAAGCCAGCACTGGTCTTGCCCTACTAGTAGCAACAGCTCGAACCCACGGAACAGACCGACTACAAAGCCTTAACCTCCTGCAATGTTAAAAGTGTTAATCCCAACTCTAATGCTCTTCCCAACGATCTGGTTAACACCCAAAAAATGACTTTGGACATCTGCCGTATCCTACAGCCTAGTTATTGCCCTACTGAGTCTCAACTGGACAGCAGAAACAGGGTGAACCCTGCCAAACAGCTATATAGCAATTGACCCCCTTTCTGCCCCCCTTCTAGTCCTAACATGTTGACTCCTCCCTCTAATAATCCTCGCAAGCCAAAACCACACGCAGTCTGAACCTGCCTCCCGGCAACGTATATACCTTAGCCTCCTGGCCTCCCTTCAAACCTTCCTTATTATAGCATTCGGGGCCACAGAAATTATTATGTTTTATATTATATTTGAAGCAACCCTTGTCCCCACTCTTATTATTATTACCCGATGAGGTAATCAAGCAGAACGCCTAAATGCGGGCACCTACTTCTTATTTTACACTTTAGCGGGATCCCTCCCACTATTAGTTGCACTACTAACCCTACAAAATTCAACAGGAAGTTTATCAATGATTACCCTAAACTTTTGTCAACCTTTAACTCTGATCTCTTGGGGGGACAAAATCTGGTGAGCAGGCTGCTTAGTGGCATTCCTCGTAAAAATACCCCTCTATGGCGTTCATCTCTGACTACCAAAGGCGCACGTAGAAGCCCCTATTGCCGGGTCAATAGTCCTGGCCGCAGTTTTACTAAAACTTGGGGGTTACGGCATGATTCGAATGACCACAGTCCTTGACCCCCTCACCAAAGAAATAGCCTATCCTTTCATCGTGCTCGCCCTCTGGGGAATCATCATAACAGGATCTATCTGTTTACGCCAAACAGACCTAAAATCACTAATCGCTTACTCCTCAGTAAGCCACATAGGCCTAGTAGCTGGGGGTATTCTTATTCAAACCCCCTGAGGCCTAACCGGAGCAATTATTTTAATAATTGCCCACGGACTAGTCTCATCGGCATTATTCTGTCTGGCAAACACAAGCTATGAACGAACACACAGCCGAACCATGGTCCTAGCACGAGGCATGCAAATACTATTCCCCCTAACAGCCACATGATGATTTATTGCTAACTTAGCCAATCTTGCACTCCCCCCACTCCCTAATCTTATGGGAGAAGTAATAATCATTACAACCATGTTTAACTGATCTCCTTGAACCCTCGTCCTAACAGGGCTCGGCACCCTGATCACAGCCGGCTACTCCCTCTACATGTTCCTAATGACTCAGCGAGGCCCAGTACCAGCACATATTACAGGATTAACCCCTTATCACACACGAGAGCACCTTTTAATTGCCCTTCACTTAATCCCAGTTATCTTACTTATCCTTAAACCAGAGTTCATGTGAGGATGATTCTACTGCAGGTATAGTTTAACGAAAATGTTGGATTGTGATTCCAAAGACAGGAGTTCAAACCTCCTTATCCGCCGAGAGAGGCCTGTAGCAATAGAGACTGCTAATCTCTACCCCCGCAGTTAGAGTCTGCGGCTCACTCGGCCTTTGAAGGATAACAGTCATCCGTTGGTCTTAGGAACCAAAAACTCTTGGTGCAAATCCAAGCAGAGGCTATGCAAACCACACTGATTTTATCATCATCACTTACACTAATCTTTGCCCTCCTAGCCTACCCTATTCTTACAACGATTGACCCTACACCAAAACCCCCCGGTTGAGCCGTGTCCCACGTAAAAACCGCAGTTAGTGCCGCATTCGTGGTCAGTCTTTTACCCTTATTCATCTTTCTAGATCAGGGAGTAGAGACAATCGTTACCACCTGACACTGAATAAACACATCCACTTTCAACATTAGCATTAGCCTAAAGTTCGATGCCTATTCAATTATCTTTACGCCCATCGCCCTTTACGTGACCTGATCCATCCTTGAATTTGCCTCCTGATACATACACGCGGACCCCTACATGAACCGATTCTTTAAATACCTCCTCATGTTCTTAATTGCTATAATTATCTTAGTTACAGCCAACAACATATTCCAACTATTTATTGGTTGAGAAGGAGTAGGAATTATGTCCTTCCTACTAATCGGCTGATGATACGGCCGAGCCGATGCCAACACTGCAGCCTTGCAAGCCGTAATTTATAACCGAGTAGGAGACATCGGACTAATTATAAGCATGGCCTGGTTTGCCATGAATCTTAATTCATGAGAAATACAACAAATCTTTGCACTCTCCCACAACATAGACATAACCCTCCCCCTTCTAGGCCTAATCATTGCCGCAACAGGCAAGTCGGCCCAATTCGGACTTCACCCTTGACTGCCTTCCGCAATGGAAGGTCCTACGCCAGTCTCCGCCCTACTGCACTCAAGCACAATGGTCGTAGCAGGAATCTTCCTCCTTATTCGACTGCACCCTCTTACCCAATCTAACCCCACAGCATTAACCATTTGCTTATGTCTAGGTGCACTAACAACACTATTCACTGCCACATGTGCTCTCACCCAGAATGACATTAAAAAAATCGTAGCCTTCTCTACTTCAAGTCAGCTGGGACTTATGATGGTAACAATTGGGCTTAATCAGCCCCAATTAGCCTTCTTCCACATTTGCACCCATGCCTTCTTCAAAGCAATACTCTTCCTCTGCTCCGGATCAGTAATCCACAGCCTTAACGACGAACAAGACATCCGGAAAATAGGAGGCCTGCACAACCTAGCACCTTTTACATCTACCTGTCTGACAATTGGAAGCCTAGCTCTAACAGGAACCCCCTTCCTGGCCGGCTTCTTCTCAAAAGATGCCATCATCGAAGCCCTAAACACCTCTTACCTAAACGCCTGAGCCCTTGTCCTCACTCTAATTGCAACCTCTTTCACGGCTGTCTATAGCTTCCGAGTTGTATTCTTTGTTACCATGGGAACCCCCCGATTCATGCCTCTCTCTCCAATCAACGAAAATGACCCTGCGGTTATCAACCCAATTAAACGACTGGCCTGAGGCAGCATTGTAGCAGGACTAATTCTTATTTCAAACACCCTCCCTACAAAAACACCCATTATAACCATACCCCCTATACTAAAACTAGCTGCTCTTATCGTCACAATCATTGGACTTCTAACAGCCATAGAACTAGCCGCCCTTACTGCCAAACAATTTAAACCTACCCCAATCATTAAACTACACAACTTCTCAAATATACTTGGCTACTTCCCCGCAACAGTACACCGCCTGGCCCCTAAACTAAACCTGGTTTTAGGCCAAACAATGGCCAACCAACTAGTAGACCAATCCTGATTTGAAGCCGCAGGCCCCAAAGGGCTAGCTTCAGCCCAGGCAAAAATATCCGCCGCCACTAGCGACGCCCAACGAGGGATCATCAAGACATATCTAATAATCTTCATAATCACCACAGGACTGGCCACCCTTTTAGCCTCTACCTAAACAGCCCGTAAAGCCCCCCGACTTAAACCACGAGTCAACTCTAACACTACAAATAGGGTTAGCAATAAAACTCAAGCGCATAACACTATCATAACACCCCCTGAAGCATAAAGCATAGAAACCCCACCAACATCTCCCCGAACCATCAACAATTCTTTACAGCTACTCAACACCCCCGCACTAAAATCATATCATGACGAGCCAAAATAAAGTAGCCCTGCAACGACTACCACAAAGTAGAACATTGCATGCTCAAAGACAGACGCATCCCCCCAGCTTTCAGGGTGCGGGTCAGCTGCCAAGGCAGCCGAATACCCAAAAACTACTAACATCCCCCCTAAATAAATTAAGAAAAGAGCCAAGGCCAGAAACGGAGACCCAAACATTGCTAAAACAGCACAACCCGCTCCAGAAGACATCACTAACCCTAATGCCGCGAAATACGGGGCAGGATTGGATGCAACACCTACCATCCCTAAAACAAACCCAAATAATCAAAGACACACAAAGTATACCATAATTTCTACCCGGATTCTAACCGAGACCAATGACTCGAAAAACCACCGTTGTTATTCAACTATAGAAACCCTAATGGCAAGCCTACGAAAAACCCACCCACTCCTAAAAATCGCTAACGACGCACTAGTCGACCTCCCAGCCCCTTCTAACATTTCAGTCTGATGAAACTTCGGCTCACTTTTAGGGCTGTGTTTAGCAGCACAAATTTTAACAGGATTATTCCTGGCTATACACTACACTTCTGACATCGCAACTGCATTCTCTTCTGTTGCCCACATTTGCCGTGACGTAAACTACGGCTGACTGATCCGAAGCATGCACGCAAACGGAGCATCATTCTTCTTTATCTGCATTTACGCCCACATTGGCCGAGGACTTTACTACGGCTCATACCTTTACAAAGAGACATGAAACATTGGAGTAGTCCTTCTCCTTCTTGTTATGATGACTGCCTTTGTAGGCTACGTTCTCCCCTGAGGACAAATGTCTTTCTGAGGGGCCACTGTAATTACCAACTTATTATCTGCCGTCCCATATGTGGGGGGCGCACTAGTAGAGTGAATCTGAGGGGGCTTCTCCGTAGATAACGCCACTCTAACCCGATTCTTCGCATTCCACTTCCTATTCCCTTTCGTAATTGCAGGGGCCACAATCCTCCACCTTTTATTCCTACACGAAACAGGATCAAATAACCCTGCCGGCCTTAACTCGGACGCCGATAAAATTTCATTCCACCCATACTTCTCCTACAAAGACCTTCTAGGCTTCGCAGTTATACTACTAGCACTAACCTCATTAGCCCTCTTTTCACCCAACTTACTAGGAGACCCAGATAATTTTACACCCGCCAACCCCATGGTCACCCCACCCCATATTAAACCAGAGTGATACTTCCTATTTGCCTACGCCATCCTGCGTTCAATCCCCAACAAATTAGGCGGAGTACTAGCCCTTCTATTCTCCATTTTAGTACTAATGGTTGTTCCCATTCTACACACCTCAAAGCAACGAGGTCTAACATTCCGACCTATTACACAATTCCTATTCTGAACTTTAGTAGCAGACGTCATCATCTTGACATGAATCGGAGGAATACCAGTAGAACACCCATACGTCATTATCGGGCAAGTAGCCTCAGTCATCTACTTCTCTGTATTCTTAGTTCTCGCCCCGCTAGCCGGATGAATAGAGAACAAAGCCCTAGAATGAAACTGCCCCAGTAGCTTAGTTCAAAGCGCCGGTTTTGTAATCCGGAGACCGGAGGTTAAAGTCCTCCCTGAGGCCCAGAAAAGAAAGATTTTAACTTCCACCTCTAACTCCCAAAGCTAGTATTCTAAGTTAAACTATTCTCTGGCGACACGCCGCCCGCCGCCCGCCGCCAAATATATGTACTTTGGTATACAAATGTTGTATACTCATAGTATGTACAATATCCATGCACAGATGGTATAGTACATACTATGTATAATTATACATATATATATGGTGTAGGTACATACTATGTATAATCCCCATTCATATTATGTCAGGTAAATGACTGCTTTACATTACATAACTGAATCTAAGAACAACACAATAATAACCAAATAACAATAAATAAGGACAAAGCAAGTAATAATTGAACTAAGGTATACATAAGCATTAAATTAAGATTCAGAATATAAATAAGAAAACCTGATAAATAGATTAATCCCTATTACTCCATCAAACCATTTTCCTTGCGTTACCCATCAAAAATAGATATATACTTATTTAATGTAGTGAGAACCGACCAACACGACTAAATCGTGCATACTCTTAATGATAAGATCACGGACAAAAATTGTGGGGGTTTCACAGAATGAACTATTCCTGGCATTTGGTTCCTATTTCAGGGCCATAAATTTATAATCCCCCTAAGAATTGAACTTTCCAGGCATAAGTTAATGGTGGCATACTAACGACTCGTTACCCACCATGCCGGGCGTTCACTATACATGCATCTGGTTCCTTTTTTTTCCTTCACTTTCACTTGGCATTTGGCGACTCCTTCCTAATGTTAACGTTTAAAGGGTGTACATTTCCTTGAATGAGAAATAACTGTCCAATACTCCATCAACATTCATCGAAGAACCACATAAGTGATATCAGGTGCATAATAGATCAGTTCTCAACCCACACTACCCTATTATACTGCCCCCCTTCTTTGGAAAACTAGGAGGTTTTTTCGCGCGACAAACCCCCCTACCCCCTACGCCCGAAAAAGTCTAATATTCATGTCAAACCCCGAAACCATGAAAGACTCGACTGGCGTCTTCAACGAGTTCTGTTACGTGTTGGTATATATAGTGTTGCAAAAAGATGTTACTGTGTGGCTAGTGTAGCTTAAGCAAAGCATAACACTGAAGATGTTAAGATGGGCCGTAGAAAGCCCCACGGGCACAAAGGTTTGGTCCTGACTTTATTATCAGCTTTAACCCAATTTACACATGCAAGCCTCCGCACCCCTGTGAGGATGCCCTCAATCCCCCGTCCGGGGACGAGGAGCCGGTATCAGGCACACTTTTTAGCCCAAGACGCCTTGCTTAGCCACACCCCCAAGGGAATTCAGCAGTGATAGACATTAAGCCATAAGTGAAAACTTGACTTAGTCAGGGTTAAGAGGGCCGGTAAAACTCGTGCCAGCCACCGCGGTTATACGAGAGGCCCTAGTTGATTCACTCGGCGTAAAGAGTGGTTATGGAGAATAAAATACTAAAGCCGAAGACCCCTTAGGCCGTCATACGCACCTAGGGGCTCGAATTATAGACACGAAAGTAGCTTTACCCCTTCCCACCAGAACCCACGACAGCTGGGACACAAACTGGGATTAGATACCCCACTATGCCCCGCCGTAAACTTAGATATTCCAGTACAACAAATATCCGCCAGGGGACTACGAGCGCCAGCTTAAAACCCAAAGGACTTGGCGGTGCTTCAGACCCCCCTAGAGGAGCCTGTTCTAGAACCGATAACCCCCGTTCAACCTCACTACTCCTTGCTTTTCCCGCCTATATACCACCGTCGCCAGCTTACCCTGTGAAGGTACTACAGTAAGCAGAATGAGTAATACTCAAAACGTCAGGTCGAGGTGTAGCGTACGAAGTAGGAAGAAATGGGCTACACTATCTGATCCAGATTATTCACGGAAGGTTGTCTGAAACGACAATCCGAAGGTGGATTTAGCAGTAAAGGGGGAATAGAGTGCCCCCTTGAAGCCGGCTCTGAAGCGCGCACACACCGCCCGTCACTCTCCCCAACAACCGCCTACACCAAGGTAAATAACACAACATCCGTCACAAGGGGAGGCAAGTCGTAACATGGTAAGTGTACCGGAAGGTGCACTTGGAATAATCAGGGTGTGGCTGAGACAGTTAAGCGACTCCCTTACACCGAGAAGACATCCATGCAAGTTGGATCACCCTGAACTAAACAGCTAGCTCAGACTATAAAAACCAAATTAATGATATAGATAGTCCTACAAAAAGCTAAAAGCACAGACTAAACCATTCGACCACCCCAGTACGGGCGACAGAAAAGGAAATAAAGACGCTATAGACAAAGTACCGCAAGGGAAAGCTGAAAGAGAAATGAAATAACGCACTAAAGTAGATAAAAGCAGAGACTACATCTCGTACCTTTTGCATCATGATCTAGCCAGTAACCTCAAGCAAAGAGACCTCTAGTTTGAACCCCCGAAACCGGACGAGCTACTCCGGGGCAGCCTATTATAGGGCCAACCCGTCTCTGTGGCAAAAGAGTGGGAAGACCCCCGAGTAGAGGTGAAAGACCTACCGAGTCAGGTTATAGCTGGTTGCCCAAGAAATGAATAGAAGTTCAGCCCCGCTGCGCCCTCGCCCACAACAGTTTTACTTAAACAAGGCACAAAGGACACCCGCGGGAGTTAGTCAAGGGAGGTACAGCTCCCTTAACAAAGGACACAACCTTAAACAGGAGGCTAAGGAATATATTAAACTAAGGCCCTAGGTTTCAGTGGGCCTAAAAGCAGCCATCTGAACAGAAAGCGTTAAAGCTCAGACCAACCCAAGCCTATTATAACATTAAAATCTCCAAAGCCCCTAGTATTACTGGGCCATCCTATGCCCCCATAGGAGGGACCATGCTAGAACGAGTAATAAGAAGAAAGACCTTCTCCCAGCACATGTGTAAGTCGAATCGGACATCCCATCGACAATTAACGAACCCAACAAAAGAGGGCAATGCACCACCGCCGCCCTAGGCCGAGAAGACCATGTAATAGAACATCGTTACCCCCACACAGGAGTGCTTAAATCAAGGGAAAGACTTAAAGGATAAAAAGGAACTCGGCAAACCTAAACCCCGCCTGTTTACCAAAAACATCGCCTCCTGCCACCACTAATTATAGGAGGTCCCGCCTGCCCTGTGACCAAAAGTTTAACGGCGCGCGGTATTTTAACCGTGCAAAGGTAGCGCAATCAATTGTCTTTTAAATGGAGACCTGTATGAATGGCATAACGAGGGTTTAACTGTCTCTTTTTCCCGGTCAATGAAACTGATCTACCCGTGCAGAAGCGGGTATACACACACAAGACGAGAAGACCCTATGGAGCTTTAGACGCCAACCAACCACGAAAAGCGGCCGCTAACTGGACCCTCAAACAACGTGATTATGGCACAAGCGTCTTCGGTTGGGGCGACCACGGGAGATAACAAAGCTCCCGAGTGGATAGGGGAACACCCTAAAACCCAGAGCCACAGCTCTAAGTCACAAAACATTTGACCAATAATGATCCGGCTTTATGCCGACCAACGAACCAAGTTACCCTAGGGATAACAGCGCAATCCCCTCCCAGAGTCCATATCGACGAGGGGGTTTACGACCTCGATGTTGGATCAGGACATCCTAATGGTGCAGCCGCTATTAAGGGTTCGTTTGTTCAACGATTAAAGTCCTACGTGATCTGAGTTCAGACCGGAGTAATCCAGGTCAGTTTCTATCTGTGAAGCCACCCTTCCTAGTACGAAAGGACCGGAGTGATGAGGCCCATGCTTTAGGCACGCCTCCCCCCAACCTGCTGAATACAACTGAAGCAGGTAAAGGGGGGCAACCCCCGGCCCAAGAGAAGGGCGCGCTAAGGTGGCAGAGCCCGGTAAATGCAGGAAGCCTAAGCCTTCCCTCCCAGAGGTTCAAATCCTCTCCTTAGCTATGCTTCACATTATCATAGCCCACATCATTAACCCCCTTGCCTACATCGTACCTGTCCTACTAGCCGTAGCTTTCCTGACCTTAATCGAACGAAAGGTCTTGGGGTATATGCAACTGCGGAAAGGACCAAATGTGGTAGGCCCTTACGGACTACTTCAACCAATCGCAGACGGAGTTAAGCTCTTTATTAAAGAACCTGTCCGACCCTCCACATCCTCCCCATTCTTATTCCTAGCTACTCCTACCTTAGCCCTCACACTGGCACTTACACTATGAGCGCCCCTACCCCTGCCCTTTCCAGTCACCGACCTAAATCTCAGTATACTCTTTATTTTAGCCCTGTCCAGCCTGGCCGTGTACTCAATCCTAGGATCTGGGTGAGCATCTAATTCAAAATATGCCCTAATTGGGGCTCTGCGAGCCGTTGCCCAGACCATTTCCTACGAAGTAGCCCTAGGACTCATTCTTCTATGCACTATCGTATTTACAGGAGGTTTCACCCTATCAATGTTCAGCACCACACAAGAAGGAATTTGACTACTAGCCCCAGCATGACCTCTTGCAGCAATGTGATATATCTCCACACTGGCAGAGACCAACCGGGCACCATTTGATCTAACTGAAGGAGAATCAGAACTTGTATCCGGGTTCAACGTAGAGTACGCCGGGGGACCTTTCGCCCTTTTCTTCCTGGCCGAATACGCCAACATTCTCTTCATAAATACCCTATCAGCAGTGCTCTTTATAGGGGCCTCACACTTCCCCTCATTTCCTGAATTTACTACCATTAGCATCATATTTAAAGCAGCCCTTCTTTCTGGGCTATTCCTGTGGGTTCGGGCCTCCTACCCACGATTCCGATATGACCAACTAATACATCTAGTGTGAAAAAACTTCCTCCCCCTTACACTAGCACTGATCCTCTGACATATTTCCCTTCCAGTGGGAACTGCAGGTCTCCCTCCCCAATTCTAGATAGACCCGGAGCTGTGCCTGAACGCCTAAGGGCCACTTTGATAGAGTGAACCACGGGGGTTAGACTCCCCCCGGCTCCTTAGAAAAAAGGGATTCGAACCCATCCTCCAGAGATCAAAACTCTGGGTGCTTCCACTACACCACTTTCTAGTAAGGTCAGCTAAATAAGCTTTCGGGCCCATACCCCGAACATGTTGGTTAAAATCCTTCCCCTACTAATGAACCCTTACGTACTCACAATCCTACTGTCTAGCCTGGGCCTAGGAACTACAATAACCTTTGCAAGCTCCCACTGACTGTTAGCATGAATGGGTCTGGAAATTAACACCCTCGCCATCGTCCCCATAATGGCCTACCAGCATCACCCCCGAGCCGTAGAAGCCACAACCAAGTACTTCCTCACACAAGCCACAGCAGCAGCTATACTTCTATTTGCTAGCACTACCAACGCATGAATCACTGGACAGTGAGAAATTACCCAACTTTCCCACCCCATCGCCTCTTCCATCGCCGTTACGGCCTTGGCACTAAAAATTGGGCTGGCCCCCATGCACTTCTGACTTCCTGAAGTTCTCCAGGGAATCACACTGACCACAGGACTAGTGTTATCTACTTGACAAAAACTAGCCCCATTCGCACTAATCCTTCAAGTTGCGGATAACGCCCACCCTTACTTACTTACAACACTAGCAATCTCTTCTACATTAGTAGGAGGCTGAGGGGGCCTTAATCAAACCCAACTACGCAAAATCCTGGCATACTCCTCAATCGCACATCTAGGGTGAATAATTCTAGTGGCCCAAATGGCCCCCCAAATAACACTAATAGCCCTAATTACCTACATTGCCATAACAACAGCCGCCTTCCTCACCCTAAACAATGTTGGCTCAACCAAAACTATTACCCTCGCCTCAACCTGAACTAAAGCCCCCACCCTGACCGCACTGGCCTGCCTTATTCTTCTCTCATTAGGGGGCTTACCCCCACTAACCGGATTCATGCCTAAATGACTAATTCTCCAAGAAGTCACCAGCCAGGGATTTCCTCTCACTGCCACCGTGATAGCCCTTACAGCCCTATTAAGTCTTTATTTCTACCTTCGACTAAGCTACGCCATAACCCTTACCCTCTCCCCCTACACCATTAACTCCACTGCCCCCTGACGAACCGCAACTAAACAGCCTTCCCTCCCCCTATCCGCGGCTATCGTTTTATCAACCTGCCTCCTCCCCCTTACCCCAACCGCCCTGGCCCTTTTAGCCTAGGGGCTTAGGATAGCATTTAGACCATGAGCCTTCAAAGCTCCAAGCAGGAGTGAAAATCTCCTAGCCCCTGATAAGACTTGCAGGGATTTATCCCACATCTTCTGGATGCAACCCAGACACTTTAATTAAGCTAAAGCCTTTCTAGATGGGAAGGCCTCGATCCTACAAACTCTTAGTTAACAGCTAAGCGCCCTAACCAGCGAGCATCCATCTACTTTCCCCGCCGTCCGGGAGAGAGGCGGAGAAAGCCCCGGCAGGCGTTAACCTGCGTCTTCAGGTTTGCAACCTGACATGAACTTCACCACAGAGCTTGTGGTAAGAAGAGGAGTTAAACCTCTGTCCTCGGAGCTACAATCCGCCGCCTAAACCTTCGGCCATCCTACCTGTGGCAATTACACGTTGATTTTTCTCAACTAATCATAAAGATATTGGTACCCTTTACCTAGTATTTGGTGCCTGAGCAGGGATAGTAGGCACTGCCTTAAGTCTCTTAATCCGAGCAGAACTGAGCCAACCCGGGGCACTTCTCGGAGACGATCAGATCTATAACGTCATCGTTACGGCGCACGCCTTCGTAATAATCTTCTTCATAGTAATGCCAATTCTAATTGGTGGCTTTGGGAACTGACTAGTCCCCCTTATGATCGGGGCACCAGACATGGCATTCCCACGAATGAACAACATGAGCTTCTGACTACTTCCGCCCTCATTCCTCCTCCTTCTTGCCTCATCCGGGGTTGAGGCCGGGGCAGGAACCGGATGAACAGTCTACCCGCCCTTGGCAGGTAATCTTGCCCACGCCGGAGCGTCCGTCGATCTAACTATCTTCTCTCTTCATCTAGCAGGTATCTCATCAATTCTTGGGGCCATTAATTTTATTACCACAATTATTAATATGAAACCCCCTGCAATCTCACAATATCAAACACCCCTATTTGTGTGATCCGTGCTTGTAACGGCCGTTCTCCTTCTTCTCTCACTCCCTGTGTTAGCTGCTGGGATTACAATGCTCCTAACAGACCGAAATCTAAATACGACCTTCTTTGACCCGGCAGGGGGAGGGGACCCAATTCTATATCAACACCTATTCTGATTCTTTGGCCACCCGGAAGTTTACATTTTAATCCTACCAGGATTTGGAATGATCTCCCACATTGTAGCCTATTATTCCGGCAAAAAAGAACCTTTCGGATACATGGGAATGGTATGAGCCATGATGGCCATCGGACTTCTAGGGTTTATCGTATGAGCCCACCACATGTTCACCGTAGGAATGGATGTAGACACACGAGCCTACTTTACATCAGCAACAATGATTATTGCTATTCCCACCGGAGTAAAAGTCTTTAGCTGACTTGCGACACTGCACGGGGGCTCAATCAAATGGGATACTCCCCTTCTTTGAGCTCTGGGCTTCATTTTCCTATTCACGGTCGGGGGGCTCACAGGGATTGTACTAGCCAATTCCTCCCTAGACATTGTTCTACACGACACATACTACGTAGTAGCACACTTCCACTATGTTCTGTCAATGGGTGCTGTGTTTGCCATCATGGCCGCATTCATGCACTGATTCCCGCTATTTTCAGGATACACCCTTCACAGCACCTGAACAAAAATCCACTTTGGGGTTATGTTCGTAGGGGTAAATCTAACTTTCTTCCCACAGCACTTCCTGGGGCTAGCCGGAATGCCACGACGGTACTCGGACTACCCAGATGCCTACACCCTTTGAAACACGGTGTCTTCAATCGGGTCATTAATCTCTTTAGTAGCAGTAATTATGTTCTTATTTATTCTTTGAGAAGCATTTGCCGCCAAACGAGAAGTATCATCAGTAGAGCTTACCATGACGAACGTAGAATGACTACACGGCTGCCCACCTCCTTACCACACCTTTGAAGAGCCGGCTTTCGTGCAAGTACAAGCAAAATAACGAGAAAGGGAGGAATCGAACCCCCGTGAGATGGTTTCAAGCCAACTGCATGGCCACTCTGCCACTTTCTTAAATAAGACACTAGTAAAACGATTACCTTGCCTTGTCGAGGCAAAATTGTGGGTTAAACTCCCGCGTGTCTTAGCCCAGAGCTAAATGGCACATCCCTCACAACTAGGATTGCAAGACGCGGCCTCCCCTGTAATAGAAGAACTCCTACATTTCCACGACCACGCCCTAATGATCGTACTCCTAATTAGCACACTGGTTCTTTACATTATTGTGTCAATGGTTTCCACCAAACTTACTGACAAATACATTCTAGATTCTCAAGAAATTGAAATTGTGTGAACTGTCCTGCCGGCAGTAATCCTTATTTTAATTGCACTTCCCTCCCTACGAATTCTTTACCTCATGGACGAGATTAACGACCCCCATCTAACTATTAAAGCCATGGGACACCAGTGATACTGAAGCTATGAGTACACAGACTACGAAGACCTTGGCTTCGACTCCTATATGGTTCCTACACAAGACCTAGTACCAGGACAATTCCGACTACTAGAAACAGACCACCGAATGGTTGTTCCAATAGAATCTCCTATTCGAGTTCTTGTATCAGCGGAAGACGTACTTCACTCCTGAGCTGTTCCAGCACTAGGAGTAAAAATAGACGCAGTACCAGGACGCCTGAATCAAACCGCCTTTATCGCCTCCCGTCCCGGTGTATTCTACGGGCAATGCTCTGAAATTTGTGGTGCAAATCACAGCTTTATGCCAATTGTGGTAGAGGCTGTTCCTCTAGAACACTTTGAAAACTGATCCTCACTCATACTTGAAGACGCCTCACTAGGAAGCTAAACTGGGCCTAGCGTCAGCCTTTTAAGCTGAAGATTGGTGGCCCCCAACCACCTCTAGTGACATGCCTCAATTGAACCCCGCTCCTTGATTTGCAATTCTTGTCTTCTCTTGACTAATTTTCCTAACAGTCATCCCCCCAAAAGTCCTAGCCCATAATTTCAACAATGAACCTACAACTGTAGGAGCTGAAAAAGCTAAACCTGAACCCTGAAACTGACCATGATACTAAGCTTCTTTGACCAATTCATGAGCCCCTCTTACCTAGGTATTCCCCTTATTGCGGTAGCAATCGCACTCCCATGAACTTTATACCCCACCCCTACAACACGATGATTGAACAATCGAGTATTAACCCTTCAAGGCTGATTTATTAATCGATTCACACAACAACTTCTTCTTCCTATTAACCCAGGAGGACACAAATGAGCAGTTCTGCTTACATCTTTAATGCTCTTCCTTATTACTATCAACATGTTAGG
Source organism: Alosa pseudoharengus (assembly GCF_046254945.1). Classification (NCBI taxonomy): domain Eukaryota; kingdom Metazoa; phylum Chordata; class Actinopteri; order Clupeiformes; family Clupeidae; genus Alosa; species Alosa pseudoharengus. Next base: position 4,335 of record NW_027468677.1, on the reverse strand, counting down.
ACTTCTCCCCTACACATTTACACCAACTACACAACTTTCTCTTAATATGGGCCTTGCCGTCCCTCTGTGACTAGCCACAGTAATCATCGGTATGCGAAACCAACCTACAGCTGCCCTAGGACATCTCCTCCCCGAGGGCACCCCAGCACCACTTATTCCTGTACTAATTATTATCGAAACGATTAGCCTGTTTATCCGACCCTTAGCCCTTGGAGTCCGACTAACTGCCAACCTAACAGCTGGCCACCTACTCATCCAACTAATTGCTACAGCAGCATTTGTTCTTCTCCCAATTATGCCAACCGTGGCCATCTTAACAGCCACAATCTTATTCTTACTCACTCTTCTAGAAGTTGCCGTAGCAATGATTCAGGCATATGTCTTCGTCCTACTCTTAAGCCTATACCTACAAGAAAACGTCTAATGGCCCACCAAGCACACGCATACCACATGGTAGACCCAAGCCCCTGACCGCTCACCGGAGCAATTGGCGCCCTGCTGCTAACATCCGGCACTGCAATTTGATTCCACTTCCATTCAACCCTCCTTATAACTCTAGGCCTAGTACTAACCCTCCTAACTATATACCAATGATGACGGGACATTGTCCGAGAAGGGACCTTCCAAGGCCACCACACCCCTCCAGTTCAAAAAGGACTACGTTACGGGATGATCCTGTTCATTACCTCAGAAGTATTCTTCTTTGCAGGATTTTTCTGAGCCTTCTACCACTCAAGCCTAGCACCAACCCCTGAACTAGGAGGTTGCTGACCCCCAACAGGAATCACACCCCTGGACCCATTCGAAGTACCACTATTGAATACAGCCGTCCTTCTGGCCTCCGGTGTAACTGTGACATGAGCCCATCACAGCCTTATAGAAGGAGAACGAAAACAAGCCATCCAATCTCTTACCCTTACAATCCTTCTGGGCTTCTACTTTACTTTCTTACAAGCCCTAGAATACTATGAAGCCCCCTTTACGATCGCAGATGGAGTATATGGATCAACATTCTTTGTGGCCACAGGATTCCACGGCCTACACGTAATTATTGGCTCAACATTCCTGGCTGTTTGTCTTCTACGTCAAGTACTCTACCACTTTACTTCAAACCACCACTTTGGATTCGAGGCCGCCGCCTGATACTGACACTTTGTTGACGTAGTATGACTATTCTTATACGTCTCTATCTACTGATGAGGATCATAATCTTTCTAGTATAAAAGACAGTACAGGTGGCTTCCAACCATCTAATCTTGGTTAAAGTCCAAGGAAAGATAATGAGTCTAATTATAACTATCCTAGCAATCACATCAGTACTATCAATCATTTTAATTATTGTTTCGTTCTGACTACCACAAATAAACCCCGACGCAGAAAAACTTTCACCTTACGAATGTGGATTTGACCCCCTAGGATCTGCCCGACTGCCCTTCTCCCTGCGGTTCTTCCTAGTAGCTATTCTATTCTTACTATTTGACCTAGAGATCGCATTACTACTTCCCCTCCCCTGAGGAAATCAACTGCTCGACCCACTAACAACCGTCTCATGGGCCACCGCCATCCTTGTTCTCCTAACATTAGGTTTAGTCTATGAGTGAATGCAGGGGGGCCTTGAATGAGCCGAATAGGGAATTAGTCCAACTAAAGACTTCTGATTTCGGCTCAGACAATTATGGTTAAAGTCCATAACTCCCTTATGACCCCGGTACACTTCAGTTTTAGCATAGCATTTATCCTAGGCCTAATGGGCCTGGCATTTCACCGAACCCACCTTCTCTCTGCTCTACTATGTTTAGAGGGCATGATGCTATCACTCTTTCTTGCTCTCTCTTTATGAACCCTACAAACAGAAGCAACAAACTTCTCTGCAGCGCCCATATTACTCCTCGCCTTCTCTGCTTGTGAAGCCAGCACTGGTCTTGCCCTACTAGTAGCAACAGCTCGAACCCACGGAACAGACCGACTACAAAGCCTTAACCTCCTGCAATGTTAAAAGTGTTAATCCCAACTCTAATGCTCTTCCCAACGATCTGGTTAACACCCAAAAAATGACTTTGGACATCTGCCGTATCCTACAGCCTAGTTATTGCCCTACTGAGTCTAACCTGACTCAACTGGACAGCAGAAACAGGGTGAACCCTGCCAAACAGCTATATAGCAATTGACCCCCTTTCTGCCCCCCTTCTAGTCCTAACATGTTGACTCCTCCCTCTAATAATCCTCGCAAGCCAAAACCACACGCAGTCTGAACCTGCCTCCCGGCAACGTATATACCTTAGCCTCCTGGCCTCCCTTCAAACCTTCCTTATTATAGCATTCGGGGCCACAGAAATTATTATGTTTTATATTATATTTGAAGCAACCCTTGTCCCCACTCTTATTATTATTACCCGATGAGGTAATCAAGCAGAACGCCTAAATGCGGGCACCTACTTCTTATTTTACACTTTAGCGGGATCCCTCCCACTATTAGTTGCACTACTAACCCTACAAAATTCAACAGGAAGTTTATCAATGATTACCCTAAACTTTTGTCAACCTTTAACTCTGATCTCTTGGGGGGACAAAATCTGGTGAGCAGGCTGCTTAGTGGCATTCCTCGTAAAAATACCCCTCTATGGCGTTCATCTCTGACTACCAAAGGCGCACGTAGAAGCCCCTATTGCCGGGTCAATAGTCCTGGCCGCAGTTTTACTAAAACTTGGGGGTTACGGCATGATTCGAATGACCACAGTCCTTGACCCCCTCACCAAAGAAATAGCCTATCCTTTCATCGTGCTCGCCCTCTGGGGAATCATCATAACAGGATCTATCTGTTTACGCCAAACAGACCTAAAATCACTAATCGCTTACTCCTCAGTAAGCCACATAGGCCTAGTAGCTGGGGGTATTCTTATTCAAACCCCCTGAGGCCTAACCGGAGCAATTATTTTAATAATTGCCCACGGACTAGTCTCATCGGCATTATTCTGTCTGGCAAACACAAGCTATGAACGAACACACAGCCGAACCATGGTCCTAGCACGAGGCATGCAAATACTATTCCCCCTAACAGCCACATGATGATTTATTGCTAACTTAGCCAATCTTGCACTCCCCCCACTCCCTAATCTTATGGGAGAAGTAATAATCATTACAACCATGTTTAACTGATCTCCTTGAACCCTCGTCCTAACAGGGCTCGGCACCCTGATCACAGCCGGCTACTCCCTCATACATGTTCCTAATGACTCAGCGAGGCCCAGTACCAGCACATATTACAGGATTAACCCCTTATCACACACGAGAGCACCTTTTAATTGCCCTTCACTTAATCCCAGTTATCTTACTTATCCTTAAACCAGAGTTCATGTGAGGATGATTCTACTGCAGGTATAGTTTAACGAAAATGTTGGATTGTGATTCCAAAGACAGGAGTTCAAACCTCCTTATCCGCCGAGAGAGGCCTGTAGCAATAGAGACTGCTAATCTCTACCCCCGCAGTTAGAGTCTGCGGCTCACTCGGCCTTTGAAGGATAACAGTCATCCGTTGGTCTTAGGAACCAAAAACTCTTGGTGCAAATCCAAGCAGAGGCTATGCAAACCACACTGATTTTATCATCATCACTTACACTAATCTTTGCCCTCCTAGCCTACCCTATTCTTACAACGATTGACCCTACACCAAAACCCCCCGGTTGAGCCGTGTCCCACGTAAAAACCGCAGTTAGTGCCGCATTCGTGGTCAGTCTTTTACCCTTATTCATCTTTCTAGATCAGGGAGTAGAGACAATCGTTACCACCTGACACTGAATAAACACATCCACTTTCAACATTAGCATTAGCCTAAAGTTCGATGCCTATTCAATTATCTTTACGCCCATCGCCCTTTACGTGACCTGATCCATCCTTGAATTTGCCTCCTGATACATACACGCGGACCCCTACATGAACCGATTCTTTAAATACCTCCTCATGTTCTTAATTGCTATAATTATCTTAGTTACAGCCAACAACATATTCCAACTATTTATTGGTTGAGAAGGAGTAGGAATTATGTCCTTCCTACTAATCGGCTGATGATACGGCCGAGCCGATGCCAACACTGCAGCCTTGCAAGCCGTAATTTATAACCGAGTAGGAGACATCGGACTAATTATAAGCATGGCCTGGTTTGCCATGAATCTTAATTCATGAGAAATACAACAAATCTTTGCACTCTCCCACAACATAGACATAACCCTCCCCCTTCTAGGCCTAATCATTGCCGCAACAGGCAAGTCGGCCCAATTCGGACTTCACCCTTGACTGCCTTCCGCAATGGAAGGTCCTACGCCAGTCTCCGCCCTACTG